>NW_022196896.1:109605165-109652000 GCF_008632895.1 Mastomys coucha
GGTGCATGTGGCCTCTGGAAGTTGGGAGGACAAGAACAGGTGTCTTCTTCATCCTTCAAAAAGGATTGTAAGTGTGAGGACCCCCCCCCCAGATCTGATAGCTGTGAAAGTCGCAGCAGACTTCTGATCTGACGAAATCCACCCTATTAAGTTTGGGATATACATGATGCCATATAGAAGTATTCTAGAGTAAATTTACAAATAAATAAGAACTGTAGATTTACAAAAAAATAAATACATAAATGAGATTGTATTTTAAGCCCTTTGCTTTGTTATAGTTTGTGACAGGAGCCGGAGGAAATTTAAAGTGTAACATTTAGCCATCAGGGCTGCGGTGTGAAGTGCTACATAGGTGGAAGCAGCAGATGAGGCCAGGGTGAGGAGGAACAGAGGCCAACACCAAGCTGCTGCCTCCCAAACCAGTTCAAAGCAAGCAGCTCTTCCTCTGGAGAATAAGCCAAACTGCTTGATACAAAGCTGCCATGCGTGGTTCCTGGTGCCTCTCTGTAAGCTGTTCTTACTTCAGTGTGAGGACCCAAACCTGCCAAGAAAATCCCACTGTTTGTCATCTCAATGGACTCCATAGGAAAAGACCTCCCTACCCCCAGCTCCTGTTAAATATGGTATTTGTTCTGGGAGGCCTCAGTCTAGCAGAAAGACTCAAAAGTAAGCAAAATTATCACATACAGGGGACCTGGAGGGATCCAGGCTGCTACACTGCCTTCCGTACACATATCACAGTGTCCAGGGCAATCTTCCCCGAGGCTTTGGAGAAAATACCACCTCTGAGAAACAAGAGGTCTTCCAGGCAGGAAAAAATAAGCTTTGCCCAACAGACACCAAATTTCAAAGGAACTAGCTCTCTTTAGGGCTATGATTTCTCTCTATAAAACCATGTAGATGATAATATTCACTTTTCATCTCTCTCTCTCTCTCTCTCTCTCTCTCTCTCTCTCTCTCTCTCTCTCTCTCTGTGTGTGTGTGTGTGTGTGTGTGTGTGTTGTATGTATGTGTGTGTGCATGTGTAGCCATAGCAATGCCTCTTAAAGTGAAGTTCACAGAATGTTGATTCCACACAATAGCACTTGCTCTCTAGATCATAAGTTGTAATATTAAGTCTTTAGATTTGAAAGATACATTCAGTGTCCATGCATGTTCAAGGCTCCCACATAGGCTGGGATACTCTGCTGTAGGACAGTCCTCAGCAATTGTATTATGATGGGTCACATGACTGCCACATGTCAATGCAACTAATGTGAGCCACTTTTAGTAATAGGGTGTGATACTGCCTGTCTTTCTTTCACTATCATGAAATACAAAGAATTCAGGGGAATAGGTCAGGGTTCTAAGTCAGAGTGGCTCACTGCCAGAAAGAGCTGGCACCCTGTGCCCTATAGAATCCTCTGTTGATAACTATGCTAGCCTTGGCAGTGTGTGGGAAGTGAGCCACATTTTGAACCAGGTGTGTTTGGCCACTGGTTATGAAAACAAGCCTAGAACTAATATGCTGGAGTTACACATGGATTCTCTCCAAGACTAATGGTGATATGGAAAGCATCTCCCAGAACCTATCATTGCCTCACCAGGAACAAGATGGTCTTTGATACTGGCCAGTTTCTTATTGGACAGTTTAACTCTGTGCACAAGCAACTCTACCTGAACTAATTGCTTATCTTTCCTATGACAGTCCATGTTTCAGGAGACAAGTAGCTAGTTCATCTCTCCACCACCTCCTATGAGGTTACATTACCAACCATGTTGTCCTTAATCATAAATGAGTGAATGAGGAGATTCAATTACCCGCCAAAGACAAGCTTATGTTCCAGACAGCCACAATCACAATCAGTCCACCAAGTTGGTCGGTCTTTGATTAGCCTCAGAAAGGAGCACTGTGATTATCAAGGTCTCCAAGAGCTGTCTGATGGAGAGGCATGTAAGACACAGGTGAGATCTGAACACAAGCAAGAGCACTAACACTGAACAGTAGAAAATTACAGCACTCAGCTAACTTTGAATAACCAGCAAATATGGTCTAATTTCCAAAGGACAAACTTATTGAACACAAATTAGCCCAAGACAGTATAGCAACTATTGACTGTGTTGTTCATTAGGAATGGATTACAAACTATCCTATGACTCCTGTTGCCCTGAACTCATGGGAAATTGCTAAAGGTTACAGTACTTGCAATTCACAGGAAGACTCGTTAGCAATGCTCACTCAGAACTGCCCTGTGGCTGTTTTCAAGTTCTCATATTGCCTGCTGTCTTTTATTTTTCTTAATTGCCAATACATTTTTTCATTTTCTTGGTTTTTAAGTCTTTTAGATTTTTTTTATTTTTATTTGTATGCATGCATGTGTATGCGCATGCGCACACTTGCACACCTGAATACATGCATGTCTGTCTGCATGTGTGTGTGTGTGTGTGAGGGTATGTACGTGCCACATGGGTGTAGGTTCCTTCAGAAGCCAGAAGAGGGCATCAGACATCCTGGAGCTAGAGTTACAGGCAATTGTGAGCTATGTGATATAAAAGTTGGGAACCAAACTCAGGTCTTCTGGTAGAACACCAAGTGTTCTTAACCACTGAGCGATTTCTCCAGTGTCCATACTTTCTGCTCTTAATGATGCATGGTCACATTCATAAAGGTATGTGCACTGAAAAGTAGATCACACACATGCAACGCACAAACATACATACTTACATATGCATACACATATGCATATACACAGAGAAGGAACTCCAGAAATGAGCACAGAAACAGGAGCTCCCCAAACAAGTCAAGGACATTTATTAGCTTTTGAGTCATTGCACAAAGATGGTATCTATATAGACATGATCAGCTGGATGAAAGCGCCAACTCCTTGGGAATACTAAGCAAAAGGACCTCAGAAATCAAATGACTGTTTCCTGAAAAAAATCCATGTTGGGCACACCTTTGTGTTTCCAGATATCCCATGAGAATGTGACATGGGCGGGACATAAATTCATGTTGTGGAAAGAGTTCCAAGATACTCCACATATTGTTATTTCAAATAAAACCCCTAAGACAGAAAAGATCAGCTGTTATGACAATAACAGTGAGAACTGCACACATGTTGGAGATCAGAAGAGTTTATGAAGAAATGTAAATAGTGCTTAGGGGACTGTTTGTGGTAAGCTTGTTTTAATAAATAAAAACTTCAAAATGGCTCAGTGACCAACAGACATTCAAAACACCCTCATGCAAGAAAGCTCGCCTGCTGCAGTTCCATCTATCCAGTCTCAGAAGAAAGAAGTAGGGATCTCCATAAGCCAGGGAGATCAGAGGCTCTTCCGTTAGCCAGGCTCCCAATTTGATCCTGGCCCACATGCCAAGGAAGCTTCCTGCTCAGGAGAGAGATTCTATTAGCAACAGAGGGAGTCCTTCCAGCTGCCTGCAGCTAAACCCTGCACACCCAGCTCAGCACACCTAAACCCACCCCATCCCCTCAGGACTGAGGGGACAGTCTGTCTGAAAGTGGATTTGGCTAAGCCCCTGAGATCTGAACTAGGAAAGGAAAATCTGTACCATGTGAATGGGGGTGGGGCACGTGAATGAGCATACCAAGCCCCAGCTCCTGTCCCTGTTCAAGTGTTTCAGCAACTCACTTTCTCTGAGGACTCATCACCTGAAGCCACAAGTAAGCACAGAGCCCAGGAGACTGCACAGGAAGGACATCAGCCCCTGAATTGGATGCTGCTGCTTACCCAATACTTCATACCAGTAGCCCTCACAAAAGTGTGGCTTCATACCAAAGGCTACCCCCAGCTACAAATGAGAAACCAGAGCCTCAGACAATGCTAATATCAGAAGGACCTGGCATTTGCTCTCAATGAATTGGACCTCTAAAAGCCTGTTCCATCTATTAAACACCCAGCCTGGCACAGACCGAGTGTTTTTCAAGCATCTTTTTCAGCAGAATACGTCTCTAGTGGTTCGAATATGCTTGGCTCACAAGAAGTGGCACTCTAAGAAGGTGTGGCTTTATTGGAGGAGATGTGGCCTTGTTAGAGGAAGTGTGTCACTGTGGAGGTGGGGCCTTGAGGTCTCATATATATGCTCAAGTCTGGTCAGTGAGATCCAGAGCTTCCTCCTGGCTGCCTATGGAAGACAGTCCTCTTCTATTGCCTTTACATCAAGATGTAGAACTCTTGTCTCCACCAGCACCATGTCTGCCATATGTCCCACCATGATGATCATGAACTGAACCTCTGAAACTGTAAGCCTGCCCCAATTAAATGTTTTCCTTGAATTGCCTTGGTCATAGTGTCTCTTCACAGCAATAAAACCCTAATTAAGACATCTATTCCAGAGAACATCTGAGTGACTAGAATCAAAGGCTTACTTAAGACCATACCACATCTCTAAGACAAGTCATTGAAGGCACAACTGTCATTTATCAGCTGCCCACTCCACTAAATCCAATTAGTGTTACTCAGATATGCACTCCAATGGGCCATCCAATGGAGCACAGTCAACTTACCGTGGGGCATACCCTTAAAGAAAACTGGCTCTCATTTCTACAGCAGCCATCAACTGTCAAGAGCTCCTAAGGGGAGTAGAGGAACATCATGCTAGAATGTTGACTGGCTTGATCTTGTGCAGATCTTGTGCAAACAATCATGGCTGCTGTGAGTTCTTGAGCATAACAGCCCTGTCGTGTTCAGAAGGCATTATTTTGTCCCAGTCCCCACCCCAGACCTTGGCTCTTCCTACTGTTCTGTCTCCTCATTATATTGTTATGAGTCTCATGGTGGTAGTGCTCCTGGGGAAAGTATATGGTAAAGATGTCCCTTTTAGGGGTGGGCACTCCATAGTCACTTACTTATTCTCTGCACTTTGACCAGTAGTGACTGTATTCACTAGAAGGGACAGCTTTTCTGATAAGGACTGAAAGGTACACTAAGATGTGGGTATAGAGGCAAATATGGAGTAGCATCCAGATACTATGTTCATTTAACAAAACAGGAGCAGTAGTAGATTCACCACAGGGTCTGTGACTACTGCGCATCCAGAACTATGGGCTATTGGCCAGATTTACAATGCCTCCTATGGAACAGGTCTTAAGTCCATTCAGAAATCTGTTAGTTGACCTTCGAGCATCCGTGCCTCTACTGCACCCATTGTCATATCTTGCCAGACTTCTCACTCTTGTAACAGGCAGGGTTCACAACTGCATAAGAATGTTAATGACTTTCCTTTCCAGCAAACCTGACACCACCTTTGGAAACTGTGAAAGCTGGCCAGCAAGGAGGGAGCTTCTAGGTTAGTCCCAGAGGCCTGTCTCCATGTCCTGTGACCAACGTGTTTGCTACTTCGAGCCACAAGATATTACCGTCAAGTTCTGGCGGGCAACTAAAAGCAATGCCAATAGTCTATATTGGGTTTTCAGGGGGTGGTTCTCCAAGACTCCCCTAACCAAGTTACAAATATCTAAGATTCTTTATGCTATAAACCACAAACCTAGGAATCCCTGTCTGCACACCCAGACCAAGGATATCAGAATCACTGGGGATGATGAGTAGAGAGAGATAAAATGATCCACAACATAAATAATTTTATATTGATTACACATTAAAATGAAAATATTTTAATAAAAACATTATGAAAATGAATTTCTTGTTTCTTCTCACCTTTTCAGTATGACTACTAGAACCACTTAAGAAGCTATAATGTGCATTATTAATCTCTGTTGAGTAGGGGAGCCTTAGGACAAGCCTGGGCTCATAACCTGACACACATTTCCTAATTAGTCATTCATCTAACCTGATCAGGTGGGAACGCTAATGGTCCCATTTCATGGATCAAAAACATTGAGACGCAAGGAGTAGAAATACTTTTTCCAAATCCATATCCTAGTAAGAAGTCCAGCCCAGATCTGCTGCAGATACATTGTCTTACTTTTACCACACTACATCCAGCATTTTCTGTGCAATAAAACCCACATAAGTAAAAATGTGAAGGAAATATCTGGAGAAAGAAAAGCCTTTCTAAATTATTTTGCTAAAGGATCTGCTACTTAACCACAAATTCAAGTTCATAAGTCAGGATCAAATAGTTGGAAAAAAACCAAAGTCGTCTATTTTTCCCCCAGTGATGTTCTATTTCATTAGTAATAAGTCTGGCAGAAGACACATAGTCTCATCTTTAAACGGTGCAGTTTAGAGTCACTGCATTCTGGGTTAGCTTTCATTGTCCATCAAGGAGTAGATTGACTATGCCTTTCTGTGGATACAATTACAGTGTGGGTAGCCTGCCTATGCAATGACATTGATTTTTGGAAATCAAAACGTGAGAACAAAGCCACAAATGAAGCTTCTCAATGTTGTGGGATGGCTCATAGTGAGCTAAGATAGTGAACTGGATTTATGAAGAAACATTGTCACTGACTGAACCCCATGCATTTCCCAGTAGCGGCTTGCTAACCTCCCAGTACTTTAGACAGTAAGAACAGAGCCTCCAGCTAGGGGCAAAGAGCATCAGAACATTCTGATGAAATGGTACAAGGAGGAGTTTGTTTGCCATGTGCCATCTTGCTCTCTGGAAATAACCCAGCCAAGGAAACAGGTGATTAAAAAAAAAAAATGAAGCTTGAGGCTGGAGAAATGGCTCAGTGGTTAAGAGTACTGGTTATGCTCCCAGAGGACCTGGATTCAGTTCCCAGCACCAACGTGGTGGCTCATAATTGACTCCAACTCCAGGCAATCTTACATTATCTGCTGGCCTCCAAGGTGGGCAGCCATGGAAACAGTGTATAGATATATACAGGCAGACAGAAAAAAAGTCCTTACACATAAAATAAAATGAAATATTTTAAGTGGAGCTTAATTTATGCAAGGTGAACACTCATCCCTTCTGCAAAGCAGGTGGTTTTCTGATCAACAGAGCAACCGTTTGCAGTTTACCTTCACACTGGAAGATGCAGTCACCTAAATTCATCTGATCAACAGAACAACCATTTGCAGTTTACCTTCACACTGGAAGGCAGTCACCTAAACTCATCTACACCTAAGCAATGGATAACCATCAAAACAAGACTTTCAGGCACTCTAATCCAAAGTCTTGAAAATCCTTTAGAAGTTTCTAGAATGGGATGAAGTACAAACGGGATACAGCACAGTGGCTCAGACATCTGGGAGCTAGAAAGAGAGGAAGAAAGATAGCTATAAAGCCTGCAGTTGAATTAAAGAAACAGGTTAAAGCAGGGAATTGGGAGAAACGAGTAAATAAATAAAGGTTGGCGCTCTTCAGGAAATGCCTCACAAATGAGAGTCGGTGTGCAGTGACAGGCATCACACACTACGGAGATCAAACAGCAGCTTCAAGGAAGTCTTTGTGTGGCCTATGTTTGCTCCTGTAACTGAGGGTACCAGGGATAGACCCGAAGAGAAGGATGCTGAATACCTGCTTATCACAGGAACGTAAGTGAGGCCCCGCGTTAAATCCTTAGCACCACAAAAAGAAAATGCAGCAATGCTTCACTGTTGTTTCCCCTTGTAACAATTCCCACAGTAGGAGCAAGGACTACGACACAGGCACCTTCCTCGTCTCCTCTCCCTTGACATCCGGAGCTCTGAATAGAACATAAAGTTTGCACAAATTACTTTCTTGTACCCATTGCCGAGATCTGAGTGTGGGGTCCCATTAACATTCAAGGGTTGAAACCTAGCCATCGCTACAGTGGTAACAAGAGTTGGGGCATCTTGGAGATGATTAGATCACAAGGCCCATCCCCATGTGAATATATCAGTACTTTGCTTGTCGCTGTGACAAAATTCCAGATAAAACGTGTGTAGGGAAGGGAAGATTCCTTTCAGATCACAGTTTGAAGAGACATACCACCATGGTAGAGAGGACACCACATAATTCACAGCTATGGAGGACATAGATGAAAGCTTCTTGCTTACATCTCTGTAGAGTTGAAGGGGGCAGAGAAGTAAGTCCAGGTTGTAAGCCTCAAAGCCCATATCCCAGGGACCCATTTCCTTCAACTAGGTTCTGCCTCTAAAGGCTATGCAAACTCACCAAACAGTACCACCATGTGGAGATTAAAGGTAAATACAGGAGCCTGTAGGGCGGGGAGAAGACATACCTCACACTCAAACACAATTATCTCCTTAATGAAACAAGCCAGAAGGAGTTCAAGTCCACTTGTCCTATGTGAGGAGACATAATAAGTGCCTTCCATGAAGCAAAGACTCCGAACCTGCTGCTCCTCAGCCTTAGCCTTCCCAGCCCCTAGAACTGTAAGACTGAATCTCTACAGTTTACTTTACTAGTATATGGGATTTTGGTTACAGCGGCACGTACTGCCTAGAACACCAATCTTGATATTCTGCAACCATGATAGATTCAGGGATCTGGAGCCTTCCATGAAGCAAAGAAGACGTCTTCAGAGACTCTGAACCTTGGCCTTAGCCTTTCCAGCCCCTAGAAGGAATCCTTCCTTCTCTATATAATTTTTATCTGGAATTTTGTCACAGTGACAAGCAGAGTATTCGTTCTCATGAGGAACATCTCCAAGATGCCCCAACTCTTGTTACCATTGCAGTGATGACCAGGTTTCAACCCTTGAATATGAAGGGGACCCCACACTCAGATCACGGCAGTGGGTGCAAGAGAGTCATTTGTGCAAACTTTATGTTCTACGCAAGGCTCCAGGTGCTTGTGTGTCAAGGGAGAGGAGACAAGGCAGGTACCTGTGTCAGTGTGGATTAGATTTCCAAAGTAGCATGTGTCAATCCAAACCCCTAGCAACCGTGCATGAGAGCTTATTTGAAAATAGGGTCTTGAAAGTTACAATTGAGCTCAGAATATAGATTTAAGATCATTTGGGATTTGAGACGGTATCCCAACCCCCTGACAGCTACCCTTAGTAGAGACTGAAGGTTCTCTGAAAGTCAAGGACACACGGAGGAAGGACGCTCAAGGATAAAGGGAAAGATGCTGCCATAAGCCAAAGATACCTGGAGCCACCACCAGCTGGAAGAAGAGTCTTCTGCAGAGCCCTCACTGGGAATATGGCCCACGGTGCTGCCGATGCCCTGATTCTAGCTGCTGGCTTCCAGAACCATTAGAGTATAAATATCTACGGGGTTGAGCCACAAAATAAGCTGCACTTTGTTGCAGTAGACACATACATTAGTCAGACTTTCCAACACTGTAAAAAACATTTGAGAAAAAAAAAAAACTTGAAGCAAGAAAGATTTGTTCAGGTCTCAGGCTCAGGGTTTCCAACCTATGGTGGGCTAGAGGCGTCACTGTGACGCTGTGATGAGGCAGAAACCATGGCAGGAGAAGCATGTGGCAAAAACTGGCTTCCTTGTGGTAGCGAAGAGCCAGAGGAGAACATCTGCACTACGGGCTCTCTCCTGTTTCCTTTGGCTAATTCACCAGGACTCCTAACCTATGGCCATCCACAACTACACTTTGTCTTTCTGAGATGTGCTTTCCTAATTCTTTTGTCATTTGTCAATAAAATCCAGTTAACAAGCGAGATTAACCCTAGATGTTAGTTTCATAGAATGTTGTTTGGGGAATCATTGAATGAGATCTCCTAGTCTCTGGGGAATCATTGAATGAGATCTCCTAGTCTCTGGATACAATGATATTCTCCTGTGAGGATATTCACCCTCCTTCACCAAATAGGAGGAAGGTAAGAAGAATAACAAACTCCCAGACTCCGACAACCCCCTGCATGAGAGGGAGCTGCTAGCCATCCATTTCACACCAGTTACCCATAGTCAAGTTGACAGTGGTGCCTTCAACCCATTAGCATTTTGAAGCAGAAGAAAACAGATTTGGATTTAAGGCTCATCTGTTGAAAATAATGAGACACCCCGTGAATGCTAATGCTGCCAACTCTCAGTGTGCTCCATAGCCTGTAGCATGACTTCTCCTGTAAGCTGGTATGAAAATGCAGAATCACAGGACACTTGTCAGAGCCACTAAGCTAGAATCTACATTTGACAGAAGTCCCAGGTGTCCTGTGGAAACATTAAAGTTGAAAAGTTTCTCTCTCATGCATTTATTATTTGACTCCTTCGGCAGATGTACAGTTATATCATCTTACAAGAAAATGACCAGAAATTCATAAGTCCTCCCACACTCACTCACACATACACATCCACATACATGTCACACAAATGCTTTTCCTTGCTTGACTTTTTTGACCTTGACAAGAACTATACATTTTCTTGACAAAACAGAAAGGCAAGTGAGAAGATAACTTAATGGCTCATTAAAGTTACTGAATGGGAACTTTTCTCAATAGGCTGTATTCCCCCCTAGTATTTAGTCTCAGCAATCCAAAGGACCAGAGGCAGAGATTTTCAAAATACCTTTTCCAGCTATGGCTTTGCTGTACCATTAACTCTGTTTACTAGGAGAGTCTGGTGCTCCCATATAACTCACCTGGTGGTCACCATACAGCCTGCCACCTTGGAGTACACAACACCAAGAGATGTATGGCACCAACGTGCTGGCGAGCAAGCAGCGGCCTACCACTGCCTGCAGAGTTTACAACAGCGCAGCATGTTTTGGCACAGCAAAGAGAGATGTGGAGTAGAGGGAGTGCCCTGGTTCCAAAAGAGCCCATTTAGCACCCCTTGGAAAGAGTAGTCCGTTCGGCCTAAGGGTAATGGGGCCTTTCCAGAGACATGAAGAATCCCATGAGACTTGGTAAAGAAAGATTGGGAAGGAAGCTAAGCAGAAGGATCCACACAAGCAAAGATGTAGAGGTGAATAAGACGCCGGGGTTCTAAGAACTGTAGAATGTGGAGTAAGAATGAATGATAATAAAATTGAAGTTGGAGTGGTGGGCAAGAGCAAGTGCTGAGGCTGTCCATGCTAAAGGTTCTGGACACTGCTGTGTGAGTAATGGGTAGACTGGTTCCCTTCTTCTGGCAGTAGGGAAAAAAGAAAACCTTGAGTTCTCCAGAGTATCCCACAAATCAGGCTCAATTCTAATAAATGAAACTGTATTTTTAATATAAGACGAACAAAATCTGGGACATTCCTGTGCTGGTTAACCTAGTCAACTTAATTGGATTGAAAGAAATCTAAAAGCCTCATAAAACTCAGAGGAGCAGAATGCCAAGAGGAATGCAGAGATGAGACTGTGCTCATTAGGTTTCAGACATGAACAAAGACCAAGAAAATTGTTTTCCCAATGACTCAAGTCACTCTGTTCATTTGCCCAGGTGATCAGATGCAGTTACACGCAGGTCAAGAGAGCCTGGTTACTTGTGGAGCTCATGGGAGACCTTGATGTCACCCACAAGGTACTTGTGTAGCAGAGATGCAGGGAGCAAGGATTGTGCAGTCATGGATTCATCTACCCAGATTTCTAATGAATGTCTGGGAGGATGTGCAGTATGTAAGAGGGTCAGATTCCTGGAGAGGTCAATGTGTGAAACAGCAAGAGTAACACCAGTGATATTAACTAAGAAAGCTTGAAGATCATGGGACATCAACCAAGGAAAGCTGGAAGGCAGCAGGGAGGAACCACCCAAGAGAAAACTATCTGGGCCACAGCCATCAGATGCAATTGGGCAGGAGTTGTCAAAACCCTTTGGAACACCTAGTAATCCTGCATGCTGGACCTAGGACCTGCATGCTGGACACAATGCTGCAGAATTTAATCCTTGCTTTCCTAGGTTTTTATCTTGCTTTGGTTCAACCATCCCTTGTTCTTCTTCTAGTCTTTTCTTTAGGGATGGAAATATTTACTCTGTGACACAGTGAATTGGAAGAATATAACGTTGTTTTTCCTTTTCTCTTCTCTCTCATTTTTGAATACAAAGACACCATTGAGAGCCTTTCCTAAAGGCAATGTTGGATTTAAACTTTTCACCACTACAAGAGCTGCTGCAACTTCAAGGAAGAAATTTAGAATGTTGAAGATTATAATCAGGACAGTTATTTCATATCAGATGGAAGTATGGTCTTTTTTCCCCTCGGAAGATTAGTTATGGTTTAAGGAAATCATTTGGTAGGAAGTTGTGGATGGAATGGTCTCAGGATGGATAATCTTGATTGAAAACTAGATTGAGAGACACTTAGCAGATCATGAGGCATTTCCCTGGGTGTGATTTTTGGGTATTTGCAGATGGTATTGGGGTATGAAGGCTCTGACAGAACCAATGGTTTGATCCATCTACTGATCCTAACTTTTAATAAATTACTGAGGAGTGGTAGAATGTGGAAGAAGGGACACATATGAGTTGTGGTGTGTGTCTTTGAAGGGTTAATCTTGGTCTTGGACACTTCCTGCTATTCCTTTCTTCCTCTTCTTCTTCATCTTCTGTTGGGGGGAGTTGCTCTCCTCTGCTCTCTTTGCATCCAGTTCTGCCTCATCACAGGTCCATAAAGACAGAGCCAGCTGACCTCAGACCCTAAAACCATGAGCTCAAACAAATACGTCCCTCTTTCCTGTTGTGTTCTAAGAATGATAGTTAGCTTTTAATTGTCAACTTGCCAGAACCTAGAATTACTTGAGAAAAGAGTCTCGACTGAGGAATTGTTCAGATCAGGTTGACCCATGACAAGTCTATGTAGAATTGTCTTGTTAACTGAGATGGGAAGACACACGCTCTGTGGCTGGCACTACTCCCTAGGCACAGAGCACCAAACTAGGTACAACAGGAGAAAGCAAGATGACAGCAAGTAGGCATGGATCTGAGTGTTTACTCTCTCTCTGCTCTCAACAGTGGACACAGTGCTTTGACTTCTCCACAAAACTGAACTATAATCTAAAATTGTAAACAAAATAAATCCTTTCTTGTCAAAGCTGCTTTGCATCAGGTTATTTTTTAATCACAGTGACAGAAAGGGAACTAGAACAACCAAGTAGTTTTTTAATTACAAAAACTGACTAACAGTTTTTTTTAAAAAAGTATATATAGTTTATAAATTAGGTGTTATGATGCTATGGTACAGGCTATACGAAATGTTTAGGATACATCATAGGGTCAAGCTTGTGCGGTGAGAACTCTAGTAATGAAATATCAGAAGGAAGTTCACTAATATCTAGACTTATTGGTCTTAGTAACTGTATGATGATAAAAAGAAAACATAATAATAAATTTTAAGTCTTTAAATTTTGTTAAGGGCTGGAGAGATAGTTCAGCAGTCTTCCAGAGGTTCTGAGTTCAATTCTCAGCATCCACATGGTGGCTCACAATCATCTGTAATGAGGTCTGACGCCTTCTCCTAGGGTGCATAAAGACAGCGACACTGTACACATAAAAATAAATAAATCTTTAAAAAAACATTTTTGTTAAAATATTAGAATATAAGTCTACCAAGTGTGTTTGGCTACTGCCTATAATCCAGCACTTGGGAGGTTGAGGCAAGTAAATTACCATGATTTGAGGCCAGCTTTTTCTGCATAGGGAATTCCAGGCCACTCTGGATAGACTACAGAATTAGATTCTGTCTCAAAAAAGCAAAACAATGAAGAACAAAGAAAAACATTGCAGTGAAAGTCGCCGTAATAATCTGACAGCCAAATCATCTATGAGAGCAGATTCCTTGAACCTTTAAAATAAAGTACTGGGGGATATTTGAGATACATGTGAACTCAAATCTTTTATGCTGCAGAAATCCCTGGGTTCTTTCTAATACGCAGTGCATTTGTGTGTTCGTGGCAAGGAATCAGAAAAACAACATGAAATTTTCCAGGCAATTAAAGAAGAAGAAAAGCCCTTATGTGCCAGCAGCACAGTTGTGACTGCACTGGAGGATGTCCCACTGATTCCCATGTGGGACAATCCCAGACACAAGCTGCATCATTACCCCCCCACCCGCTGCCTTTCCGGCGTTTGCTTGCTTAAGGTATTGGGCAAGAAGAGATGGATGGTTAGAACCACCCCCAATAGCAGCCTTAAATCACTCTGAGTACCGAGAGGCATAGCAGAGACATACTTCAACAGAAAGCTGATGTAATACCTATTTTCCTTTCCCCCCTACCAATGTACTTTATATTTCCAATTAGAACACACGAATCCAAAAGAAACTGATGTGACTCCTGGCGTGGACTCCTCCTTGGCTCCTGGGTGGGTGGTGGAGGACAGGAAAAGCTAACCCAGCAGATCTGGATAATGCTGAATAAACAGCAGCTGCAGAGATGGTCTGCTCAGGGCTGTTGGCCTCAGCATGGAGAAGACCCAGTCATCACAGCTGTCTCCATCAGAAACCACACATCTTCCTTTCAATCACTCTCCTGTTTGAGCGTCCCCACCTCATCCTGCAGGATGAATGTGCAAAGGAGCCCTCTAATCAGTTGCTTGGTAACCGAAGGTATCACTTCCAATTGTTTGGTTGCCAAGGATCTTTGAGAGCGCACAGCTCATCTGCTGGGCGATGGGCTGGCTTTTCATTCCTTGAGAAAAGTTCAGACCCCAGTCAGTGTCTTTGGAGCTCAGCAGAACTGTTAGATTGGAAAGGCTCAGTCAACATACCCAGAAGACCCTGTAGTTTTATGTCCTTTTTTCTAGTCTCATGGCATGTGCCAAGGTTTTCCTCGGAAACCTTCCTGACCTTAATGGTGAATCAAACTGATTCCAGATAGATCTGGGAATTTTTGTATATATATATAATGACTTATCTTGTGGGGATAAGGCCCTAGTCTAAAGGTAAAATTTATTTATATTCCATATAATTTTATTCACTTATCATAAAGGTGATGTGGTGTAAAATATTTCAGTTCATCTGTATTTTAACTCTATGGCCCATTAAAGGATGTCAGGGACAGACTTTTCCACATGAGGCATCATGCGAACACTCAGAAAGTATCAGATTCTAGCACATTTCAGATTGTGGATTTTCTAATAAGGGATGCCCAGCCTGTACTGATGCTTTCTGGCCCAGAAATCTGAAGTTCAAATATTGCCTATCGTTTGAAATCTGCTTTTTCAGAAAACATACAAGCATGGGGAGAAAAAAATGGATAGAGCCCAAAGAGTTCAAACAATACTACTTTCTACTCTGTGTTGGTTGGTTTCTTGTCAACTCGGTGCAAACTAGTCATTTGGGAAGAGGGAGACTCTGCCGTTTTCTCTCAGGTGAGGTTCTGAGACTGGAGCAGCCAGCCCAGAGGCACCTTAGGCCAGAGACCCGGGCGGGATTCGCCATTTTCTCTCGGGTGAGTTTCTGAGGGAGACTCAACTGAAAAAAATGCCTACATCATACTGGCCTGTAGGCAAGACTATGGGGGCATTTTCTTGACTAATGTTTAATGTAGGTATGTCCAGCCCACTGTAGGTGGTGCCCTCCTGTGGACAGGTGTGTAAAAAAGCAGACTGGGCAAGCCATGGGGAATAATCTAGTAAGCTGTGATGCTCAAGGTCTCTGGCTTCAGTTTCTGCCTCCAGGTTCCTGCCTTGAGTTCTTGTCCTGGCATCCCTCAATGATAGATCGTGACCTACATGTGTGAGCAAAATAAGCAATTTCAATTTCTTCTCCAAGTTGCTTTTAGTCATGGCATTTAGCATAACTATAAAAAGCAAACTACAACAGACTCCCCATACTTCAATTTAACTCACAGAAAATGGGTATTTTTCTGGTCTTTGTCTGTACAAATTGAATGTTTCATGCCATTGAGACAATGAATACAACTGTCTAAGGTAAGAATTTGGAATTTTAATGGATGCGCTTTAAATCCTTTTTAAGCCTTCTAATAAAAAAATGTATTGATTAAGAAGTAAAGTAGACTTAAAACCTCTGGTCCAAGGGCAGCAATGAGCCCACTCTCCTAATTATGTGAATAGTTAAATAACAGCAAATGTCAATGAAAGCGATTTAAACTGATTTGGAAATAATCTTTTGAAACTTGGCTTAAAATGTCAGAGACAGAAATTCTAGTTGAGCTCTGCAAGAAAGGAATAAAAAAAGCTGGCCTAATGCACCTGAGATGACTATCACATTTAAACTGCTGCGATTGCAGTAAAAGTTGAGTACCTGATACCATAAAGTGCTTAAGACTATCGGCAGTAAATTAGAAAGTTTTAACAGAGGCAGGAATCTCTGCAGCCTAAAGAGGAACTTCTTGGATCTCAGTGCTAGAACTCTTTCACTGACAGAAAGCTCAACTCACCATTGACTCACATACACCCCCTCCCATACAAAACAAAAGCCAAGTTAAGTTCTTCTCTAGGCAGACAGGAGACTCTACTGTAAGTTTACACTTAGCTGGCCATTGCTCTGAGTTCACTGTTAATAAGAAACTGTTTCTAGGTACTAGGGAGGTACATCAGCCAATGAAGGGGCTTGTCACACAAGCATGAGGACCTGCATTTGGTTCCCAGCATTCAAATGAAAATCAAGAGGGTAGAAAAGAGCATTCACAAGCTATACCAGCATGGAGAAGCCAGGGGTAGGATCCCCAGGGCTCATTGGCCAGATAGTCTAGCTAAATCAGGGAACTCCAGCTTCAGTGAGAGTCCCTGTCTCAAAAAATAAGGTGGAGAGTGCTTAAGAAAGACACTGAAGTCAACCTCTGAGTTCTACACTCAGATGTGCACACATGTGTACGTGCACGCACACACAAACATGTCTCCAAAAGAGGAAGAAAAGAAAATGCTTCTGATGATTTGTCAGGTAATTTCCCCTCTTGTTCCAGTTCATGATGAAAACATCTGACCTTTTCTAGCAATAGACTCAAGTGGATCAATACATTTCACATCTAGAAATGTTTCTGCTAAGTGGGATGGATAAAGTGTTTCTAAAATAGAATTTCTTTGAGGGAAAAAAAAATGACCCTTCTTTCTTCCTTTGCATACCTCATACCTGAAGGGAAATGATGGAACTCTATACTCAGACATAGATGTCAGGATATCTCAAAAACTATTCATCCACATAATTAGGCAATCTAGCTGTACAGCAAAAGCAATATGCTATAATGAACAATCTTATAGCATGAGCAATTCTTCATAACATGACAGGATGACCCACTCACCTGTCTCTGTGTAGGTAACTACATACCCAAACCAGAGTTGCAAGTACCAAGAACTGATTTCCCATCAGACACTACGTGAGGCTTCTCTCGGTCACGTCAAGTCAAATATTACATAAGTTAGGATAAATGATTTAGTGTGTTCAGGAAATGTGTGTCCTATATAGTGTGTCCTGACACAAGAATGGCACTTAACCAGATTTTGTGACTCAAATCACTCACCCAGACTCAACTTTCTGCCTGTTCTATGACTATTGGTTAATGAAGATACCCCATAGATTTAAATTTCTACAGTCTTAAATTAGGCAGTATTTTTCTTAACTCTGAATCAATGAAAGGATAAGTGTATCCTGGCTCTGAATTGGAACAGACCCATGTTTCATAGCCCAGTATCATTATTACATCCACAAGGAAACCAGGAGGGACCCAGGTATTGACAATAAGTTGTCTTAGGTCACGTAGGGCTTTATCCATAAGCACATCACACACACACACACACACACACACACACACACACACATACCATTTTACAAATGGGAAGAGCAAAACACAAAAAGGCTATTGTAATTTGTATAAAAACACTTACATGGGCAACGGGAGACTGGGACTCAAAGCCAACCCTTAAGGCAACCAAACAAGAACAAATAAAAGGGATGGTTGCTTTTCTGGATAAATCGGGCTAGGCCACAGTACCTAGCTATTTTGTTCGGTATTACTATAGACACTTCTGTAAAAATACTTTTTTTCATGCAGTGTTATCATTTACATCACTAAATTAAACAATAAAGCACATGATTCTTCCAAATGTGAGTGGGTGGGCCTCACTCCATCACGTTGAAACTTGAAGAGCCAAACCGACAGTCTCAAGAAGATGAGAGAGTTCTGCTAATAGATAATGTTTGAATGGAAACAGCAATCAGTTCCCATTCCCTGGGCAACCCTGCTGCAGCCCCAGCCCCCTAAACTTGGGACTTAGCCACCACAAACATAGAAAACAGTTCATTTCAATCTCTCCTCAGAATAAGCACATAGAGAGGAAAAGAAAAAGACGGGAGGGTACATGTGCAAGATAAGGGTTGAGGAAGTAGGAGGGGGAAGCAGACAGGAGAAAAGAGAGATGAAAGGGAGGGGAAAGGGAGATGGGTGGAAGGCGTACACACACCCACATGCTAACTGGTTCAGTTTCTCTGAGAACCCAGAGGAATCCAGTTAGAAAACTAAACCTAGAACCCAGGATTTTTCTCATCCTTCGTGGGCACTGCTGTTTAAAGAGTGGAGCTATATTTCCACCAGTAAGCTTCTCTTCTGCCTGTACTGGACAACTCTCACAGACTCTCTGCCTGCTCTGCTATGCCCCCCCTACACTCTTCAGAGACAGAGATGATCTCCCAAGTTGCACAACTTACCTGTCAGTCAGCTACAAGGGGTCCCGCCATAGCTCCTTAGGTTAGCGGACCCAATCTCCTCCAACTTTGCAAATTCACTCCAGGCTATTTTTCTGTCTTGGCTTTCATGTGAGTGCTAGATGACTCCTTCCTACACCATGGCTGTGAGTTTTCCCAGTGTCTGATGCGAGGCGTTCCTTCTAAATCCTGGATACTACCTTCGGCATTGTTGCCCCCACTGTGACCCTTAACTGACAAGTTTCCCCATAATCCATATCTCAATGGGACATTGCATCATCCCTAAATGACATCAGCTTTTACCTGTTTTTATACACCATGGTTACAGTTTGAATATAAAGCATGCCTCAAAATCTCATGCACTCGAGTGCTCCATCACTTGGGTAACAGTTTGTGGAAGACGTGGGACCTTTATGTAAGTATGGTTTAGCTATACAACATGAATCCCTGGGGCAAGGTCTTCAAGGCAATATCCATTTCTGATTCTGGCCTTAGCTCTATGCTTCCTGATCTACCAAGAAGACACGAGGAACCTCTGGTACGAGCTGTAGCTACTAGACACTATGAACTGTACTAGGCCTTCCCAGCACCAGAGACTGGCACAGTGGTCCAACTTAAATTCTCCTCCCAAAGTAGTTTCTGTGAGGAATTTTGTCACAGTGATAAGAAGTGTCTAAAGCTCTTAGAAGTGGATAGCTCAGGTGTGTATACACACTGGTTTCTTCCTGTACTTCTGCTTCTCCTCCATTGGTCTGGTTGTTGATTTCAGAGTCCTGAATCGACACAGTTCAGATTGGCAGACTGATTTTGATAGCCCATATATAAGCTTAGTAATCAAAAAAAAAAAAATGATCTTCCATTATTTACATTTTTGCTCTTTCTGTTCCAGATGAGAAAGTTTTGGTTCTCTTTTGGTTACCACGTCATTCATCAATCTGTCATAACCACATTTGGGCAGCTTTAATAACTCTTCCTCTCCCACAGTCCTCACCCCCCTTAATGTCTGTCTTCACAGTCCAGCTGAGATAGTTCATGGCCCCTCTCTCCAGCTCTCACCCACACCAAAGGCAGCATTACCATAGGTCTGGATAAACACCAAGATCTCCTAAAGGGTATAGCTCTGCCTGTCTTCATCCTTCATTTCTCTATAGATAAGCTGGTGCTGCTGCTCTCCGCTTAGAACTTTGTTAACTTCCATGCTGGGGGACACAGATAAAAATCTTCGGCATGATCCAAGGTCCACAGATCATCGATGACATCTGCCAATCACCACTGTGTCCTAGCTCTTACTCTCTTTCTCTACCTTTCTGTTTCTCAAACATGTCTAGACCTTGGCTGCCTTTCTCTGCGCATCCTCTTCCTTTGCCTAGATTCTTTCCTTGCTCCCGGACACCAAACTTCTAGAACCATTCAAGCTTGCATGTTTCTGGTCTCAGCTAAGAGGTATATTTCCAGGAACCTTCTAGACATCCATGATTTGAGATATGACAGTTTTTATAAGAATAAAATGAATGACTAATACCTTCAGTAGAGGATCTCTTAACCACACCACACAAATTTGAGAGGAGTCAAAAGTACACGTGTGCTTACTAGTCCTTCAAGAAATGCTAACATGTTGTTCTTGTGACAAAGTCTGCAACATGACAGGATTTGATGCAATCTATGCAGAGAGGAAATTATCTCAGTTCTGCACAGAAGGGCGTGGTCTTTTCTAAGGAATTGCTATCTTTTTCAATGAGGCACACACACACACACACACACACACACAAAATACCCCAAGATATTGATTAATGAAATGATTCAAAGGAATCGAGTCTATGTCAGGAGCAAGCGCCCTCAACACACATAAATCTCCATCGATGTTACAAAATTACATTTACTTGCTTAAAATCATTCCAGCTAGGCAACCTGCTTGTCAGGCTGCCTTCTAAGTCATTACACATAATTTGCCTTCTTTGCATGAAGTGTCTTTTTTGAAATACCAGAGCAAATATTGTTCACAGGGCTACAACTGCTAAAGAATACCAGTGGGCAGAAGCTGGGGGAACCTTTGCCATTAGTTTCTAGAGAATCAAAACCACGTTAAAAACTGTGCTGTGTCTATGGTGATTTTATTTGCATGTTGCCTTCCCTAAGAAACATCTTTTACAAGTACCACTTTATTTACCATTTTGATACCTGCAAGACACTTGGTTTTTCTCTTTTATAAACAACAACAACAACAAAATGTCCCAGCCTTCAGAAGATGGGGGCAGGAGGATAGTGTATCCAGAATAGCTTGGAGTACGGTGTAAGACCAGGGGTGAGGGTGGGAAGATCACGGTTTGTTAAACTTGTGTGATCAGTACATTGTCAAGACAGTATGCTTTCTGCTGCCCTGCCTTCCTCAAAACAGGAGCGATACCTGGGGAGCTTAAATAATTTAGAAGTTAGTTCCCAGACAGTGGGTAAAATAACTCCAGTGCTTATCCTCACAGCATCCATTCCTTATTTAAAGCCAGCACAGATGGCAGCCACTCTTGGTGTCTAAAGAGTGTTGAAAGTGTTCCTTAAGCTGAACAAGATTTTCCCACGTGGTCACTTGAGAATGGCCAGGTGGCAAAGGCACTGAACGGAGAGAAGCAGTCAACACCTGAACTTACTAGGAAGAAGTAGGATTTGATGGTTTTCTATATCCACCTGACTGACCACAGAATGACCAGATAAACCTTGGCTTAGAGATATGTGTCTGTGTGTGTGCGCGTATGTGCGTGTGCATATATGTGTGTGTGTGCGTGTGTGTGCATGTGTGTGTGCGTGTGTGTGTGTGTGTGTATGTCTGTGTGTGTGTGTGTCTGTGTGTGTCTGTATGTGTGTGTGTCTGTGTGTGTGTGTGTGTCTGTGTGTGTATGTGTCTGTGTGTGTGTGTGTGTGTGTGTGTGTATAAGAGATTAGCTCGTGGATGGGTGGATGAAGTAAAGCCCTCCGTTGTATAGGGAGGCAACAGCCAGTCTCTTGGGAAACTGAATACAACTAAAAGTGAGAAGAAAGTTGCATTCTGGTCCCTCCTGCATGATTCTTGGGCTGGGATGCCAACAGCTTCCTGATTTCAGCACTTTAGGGTCTCAGGCCTTCAGCACCTCCCTGGGCCTGCATCCTAGAAGCCGTACCATCGGCTCCTTTCTCTTGCATCTTGCCAACAGCAAGGCCTAGGACTCTCATCAGCCAAGCTTCTCTCACTTAACCTAAAAGTTTCAAGAGCTCACGAGCTCTGCAGCAAGGACATAGGTTCCATGTCTTCCTACTGCCCGACAATATTCTGCTTCATGGCTATATCAGTTTTACCTATTTATCCGTGCTGCTTATCTATAAGAAAAATAATCAAAGAAAAGTAGGTTTGTCAAAAACTTTAACTTGGAACACTGCATGGTCGCCATATTTGCTGTACACGCTATGAACACATTTTCCTATGTGTATGACATGCTGTGGGGGTTGAATTCTTCAAACTCAGTGAGTTGACCACTGAAAGCCTTCTCCCTGGAAGAAACACAAGCAGACTGTGTGTAAGGAAAAAAAAAAAAGCATCTGCTTAGGTTCTGCAGTAGCTACAACTCCACATTCCTTGGTGCCATTGAGGGAACACCAGAGGATAATGCACTCTTACCAGCTTGATTCTCTGTATAGCTACCAGGCCTAATTTCTCTCCACAGTCCTCCACAGGGGACCTTAAAGCATGACCACAGCATGAATTTGGAATGCACAGAAAGAGGCACATCACCCATCGGAAGTGACAGAACACATCTCAAAACATAAACACTCCAAAATGGGAAGTGCCCGTATAAGGTGTTCCAGCTCCGATTTGCTATGAAATCATAACGAGGCAGTCCCAAAGGAGGCAGGCTTTGGAGTGGGAGAAATGAAAGAGGAATGCAGAACGAGTTGAAGCTCTGGGGTTTTCCCATTGTGCTACATGAAAAAGATGGGTCTGGAGGCAATTTAACAAGTTTAAATCACAACCTGGAAAGTAATAGGCATTGCCTCCCGAGACATGAGACCAGGTGGGAGTAGTCTGACATGAAAAAAAAAAACCATCTTGTGTATTCTACTTTTTCCCCCAACTAAATCTCAGACTCACATGTAGTACTTAGCATTTCAAAGATAATATGCCGATTCATGAATCTTCAAGCAAGGTGAAGGAACATGAAATTACTAAAATGACAGCCTGGGCTGTAAAAAGTTCCCTCCATCATGTACGATGCTAATGAAGGGGTTCAGTGTACACTTCGATTATTCGACTGGATTCAGATGAGGGGGTGTACAAAGAAGAGAGGCAAGCACATTCAGAGGCATCAATTTTGTAGATGGATTTAAAGTTGCACGTTCAGTTGAGTGACTCTCTGCACGGAAGCAAAGACAGCCACGAGCCATAGCCTTGTGGCCACGCGTGTCTAGTTCATTGATTGTTTTGTAGCCAGAGCCATTCCCTAACATTCTAGTATTTAACACAAGGAACTTTCTCATTTCATTTCTTTATGCCACATGCAGAACTGAGCTTCCTGGCCACACAACATACATTTTCCCAAGCAGCGAGTCAGAGTCAGAGATCCTCTAAGCTCATGGCTCTATCTTCTATGAGATTACCAGAGCCCTTTTTGCTAAGATGTCACAGAGGAAAAAGAATGAAAAGAAACCCTGCATGTTTAATAAGTCACATGGACCAGTAATGCACCACCCCTGCCCACAGTTCATTGGGTGTGCGCAGATGCATGGGACCCTCACTTACCAGGGACTAGGAAAAGTTATCTAGCTCAGAGCCTGGAGAGACTGGAAAGGATTGTGTGATTCTTTACATCCATTAGTTGCTAAGGTCTGACATTACTGCTTTCTGCTCTATAAAATGAATATGGGAATTATAAGTAACCATTATAACTCCTACTACATTTTCTTCAAGAGACCCAAAACTGAGCAAAGCACAGGTTGCTGAAAATCAGAGATTGCATGTTTATATCCAAAGCACGATACAGAACATCCACCAGCATCTAACACAATCTTTCCTCGAATCAAGTAGTCAAAAATGGCAACTAAAGCATATGAAGGTGATATTGGTGGTATTGGTATTATTGGAGTACACCAGTCAGGAAGACATGGCACAGCCTGAAGGTGTGTTCCTTTTTCCTATTTCAGTGACCAGGGCTTCCTAGCCTTAGTACTGTAGATATCCAGGGCCAAAGCATCCCTTCTTGCAGTATCCTGGGCTCTACCCACCAGATGCAATTAATTAGTACTTCCTCAGTTGTGAAGACCAAAAATGTCTTCAGAAAGTATCAGATGTCTCCTGGTGGACTAACATGCATCCCGACCAAAGCCCTAAGAACTACTAATCTAGATAATGAAAAAGTGTAACAGTCTGTCACAGCCCACCATTTGGTTAGGATACATTTACAGGCCAGAAATGTCTGTCTGTATACCCATCTACCTCCATCTCTACCTCAGTCCATCTATCTTTCTAGCTCTGCCTCCCTCTCTCTGTCATCTCTCTCTCCCACATTCTGCCTCTGATTCTTTCTGTTTTTCAGACAGAGCTGGCAAGACCCACCAACCACTTCCTCTTTGGTTCCCTTGTCCAGCCTCCGTGACACTCCTATGGCTAAGTGTAGACTTCTGTCAGGTGTGCTGGTCTGTTGAGGATGTTGTACATCCCTCATAGACAGTGACATGTGGAGGCTCTGACTGTACCCCACTTTCCTCAGGCATCATCATTATAGATTACACATAGCAAGTTAAGTTTCTAAACAGTCTTCTAACAAATGGGAAATGAATGGGGCGTTCTACATCAAGGTCCCCTGAATGCAAAGTCCTCTTCACGGTTGAAAGTGGAGGCAGGAAGATTTGACATTTCCAGCCTTGTTCCATAGTACCGCCTCCAAATGTAACCTAGGAACATGCGTTCCCTTTCAACCCCACTAGCTAGCTAGAAAGTATCTCCCACTCTTGATCCAAATACTAGTCCCCCTTTAACTAGCTGCTGCATGTCAGTGATGCAATGGTGCAAGGTTATAATAGATTTAAAGCTGAGATATGCATGGGGGGGTTCATTTATTACTCTCATTGATGAAGGGGGAGGGAGGTGGTGGGTTATTTATTTATTTATTTATTTATTTATTTATTTGACAAGAAAATTGTTCAAAGTCTAGCAGTCTTTTTATATGGAGGGAGTGAATTTACTCCCCGAGAGCAATCCCTAAGTCACCTGAGCCTTGGAAGGGCCCATGAACCACACAGCGAGAGCCATTAGGCTTCTTTGAATTCAAGGTTAATCTAAAACTTTTAGAAATTCCAGAAAACAAATGAGAACAAATACTACACATCATCTGTTGCTTCTCAGGCCGTTAATATTTGCTATAGCTAATTCTTGCAAGCATCCTACAAAGTGGGCATATATTTATTATATATTAATTATACTAATTAATATCTAGTTACCTATTAATACATTAATATTATATAGTGTAGTATAATTATAACATCCTATGTAATATAGTATATTAATGTATGCACTAATATAATTAGTTAATTTATGATCATTATAAGGATGAAGCACCTGGGGCTCAGATGAATGAATGATATTTGCAAAACCATTTTATGGACACTGAGCGTGATTTGAATCCAAACTGCTTTTATTCTGAAGCCCAGCCGCTTTTGCTATTTTCCCTCCTGGCTGCACATGGCTGTATAGAAAATTCATTGACTTCATATTCTGTCTTGGCAATCACAAGTAGTTCTCCACACCCAAACCAAAATGTCACTGTGGTAATGAGAACGTTAATTTTCATTTCATTGTCTGGCAGTTCCCCTCGATTGCCTAAGCTATTGGGTTCTGGGTAACAAAACTGAATCAAACTCCAGCTACTTAGAGAGCTTTTATTTATCAGCGTTTTGGTGTAGCGAGCTACAGAAAGTGTTAATACAAAGCTCATTCTCAACAATAAACTTACTGGTCTCTTCTTCCAGCATTCAATTAGTCATAGTGGAGCTAGCCAAATGGAAGGTTTTCCTTGTGAGGTGGGTGACGGCCTTGTCTAATGAGGAAGGCAGCTGCCCTGGAGAGCAGCACCCACGGCCGCTGCTGCTGTAGAGTTCACTTTGATTAGAATGAAAATCTACCCTGCTGCCCAGCGCTCCCGGGTAACCATGACAACCTACCAGCAACATCCCTGGCACAAATTAGAGCAAAGGAGCTCTAACTGGTTCCAACCAGAAGCTGAAGAAAAGGAAACCTTTCTCAAGGACGTTCTACTCTGATCTTAAGGAGCCCCTGCCAGAGCTGTGTCTGTTTAGGGTCATTACCAGAACCAACCACAGTGTTCTTACTGATGGATTTTAAAAGGACTGAAAGGTAATACGTTGAGTCTTCCTTACAAGCAAACTGGGGAGGGGGGTGTCTTCACTCTGAGTGATTCTGGGTGTCACAAAGGGCTGGATGAGGAGTCATTTGGATCGCTGCCTTGCTGGCTACTCTGCCTAGCCCAGTCAGTGAGTACCAGTCAAGTGAGCAGCCCTGTCTCCAATTCAAAGTGGACAGCTCCTAAGGAACAACCCAGAAGTTTGATCTCTGGCCTCCATAGTCGCATGCATACTCAAGCATGTATATATGCAAGCACGCACACACACACATACACACACCATGCACCCACGCATGCACAGACACACATACATACACACCACGCATGCACGCACGCACGCATGCAAACATGTACGCATGAGTCATTGTGGGATACACATGCAAACATGTACACATGAGATATGTCTGAGCAAGAAACCTAAGGCCAAGTTATCAGGCCAGGCAGTAGAAGATCTGTCTCAGACTTGGATTCTGGCAGTCCCTTGAATCAACTTGATCACAGGACCTTCTCTGTGTGTCTAGGAGTGTGTCTTAACATATGGCCTCTTCCATACAAATTGTGTGTGGCCAGCTCTGTCCTCTTTAACAGACTATTCCTATTTAATTAGGGGCACTTCCCATTGCATGGTCTCCCATTACTCATGACAACGGCCACAACCTTTCTTCTAAATCAGGCCCCATTCTGAGGAAATTGATATTCCAACATATTAATTTTGAGACACCACAATTCAGCTCCTAACATCTGAACACAATACTCTAAACATTAAATACTAATCATGTAAAATGAGTATCTTCTTCATGCATGATAAAGTTAGCATTTTAGCTAGATTTGGGATAATTCCACACACTGGGAAAAGTGTCCATTCTCCCAACCGTCACTATAAAATGTTCATATAAGCTTTGTATTTCAGTAATCGACCTTACTTAGCAATTAAAATTCATGATCTCAGGAATTAATAGCTTTATATAAATGACAATGTTTTAACCAAGCAACATGCAACTATTAAATGAGTTTATTGGGTCTGGAAAGATGGCTCAATGGTTAAGAGCACTTGCTGCTTTTGAAGAGGACCTGGGATTGGTTCCCAGCACTCACATGTTAGTTTTCAACCATCTAAAACTCCAGTTCCATGGCATCCAATGACCTCTACTGGCTCCACGTGGTATACACAAATGCACACACACACAGAGACACACAAACATGCACACATACGCACAAGTGTATACACATACATGTATAATTTTAAAAAATACTTTTAAAAAGGAAGTAATATTTTTCTTTTTCTTTTTTTAAGAGGGAAGGTGATGTTTTACTCAAGAAGCGATGAGGCTCAGTCTTGGAGAAGATAAGTACTAATATTTACCTGTCGCAAAATCATTTGTTGCCAAGTGGCACTGACAACAGGACTAGTTTTCTAAGGTAGAGTAGAAGCATCCATCCTTACATCAGGACCACACTCCCTCCAGCCAGTTGAGAAGGAAGCCAGAAGACCCTAACCATCTTTATAATCCTTGGACCCAGTTTCTTTAATGTTTAGCTTCTTTGTTTCTATAGACAGGGTGACCTGATTCATTTAATGAATAGCCCTTGGTAGGACCTTTGAAGGTGCACTGAGGGTCAGATGGCTCAAATCAACTAAGAGAATAGAAGGATACATAAGGACATTGCCTTACATCCAAGAGCAAAGCGATAAGCTACAAAAGTTTCATCCTCTAAGCATCACAGCTGTGATGAACTCCAGTGGCCACAGTTCTCTCTTATCCAAGTGTGACAGCAGAAGAGCCAATTACCTTGAAGATATGACTCACCATTTCCATATTACAAGGGAAATAAAGTGAATTGTTAATTTCATAAAACTATCTTCTGAATTGTACAAGTCATTACAAATAAATAAATAAACATGAAAAAAATCTAGCATTTGCTGTTGCTATGCCTTCTTGAGGCCCTTACCTGAGAACTCACTGATGTTAAGATTCATGTCCCCCACCTCATGCTAAGGATTGAACCCAGAAATTCATATATATGTATGAATACCACTGAGCCACAACCCTAGTCCACCCTGTCTATTAACATACAGAATACCAAAACCTTGAAAAAAGATCCCAATTAGAGATTCTTAATTTGTCTCTAATATATACTATTCTGAATTTATATGAATTAAATTTAAGACTCAGGTTAGAAATTAATCGAGGCCTCATTATGTAATTAAATGTTTAATTGGAAGCATAAATTAACATATTAAACAGAGGCATATAATTTTATGAGACAAACCCTTTAATCTCAATAGGGAAATTCACCATGGCAACAAATTGTCTGACCCATCCAATTAAGTAAGTAGTTCAAAATGATTTTTTCCAAATTACTGAAAACTGTGGCCATTACTAAACAGATATATCAGAATTTATGCACCACACTCCTGAAACTGTTGAAAAGCACTAAAGCCAAAAAAACAGAGAGATAAAGGAAATTAAATGTGTGGTTTTAAAAATACACAGAGAAGAAAAATCAAAGCTGACATCTCAAAGAAGGTTAAATTACCAATGTTTTTATTGCAGCCCAGGGTATCTATGCCAAAGAAGGATAAAGTACTAATGTTTTTATTGTAGTCTAGGCTACCTATGTGGTCTGATAATTTTGTCCTTGGTAACACTGGGAAATGATCCAATGAACTGTTTCTGGTAATTGTGGTAAGTGATAGATCTGGTTCACAATACTCTACTCAAGAGAAACACCAGGCAAAAATGTGTGTAAATGAATACAAGGTCTTCAGGATCTATCTGTCCAGCTATCGACCTCAGGAGCTGGATTGGCACAGAATCCTTCACAGCTGTTTCTTATTACACCATCAGCTAATAGCAAGCATCCCTTAGTATTCCTTAAAGTCCTAACAGGGATACCTAACGGCAACTCTTGATGCCCAAGTTCAATAATCGGAGGTGACACACCAGGCATAAATGCACATAAACTAGAACCAGAGAAAGCACAAACATGATTCAGTAGATGGCACTCTTCCCTAGGCCAGGACTCTCCCAGTTCTGTAAGGATTGAATCCACTCTATCTGGCAATTACTTTTATTAATTTCTTCCACAGAATGCTGTGAACTGAAACACTATCAACTGCATAACCTCAAATAAATCCCTTGGCTTCTTTCTGAGAGGCACATTGCAGGCAGAAAGAAAGAACATCCATGTTCAGGGTGATGTATAAGAGCACACAACCATTGATCCAGGGAGAATGAGGTAAGGGTAGTGTTGCAGGTGGCTTAATGGTAAATTAATTCCTCATACCTGTTAAAGGAAGATCCAATTGATTTGATCTCTTCCACACTGGTTGACATTATCCAATGAAATAATATAAGATATTGTAAGAAGCAAATTACTGAGTTTCTCATCCTTGGAATTTCTCATATTGAGGATTGTGGGAAAACATGGTCTATGAATTCAGCACCTTTCATCCAGTCTCTGGCCTCCAGCTACTCAATGCCCAAGGACAACCAGAAAATGCATCCAGACACTAGCAGATGCCACAGGGAGTGGTGTAAATAAAGCACTACACTGAGAAGATGGTCCACAAGTAGTCTTTCTACATAATAAAGATAAGTACCAGCTTTTGTTGTTAAGGATCGAGCTATGCTATCAGCATCCTTTCAATAACAGGGTGTGCTAAGCCATCAGAATCCTGAAGCTAATGCAAGCACATTACAGAAAAGTTCGAAGCTATTGGGAACACAAAGAAAAATAAAATCAAGCCATCAGCAATTGCTTCAGATCATAACTCCTATCCTTATTAGTGTATCATTTTATGCAGAAAATTTTATTCTAGGGTTTTGTGATACTATCTGCCTTATCAGCATCTTAAAGAGACATGGAGTAGTTTGTGAAAGATTCTTTTAGCTCTAAATATATTCTGTTATTACTTTACCAAGGATAATGTGATGACTTTATAGTATTCTTTCAAGTGACATATCATACATATTTAAAAACCAATTTGTTATGTCGAGATTTTAATGTACATGACTTTTGCCCTGCTGTTGGGATAAACCCCCACAAGAGGAAATTTTGAGTGCTAAACCATTGGGCCCTCTTATACAAGGGGCACAAAAGAGAGAAGAAGAAACAAAGAAACAATGACAGGAAGGACAAATGAACGAAAGGGAGGAAAAGGCGGAGGCAGACACTAGAAGCTGGGAAAAGTAGAGGCAGACACAGGGTGGGTAGAGGGAATGAAGGAGAAGGGAAGGGAGGATTTTGTTCAGTGGAAGCTGAACTTGACTGGCACCTCCCAGCTGTCCCTTCCTCAGGCTTTGCTGGCTCACATGGCTCCTCTTCCCACAATGATAATCTTGCCATTGACCACCATTCTGAGAGCATGCACTTCAAGTTATTCTCTTCCTGTGACTAACACACATCAGTGCAACAGTTAGGCAAAACAAAAACAACTGAGACACCTTGAAAACATTACATTCAGTGAAAGAAACCAGACACAAAAGACCATGTATTTTGTGTGATTCCTTTTTGTTTTTTAATGGAACATCCAGAATAGGCAAATTCGTGGAGACAGAAAGTAGATTAATGGTTGCCAGGGGCTGTGGGCAGAGTAGATGGAAAAAGAGTGCTGGATCGCGGAGAGGTTTCCTCACAGGGTGATGGCTCGGAGGCAGAGAGTATGCTGATGTTGTGGATGCACTGAACGCCACTGGGCAGTATTCTCTGCACTGGTTAAAGTGGTAAATTTTATGGAATGTATGAAAAGGGGCAGGAGTGAAAAAGAATCACGGACTGTCTTAGTATTTGAGTTGAAGGAATTTAAAACAAATCACAGAAAGGGCAGGAAGCAGGATAGGCACTGCTTCATTGAACACTCACTATGTTGCCAGGTGAAGATTCCTCTCACTTCCCAAATGTGAGGCAGACCACTTCCCAGATGTGAAGGTCAAGGATAGACAACTACGGAAAGATAGGAATAGAATTTGGCTTCTGGATCCAAAAGTCCATAGCTGGTGATGGATTCCAGGTTAACTAAGTAGATGGACCCTTTCATTATTGCCTCAGGATGTATCAGCCTCCTGATATGAAGACAGACAGTCTACAGAGTGATGAAAGAAAGAAAAGTCCCTACACCACCTGACTGGGGAAGATTTCTCCTCTCAAAAAAAGTCTCATTTAGTTAGAAATTACATCCTCCATGTGCATGATGATGATGACGACAACGATGACGATAGTGATGATTATGATAGTGGTGGTAGTAATGGTAATGGTAACTAGTGGTTGTTCTACTTACAGAAAGACCACAGTAAGTGACCCAGTAGAACAGAAGCTATGTGAGATGCAAATTTATAGCCAGAGACTGCCTTGTTATAAAGATGCTATCCCTATCAGAGGCAAAACACTATATGAAATTGCAGGCAGGTGAGCTTTCATTTGTAATCACTGTCCGGGCCAATGGCCCATGACAACTTTGAGAGACCCTGGGGCAAAGGCAGCCAGCTATGCACTGTACACTAACTACAGCAATCCTAGGGCTGTGATGAGATCAGTGTCCAGCATGTCCAAAAATCCAAAAGAGGATGAATTAGAGGTACAGGTGTGTGTATGCTGATGTGTGTGTGGAATCATCTCACTGAATCAGAAAGGATGCTCAAAAGGGTGTGTAGGGCCAGAAGCAGAATGGACCATGTTTCAGGAAAGAAGAACAGTTGAGTGAAACACAGACCTCGACATTATTACCAGCATGCGTGTTTTCTTCTTGTTGGTTAGTGAATAGAATGCCCTCACAAAGACAAGTCAGAATTTGTAGCATGTAATTTCTAAGGCAGCCCTCAATAGCCCAATCTCACTAAAACTGGCACTCTATAGTCTTCTCTTGAGTGTGGGTTGAGCAGGGCTGTGGCTTGCTTTCAGTAGCTTACTCTCAGGTTCTGGTTCCACACAAAGAGTCTGTTTTCTGTCAGTCTGTCCTTCTATTGCTCTTTCCCTCAACTTCCAGGATGGGAGCCAGTTACAATGGTGTGTACAATTCCAGGCAGACACTCCTGGGGCAAGAGAAAGCCATGGCACACAGCCAGCAAGGAATTGAAATTATCAGGCCACCAACCTCTAGGAAGCCAAATCCTGCCAACAATCCTTAGTGTGCTTGGCAAGGGACATGCTGTCAGGTGAGCTTTCAGTGGAGACCACCAACCTGGTCAACAGCTCTTGGCAACTTCAAGAGCCAGTCTGGGGCAGAGGCTGCCAGCCCAGCAGATCCAGGTTTCTGAGCCTCCAAAGCTGTGACATCTACTTAATTTACTGCTTGACATCACTGAGTCTACTATAACTTTTATACAGCAATAGGCAGCTGTACAGCTGGATTTGTTGATGCCTTGTCAGTTATTAAATAAAGAGAATCAGTCTACAAATGCAGTATTCTTTTCTCCTAAATGTAGCCACATAATCTTGCCCCCAAGTAAATCACCTACTTATGAAAATAGCTTCTACAGTCGTTCTATGGCTGTTGAGGACAATAGATAATGGACTGTTTACCCTCCATTAAAAAATCAATTAAGGATTGGCACTTTCTCCCTTTGATTTAAATCTACTGGCTGGTTATCCAGAGCCTCAGGGACACACATTGACAAAGGAAGCTATTAGAGCTATTTGATTCCCGGAGGAAACTCAGCAAAGAATTCCCTCAAAAGTCTTCACTGTCCTTTAGCTCAAAACTCTACGCAGCAGCAATGGAGAAAGCAGTAATGGGCACAGAGGTTAAGGGAACAATGGTATGACGAGCATTAAACAGCAGGTTCATATGCCCCACAGCAACATCCGCCGCATGTCCTCACAAGAGACATGTTTCTGGTGAAGAAATGAAGCATGAGCTAAAGCCTATGCAGCAGGAGAAACAACAGCTCCCTCCAGGCAAATGGAGATTTTTCTACTGCACTGCTTCAGTTCATCCACAATGGAGAAGAAAATATCAAAAAAAAAAAAAAAAAAAAAAAAAAAAAAAAAAAAGGAAAAGAAAAAGAAAGAAAGGAAGAAAGAGAAAGAATGTGAGCAAGCCCAAGGCCCTTTTTAAATTTTCTTATACTTTTAAGAGCTTTAATAAATTAAGTTCATGATCCTTTCCCTCCCATCGCAAAAATCTCTGTTCATGTCATCAAATTCAAGGAAAATAAGATGTGCAAGGTGATGCCCTTTTCTGAGTCATCCTAAATAGCTGCTCCATTTAATACATTTGAGAGAATGCCAGGGACAAGGAAGCAAAGGGAGTAGAGTGATCACCGTCTAGCATGCTATGCAGATGTGTATGTGGAAGTAGCTTTATTGAACTAGTACACCTCAATAGAAAGAACGAGAGGTCCTGTCTCTGCAAACAAAGTGTGCTCACTTACGCTTTTATCATCCCTTGTCTCAAAAACATAGCTAACTCCTCACCGTAAAGAGGGCATTTACCTCTCACCAGAGGACTAGCACTTAATACCAACTAAATTTCAAATCAAGGACACCAAGTGTGTTCAGTGTTTTCCATGAAATATTAATGGTTCAAACAAAGTATTTCCTGAATCAAGACGGAGAGGTGAACAAAGGGTGGGATATATAAAACATCCCAGGAAATAAATCCATCCTCACATGATCAGACATCATCAGCATAATAATAATAATAATAATAATAATAATAATAATAATAACAATAAACAACCAAGCAACATTAAAGGCAGGACACCTATGTCTGTAGAAGCAGACAGAGCCCATGGAGTAGGGAAGTGCATCTGCCTTAATTACGCAGGTAATTTAAGTTCCATAAATTCATAAACCAATGCCAAGAGGCATGCTTTCCATAAGTACTTTACTTGGCTAATTTACAAGTATAGACATGTCATGATGATCTAAAGTTGTACTAGATGAACACTGTTCCCCTTGAGAAACCAGAAGAGCCTTTGCTGGGACAGCCTCTCTACCTAGAGTAGACAAAGCGCCTGTCTTCTACAGATGTCTAAAGAGGGCCAGATGGCAACAAAGTATATGGATTCCCCTCACACTGAGAAACCCCATTCTGAGGGAAAGGAGAGCAGGTTCAGGGGCTCAGAGAATAAAGGACAGCAAAAGGTTCCTGTTCTGTCCCAGAACTTTTGAAGGAGGTGGGAGGCAACAGTGACGTGTGCCAGATGGGAAGGCTAGTGTAGCTAGCACAGTGGGTTCTAAAATCCCAGTGTTTATCCATTCCAATATGTGTCTGTATATGTATCTGACTGTATGGGTATGTGTGTGACGCATACATGTGTATGTGCATATATTCGTGTGTGTGTGTGTGTGTGTGTGTGTGTGTGTGTGTGTGTGTGCATGTATTTAGGGGTATGTGTTTATGAAGAAACCACAGGTTAGCACTTCACGTATATTCCACACTGTCTCTGCCTTAGTTTTTGAGGCAGGATCTCTTCCTGAACCTAGAGATCACAAATTCAGCTAGGCTGGCTAGCGAGCAAGCTCCAAAGACACTTACATCTCTGTCTTCCCAGTACAGAGATTGCAGGCCCTGCACCACCATGATCCCGGCTTTTACATGGGTCCTGGGCTCCAAACTCAGGTTGTTATGTTTTGACCCTCGGAATTCACTGGGCATTGAGCATCACCCACCGTCAATATATGTATTCTTTCTCTTGCTTTATTAGGACTGTCAAAGCACCCAGCATCGCTTATGAGCAGGGAAAAAGAAAGGAAAGTTTCCCAGTGACACTTTCTTTACAGTGATGTTCTAATCATCAGTGTTATTAGTAAAGCTAACTCTGTTCAAAACAAAATCACTACAGACTGATCAACTAATGAAGAATTTGGTTTATAAATGCAATAAAAATACATTTTCTTACTTATAAACACAGTCTATAAATCTCCATATTTAAATAATGACATGTTTTTAGCATCTTTCTCTTCCAGAAACATATGATATTACTTTGTGAACAACTATAATAATTTTTTGTCTAAATCTCCCCATACCATGAGTAAATTGTTCCTAGAAAAAAAATTGAACTAAAATCTTATCTTCAAGTATTGCGTTGATGGCCCACTCTGGCTATACTAACTGGTTCCCACCTGTCACTGAATCTTAGCCTGTAGCTAAAGTTACACAAGCCACATTTTCTTTTAAGTCCTTCATCCTCATACATTTCATTCTGATCAGTAGAGGGGAACAGTGTCACCATGTCTTGGTCCAGATACCAAGAGAGCTCAGTGCCAAAGCTGCTTTAAAACTCATTTGTTAATAGTGTCACTGAGCCTCACCCACTGTCTGGGATTCAAGACAGGGCTTTATTCCAGATCCAACTATCTGACATGACACATTACCATCCCTAAAACAACAGCATGTAATTGTGAAAGACTTTTCACGCTCTTCTACAAAACCAAAGGCATCCTTCATCTCCCTCAGTGAGAACTCCTGGGCCATCATCTACAGAATACATGCCAGACACATGGCATAATGGGATCACGCAGCTAAAAGAAAATATATGTTTCTATCAGTAGTTATTTTATCTTCAAAAATATACACAAGTTCAGCATTCCTAATGTTTACGATAGAAGTTGGCACTATAGCCTTGGCCAATCTACTTGCCAGTGTCACATGGATGATGTCACATGACTAGAAATGCCCTGAATCTACAGTGGAATAGATGGAGCACCCAGGTGCTTGAAAATTAGTCAGCAGAACATTCGTAAAGCTACTAATCCCATGAGAAACCCAGACCAGGGCCCGCTATCATTCATAAAGGGTCTTGACATCACCTTGATATGAAACCACTGCAACTGGCAAAGATACACATACGATATCCTTTACTCCTGACTTAACCGTTTTAAAACATACACAATGCCTAATAGCCAGCACATAGGGTTAACCTGAACCTGTGTGTTAATATATTTGTAATTAGAAGTAGTGCTTTATTTTAAGGAAGCCTGTCATTTAAAAAGAAAGCCACATGCAGCCTGCCAATGAGACTTGTAGGAAATTAAATTTATGTTTGGAAGTGGTTATCAATAGGGGGTTGCTTCTTGGTTAGGAATGGGGACCCACCCTGGCCCTGTGAATGCTGCCTCAGTTTTTGCAGGTTCATATGTGTTTTCATCATGTTGATTTTGAGGCCATCTTGCCTGGGTTTCCTTCATCTCTTTCAGCTCTTAAACTCTCCGTGTCTCATCTACAGGATTCCCTGAGCCCTAAGGACAGGAAACCGATGGAGACATTTCATTTAGGGCTGAGTGTTCCAAGACCTCTCGCTCTTTGCATATTGTCTGGCTGTGGGTCTCTGTGTTTGTTCTCATCTGCTGAAGGAGGAAGCTTCTCTGATGATGGCTGAGCAAAGCACTGATCTGTGAGGACGGCAGAATGTCATTAGGAATCTTTATTTTACTACATTTTGTTGTTGTTGTTGTTTTAGAACACAAGTGTTTGCTTTTACTCTAGATCCTTGGGCTGTCTAGTCAGAGGTTCTTGGTCATTCAAGCACTTGGTCATTCAGGTATGGGTTCCATCACCCAGAGTGGGCCTTCATCAAATCAGACTCTGGTGGGTTACTCCCACAGACTCTGTGCCACCTTTACACTAGCATGTCTTGCAGGCAGGACACCACTGTACATCAAAGGGGTTGTAGCTGGGCTGCTGTTTATGTTTCTCTTTTGGTAGAGTATCTTCCTGTACTGAGGATGCTAGAATGTAAGGGTGAAGGCTCTGTGTAGGTACCCGTTGACTTCTCCATGCTCAGTGAGTTATTTAGGTATCTTTAGCAATGGGGTCTTGCCGTCAGATTGTGGAGAGCAGCCTGTATTCTTGGTAACCACCTGAGTTGTTTGTGGATTCCCGTGCCACTCCTATGTCCCACAACTCAAATAAATCTGATCACAGTACTGGAAGCTTCATTTAGTGACAAGAAATGGCGATTTGGGGCTCTGTCTCCATGATATTTAGTAAGTTCATTTAGATGACCTTCACACTCACACACACACACACACACATACACACACACACACACACACACACACACACACACACACACATACTATTCCCTTTTCTAGGAAGCTCTTTCTGCCCAACCTCACCTCAGTTTCTTGCTCTACTCCTAACTTCTGTAGCTGTATAGTTTCTAGCTTGACTATCATTGACTTAACACTAATATTCACATATAAGTGAATACATACCGTACTTGTCTTTCCAGAACTGGGTTACCTCATTCAGGATTTTTTTTTCAGCCCCATCCATTTACCTGAGAATTTTATGATATCATTGTTTTTAACAGCTGAGTAATACTCTATGATGTAAACATACCACATTTTCTGTACCATTCTTCTAGTGAAGGACATCCAGGTTGTTTGCAATTTCTCCATGTTCTGACTAGACTAATAGAGATGGCTGAGCAAGGGCCCAGGAGTGGTATATTCATGAGTGTCTGTTGTTATGTCCCCCTGTTAAACTTCATTAATTCAGATATTCTCTTTCCACCCTTTAGTTAATTTGGATGAGGGTTTGTCAATCTTATTGATTTTCCCAAAGAACCAACTCTTTGTTTCAGTGAGTCTTCATATCATTTTGTTGTTGTTTCTATTTTATTGATTTCATCCCTGAGTTTGATTATTTCTTGCCATCTACTTCTTGGTTTGTGATTTCTCTTTGTTCTAGAGCTTTCAGGTGTGCAGATAGGTTACTAATACAAGGTCTTTCCCATGTTTGTATGCAGACATTTAGTGCTATGAACTTGTGTCTTACAACCATTTTCAGTGTGTCCTGTAAGTTGGGGTATGCTGTGTATTCATTTTCATTCAATTCTAGAAAGTGTTTAATTTCTTAGTTTCTGTCTTGACCCAGTTTTCAATGAGTAATGTGAACAAAAACTAAATAGAGAAATGTTGGAACTAGCCGACATTGTAAGTCAAATGAACCTAACAGATACAGAACATTTCACTTAAACACAAAGAATATGTCTTATTTTCAGAACCTCTTGGAACTTTCAGGATGACCTGTCTATTGGTGACAGTGAGGTATTAAAGTCTCCACTATGCATGTGTTGAGGATCATTGTGTGATTTAAGCTGTAGTAGTTTTCTCATAGGAACTTAGGTGCCCTTGTGTTTGGTACATAGATGTTAAGAACTTCGATACCCTCTTGGTGGATTTTTCCTTTTATGAATATGTAGTATCCTTCCCTATCTATTCTGATTAGTTTTATATTGAAGTCTTTTCTGTCAGATATTAAAATGGCCACATGAGCTTCCATTTTCTTGGAATATCTTTTTCCATCTTTTGATTCTGAAAGGCTGTCTATCCTTGAGGTTAAGGTATGCTTCCTGGATGCAGCAGAAAGATAAATCCTGTTTTCAAATTATTCTTTGGTTTTTATCATAGAATGTTTTATTTTCTTCATCTATTGTGACTGAATGTTTTACTGAGTATAGTGTAGTCTAGGTTGGCATCTGTGGTCGCTTAGAGTCTATGAACATCTGTCCAGGTCCCTCTAGCTTTTAGGGTCTCCATTCAGAAGCCAGGTGTTGCTCTAATAGGTTTGTCTTTATGCGTTAGTTGGTCCTTTTCTCTTACAGTTTTTAATATTCTTTCTTTGCTCTATGTGCTTAGTGTTTTATTATGTGCCAAGAGGACTTTCTTTTCTAGTCTAGTCTATTTGATGTGCTGTATGATTCTTGTGCCTTAACAGGCATCTTCTTTAGATTAGGGAAATGGTCTATGATTTTGTTAAAAGCATTTTTTTTTGTCTTTCATCTGAGTTTTTTCTCCTTCCTCTATTCCTATTATTTTTAGACTTGGTCTTTTCATAGTGTCCCAGATTTGTTGGAAGTCAGGTTCTTTTCAGACTTAACATTTTCTTTGACTGGAGTATCCATTTCTTCTATCATGTCTATAATACATGAGGTTCTGGCTTCCATTTCTTGTATTCTGTTGGTGAGACTGCCCTCTGCCATTCCTGTTCAACTCCCAGATGAAGTGGAAACCTCCAGTTGTGGTTTTCTTAATGTATCTATTCTTATTTTCAGATCATGAACTGTTTTATTCATTTGTTTCTACTTTTTGTTTCTGTTTTCGTGGATTAGGGATTTATTCATCTCCTCTTTAAAAACTATATCATATTCATAAAGGCTATTTTATTTTTCAGAGTGTGTGCTTCAATGCTTAAGGCTTGCTGTGGTAGAGTTGCTAGGCTCTAGTGGAGACATGGTGTCCTATCTGGTACTGATTGTGTTTTCACAATCTGGGTTTGGGAAGAATGTAATTCTAGGTGTTGCTATCTGCTCTTGTGTTTGTTGAGTGAGTGTTTTGTTCCCAGGAGTGTGTTCCCTCTCCACATCTTGGAAGAGTGTAGGTGCTATGTTCCCTGATAAGAGATTCTTCTGGGATCCTGATGGGTGTGGACACTAGGGGTTTCTGCTAAAATGTATCCCTGCTTCTCTGGATGGAATACCAGACTCTTGCTATGTAGTGACTGTGGATGCATCAAGTCTTTCCTACAGGAAGGAGGTGTCCAAAGTCATCAAGACAAGAGTTTGTTTTACAGAAACTGTATGCCAAGGACCCTGAAGAGTCTTTCCTGTGGTGTTCCTAACCTGGGTCTGTGGAGGGTTGAAGCTGGAGGCAAGGCCAAAGTATACAAGGACTTTGACTACCTTGGAAGAGAGAAGGAGGGAATGAGGGAAACAAAATGGGGGACTCAGAGGTAGGCCTGGAATGACCTGGTGCTCTCTCTGCTGGGAACAGCACACATCTTGTAAACACAGTAATAGGAAAATGCCTTTGTGATAATAAATGACACCTCCAGGGCGTCACAGACATTGCAGGCATAGCAGATGGTGACAAAGAATTTCTAGCACTATCCCCAAGTGTCACAGAAACAATTTTTCAGGCGAATGCATAATCCATCAAGATGGGACACACAGAAAAAATAAATAAATAATAAAACCTCCAGGTTCAGTGAGGCCATTAGCTCAGAAGGTAACTTTCCTGGCTCCCACAATGATAAATTTCATTTATCCCCACCATTTCCTGAGTAAATGATTTTATAATCCCCAGATTTGGCTTATAAAGATGGCTGATGACTCACAAATGCCAATCTGACTAATGTCTCATTTACAGAACTCGGTATGCACAGGAGCCCAGGCATCACTTTGCTTGCCAAATAAATGAATGTAAAATATTTTCAGTAAAAACAAAGAAATGAGCATCCAGTACAGCAAAGAAAACCACATCTGTACCCACTGTCACGACAGCATTTGCCTCCTGCTTGCTGGATCAGGAGGAGCTCAAACACCCAGACACCTAATAAGAAATACCCTTTCATATATACAAAAATATTGTATGACCTCTTTAGGACCAAGGGTTATTCACTGCGACTTTAACATCTGTATCTTCCTTGCCACCATATTGGCTTATAGTTCATTGGCTTTTATATTCAACCAAGGGGGTCTGGATCTCCATAGCAACCTTTATGTATTTATATAGGTCTGATTATGACAAAAGTTCCAGGTGCTTTATAAACATATATTCAAGTGTGAATTTAAACCTCATTGTTTCCATCACCAATAAAGATATTTTGAAAAAGAAAGGTTCAAATAGCTTAAACTAATTTTAGGGAGGTTTTAATAGTTCAGAGAGGGATTGTGGGCACAGATGGCAAGGACTTTAAATATTTATCTTCGCCCTCTCTCCCAAACTCATAATGAAAAATTTGAAGTTATATAAAGAAAGCACAAAATGAAAGGGAAAGAATACAGTCACATGAAAGAGGCTGCGGCAGAGACTTGGAACCCAGACAGAGCAGCTGAACCTACACATAGGAGCCATATCATCCAAAGCAGGGTTAGTAGCCTGAGATAGAGCTTCTCCATTTGTATCATGTGTCCCTAGTTCTCAAAAGGTTTCTGGATTTAGGAAAGAAGGCCAGGATTTTACTTCAGGTTGCTTAAACTACCAAGGAGCCAGAGTCTCCAAATTGGGACAACCATCAGATGGGTGAACAGAAGGAAAGCTCATATACTATGGCCTGTTACCATGATACTTCAAAGTATCAAGAGCAAAACAGGAGAGTGAAAGAGTAAGGCATGAAATCATGGTGCATGGAAGGACACTGAAGTTGCCTCACAGATGACTTAACTGAGTTTGCAGAAAGAATTACATAAGAAAGCCAGCAGAAAGACAAGGAGTAAAGTTGTTATAGGCTCCAATCTCTACCTACCAAAATAGAGAGCAGGAGGTGTTATGCAACATGAGTGATGGAGAAACCATTTGGAAATATGAAAATAAATATAAGGAGAAACACCTAAAATGACTATGTTTATGAGGGACAAATAAAAAATATTTTATGATTTGTACTTCACATCATTGGATTTTTTTTTTCTCTGTGACCATAACTTGGATATGATTACAACTGAAAGAATAAAAACAACTGGAAAGAAACATCAGAGTTTACAGGGGGCTACTTCAGCAGTCTGCAGCTATCAGCCTAACATGACACTTCAGGAACATTCACTTTTCCATTAAGCAAATAATGAGTTAAAGGGTCCTTAAAATAGCAAGCTGGCATGTGGTCATTTCCTCTGCACTGATACCTCTCTTTGAGAAAGCGAATGGAACACTGGGGAAAAGAAATGGTATTAGGACGGCTCACTCAGGTTTGGTCTGTTGCTATGTATTGTAATGCCATGTTCTGTATCCCAAGATCTAATTGCCCCAAGACAGGTGAATTCTCATGGATGCCAGCTTTTGTTGTGCAAACCTTTTCCCTTAATTTAAAACTAGTGGTGAATAAAGAAGCCTACAGCCTTTAGCTGGGCAGAAGAGAGGTAGGTGGAGCTTCGGTTCCTGGGCCCAGGGTCTGGGGTAGAGACCAGGAGGAGAGAGAGGAGGCAGGAGGCAGGAGGCAGGAGGAAGAAGGCATCATGGGGTAGGTTGATTGTGAGCGCATGGCCATGAGGGCTGGCTAACTGGAGTAGGTGCAGCAGAAGCAAAACATGCGAAGTGCTATGTCAGGATTATGAACAGAGAAGTAGGCACAATAGTATAGAAAGATTGATATCTGCCCAGCTCTAGTGCTTTAAGGCTTATTTTAAATATAAAGGTTTTATGTCCTTTTATTTGGAAACTAAATGATCAAAGGTAGGGTAGAAGCCCCCAAATAATATTTACCACAACGAAGAAGGGTCAGTGCAGATTTTATTAATGAATTGAAGAGGTTTAGTTATCTTGGATTACTATTATTATTATTCAATGAGCACTAAATACAAGTATCCTTGTAAGAGACAAGAGAGGCAGAAGGCATGGAAGGAAAAAGGGCAGTGCAGCCACATAGGCACAGGCTGGAGTGACGGGACCACAAGCTCAGAACATCTGCAACCTCCACAAACAGCAAAGGGTGAAGCATGGATTCTCCCCTGGAGCCTTCGGAGGGAGCATGCCTCTGCTATCACCTTAACATCTACCGAGGGAAGCCAGGTTTTTGACTTCCGGTTCCCAGAATGTTGAGAGAATACACACTTCTGTTGTTTGAAGCTATAAAGCAGCCTCCAAAAAAACCATAACAGAATTCTTTCCTGCACTTGGGTAAGCCTGCAATTATTACGCTGAGCATACCAGCAAGTCTGACACAAGGCAAGCCACAAATTAGACAGAAAAGGTCACTTTCCTTGAAACTATGGAAATTCTGATCTGAACACAAGAAGAGACAAATGTCCAAGTTGCTGGCTTAGAGGGAGATATTTGTAAAAAAAAAAAAAAAATACTACTTAAGATACAGTTTCTGGCATATAACTTTCCAAACAAACTTCTCACATACAAAGGATTTTTCCCAATACACTTTTAAAACCTATCTTAAAAGGTATATTGATTTAATATTTAAAATTGAGAAAAATAAAAGTAAGAAAAAAAATAAGAAAATTGTATGAAAAGTTTTATCTCTATCTTATTACCCAGGGATTACTTATAACTGAGAGTATATTTTCTCTAATATTCTAACCAAGAGCTGGGAGTCATTACTTTATTTTTAAGGAGGGAAGAATTTAGTTGGACTCATGGCTCTAGGGTACAATCTGTCAAAGCAGGGAAGTCAAGGCAGTGAGGTCACACAGAAGCTCCACACATTGTACCTATAATCAAGAAGAGAACCATAAATCTTATTTGGTTTTTACATAGTTTCATAGAAATGATATCTTTGAGCTGGAGAGCTGATAGCTTAGTCAATAAAATTACTGACTTGCTAACTAAACCTCCACAAACAATGTTCTAAAAAGGTTGGAACCCAGAGGTAGTGATGCATGCCTTTAATCCCAGCACTACAGAGGGAAAGGCAGGTGAATTTCTGGCAGTTCAAGGCCAGCCTGGTCTACTGAGCAAGTTCCAGATTAGCCAAGGCTACGCAGAGAAACTTTATCTTGAAAAACAGAACAAAAAAAGCAAACAAAAAAAAATGAAAAAGATTTTTTTAAAAAGTTGGGCATAGTGGCACATCTTCCCAAAGCACATAGTTTCCTCTTTCTAGCACACTAACTCTGGTGTCTAGGGAAACTGGATGCTTCCTAGCTCCAGAGCAGAACACCTCCACAGAGCCCAAGCATTCAGAATAATCAGTGCTCCAAACATAAACCCTGCTCTTAGGGTAGACATGCAACACATCCAATATGATCAGAATATATTCAAAGACAACTGGTTAAAATATGAGGACAAAGCCTTCCGCAGTGCATTGGGTTGAGCAAAGTTGAGGCCTGGACTTCTTAAGCCAACTTGTGTTATCGTAAGAAGAAAGAGACTAAAAAGAAGTAGACATGAGGACAAGCAGAAGTTTGATATTACAGAGCAAGACCTGTAGGGGAAGGCCCAGAGTACATCACAGTCGAGTTTCCTGTTAGAATTTACAGAGGAGAAACCAAATCAGTTTAGTAGGTTACCATAGTTCAAGTTCACTATTATTTCAGTCCACAGCATCCAAGGTTTCTATTTATCTTTTTTTTTTCTATTAATACCCAGACCATTAAAGAGTCTGGAATATAAATAAGGAAAGAAACTTAGAAAAGAAGGTTGGGGGTGAGGAAGAAAAAACCTAAAGAAATTGACAAGTCCATAGGAAGTAATTATGACCAAAACCACTAAAAACACATCCATTAGGGCCCATGAGAAGGTTCAGGATGGCTCTTGCAGTGCAAGCTTAGGGAGCTGGGTTCAATTTCGACAACCATATAAAACTGGAAAGGATAAAAACAACTTTACAAAATTGTCCTCTAACCTCCCTATGCCCCTATTTTGACAATAATAGTTAATTTTGTTTTAAATTAGAGCTCATCTATTAAACAACAGCTTTTTAGCTACTGTCAGCTTTTTGCCCCCTTAAATTTAAAGGGACAAGAAATGGAAGTGTTTAGATTGCTTACAACAGAATCTGAGAAAGAAGAAAGTAAATATGAATTAGCTGTGCCCTGCCCCCTGATTTAGAGGAACAATAACAATAAGGGGCAGAGGCCTAAGTCTGCTCTATGCATCTCGACTTGTGACAATTACTGTCCATTGTCAACTCCGCCAGATTGAGTAATGTCTAGGAGATCAGTAAAGCACATCTTTGGGTGTGTCTACGATGATATTTCTGGGAAATTTTAGATGAAGGGTTCTGATGGAGTGGATGAATTCATCCGCTGATGAACTCATACTATGACAGCAGAATTCAGGAGACGCTGAGAGGGTGTGGGTCTACAATGGAGGAAGAGGGTCACTGGAAGCACATCTTCCTTATTTCTTCTTCCCAGTTCCCACTATCCCATGACTGAGTGTCCCAGCACAGAGTTCAACTGCCAAGAGTTCTAGACACTTGCACAGGACCAAGCGGTCATGGGCACAAGCCTAAGCCATCATGAAAGAAATAAACCTTTCCCTTGCTTAAGTTGCTGGTGTCAGGTATCAGGCTACGGTGACACAAAAGTGACTAATATGTTATTCATTTTACTTGAATTCTGCCTTCATATTCAAATAAGAAGCTTATTTTGGAAAGGAAAATCTACATAATTAGAAATCACTGGATTCATGTATGTGAATGGGAGGTAATGGGTAAAAATTTAAAAAAAAAAATAGCTTTTGTTTAAAATGAGGGAAAAAAAAAATGTGCCAGAGCATGACTATCCTAATTAAATACACACCCAGTCACATAAACACCAAAACTCAAGTGTAGGAAACAGATACATGTGGTGCTGATTTTAAGCGTGTTTAAGTCCAAGTCGGGAGCTTTTATCACAAGTTCAGTTGCTGGATTGCACTTCTTGGACTGGCCATTTTATATAACTAACTGCTACGTGATAGGGCTAGTAAAACCTCCAGCTCAGAAATGTCTCTGTTCAGTCCCATGAAACTCTAAATCAACCACATTGTGCTGGCTAATTTTATGTCAAGTTGACACAAGCTAAAATCATCTGAGAAGAGGGAATCTCAAGTAAGAAAATGCCTTCGGGAGATGGGGTTCTAGGCAGATCTGTAGGGCATTTTCTTAATTAGTGATTGATGCAGGAGGGCCCTGCTCACTATGGACAGTGCTAGGCCTGGGCAGGTGGTCCTGGATGGTATGAGACAGCAGGCTGATCAAGCCATTAAATCAGCAACCCCTCCATGGCCTCTGCTTCAGCCCCGACCTCCAGATCTCTGCCCTGCTTGAGTTCCTGCCCTGACTTCCCTCAGTGATAGACTACTCTCTGGAAGTGTAAGATAAAATAACCCCTTTCCTCTCCAAGTGGTTTTGGGCCATGGTGCGTTACTCCAGCACACATCCTTCTAGAATGCTCAGGGAGTACTGCTGTTCCACTTGAATTCAAAGAACCTCAAGAAAAGTGACGTACAATCTTCAGGGAGAAGACAGGGTCAGGTCCTGACTGGGAGGTAGGCAAGTGGAAAGGAAAGAAAACAGGGAGAATGTCATCTGCTTCCTCATTTATGTTCAGAGCTCAAAGCAGGGGGCATGGCCCAGGAGAGCATCCATCCCTCACGATCTCCAGGTACACAGAGAAAGTGTAGGGTGATGACTGGGTAAATCCGGACTCCAGGTAGACGAACTCAGTTCCAAACAGGGCTTCTATGACACTAACCGCCTGTGACCTGCCTTCCTGCACGTTGACCTTCACTCCAAAATGATCACCAACGATGGGCTTTAGAAAATGCTTTAAATAAGAGACACACGATGTAGGACATGTTAACATGCCGGGCTACCATACTGCTGATATGTTGGTTCAAACTTGTGAGTGTCGTGAAATGGCAGAGGAACTCTGTGGAGTGCCTTTACAAAACATCCACATGGATATATAGGAACTCACGGGGCATGCTGAGCTTGTGTATACGTGTGTGTGTGTGTGTGTGTGTGTGTGTGTGTGTGTGTGTGTGTGTGCGCGCGCGCGCGCGCGTGCGTGCACGTGTGTGCATGCATATATTGTGAGTTTATGTAAAAAAATTTATGTTATACATATAATATTTCATGTTATATGTAATAATGCATTTTATAATAAGGTAGGTCGCCTTAACTACAGGTCATCCCTTTTCTTTAGAAAACTGAATTTGAAAACCTGAATTACTGACAGGCTTTGAGTAAAGCCGGATGATATTCAGCTCAGTTCCACCTTGCTTTCTGATTTTTGTAAGAAGAGATAAAATTCTATACCAATTAAATAAGATAAGTTTCTGAGCTTTGCATCCTTAGATAAGCATGGCCATCAGATAACACACTCCTTCTATTTGCTTTTCTTCCTGTGTCTTCGGGCTCTTACTTTAAACAGTGCAGGGAAAAAAAGCATTAGAGAGACAACCTAAAGAAGGGAAAAAAACAATGTTTCAAAACATTCATCTTGCAAAGGATTGATATGCAGAATATCATACAAATAATAATATATAAATAATATAAATCACATAAATAATAACTAATAATGTAAATAAATTTATATATCATATAAATATATAATTATATAAGTTACATATAAATTATACAATTATATATACTTATAAAAACATTAAATTATACAAATTATATAAATATATATTTGTACTGGCTGGTTTTGTGTGTCAACTTGACACAGGCTGGAGTTATCACAGAGAAGGGA
>NW_022196896.1:109652325-109673230 GCF_008632895.1 Mastomys coucha
ACCCTTTCCTCCCCAACTTGCTTCTTGGTCATGATGTTTGTGCAGGAATAGAAACCCTGACTAAGACGATATTATATAAATAAATATATAAAATCCAATCAAAAAAGAAACTCCAAATAAACCAAATTTTAAATGGGGGATATGAATCAATATGTCTCCGGTGAGGAAAGTGACACAGTAAACACATTCATAATATCTAGTCAACTATATTAGCCTGAGAGATGTAAGCAAAATCTGCAATCAGATAAGCCCTCGCCTCAGCAAGAATGGCTTTGATCTAAAAACAGAAGATGCTGGCTAGGATATGGAGGAAAGACAACGCTAACTCTCTACACTGCGAACAGAAATGGTAAACAGTAAACCTGCCTTGGAGAACCGAACGGAGAGTCCTCAAGACACAAAAAGCACACTTGTCAAATGAGGTAGCTGCCCCGTCTCTGGATACTGGACTCGAAGGAAATTATATCAACAGCTTAATAAAATACTTGCATACTTAGACTTTTGCTACAATAGTCCCAATAATAACTAAGATAAGTGATTGCCTTAGTAAGGGTTTCCATTGCCACAAAGAGACATCATGATCAAGGCAACTCTTCTGAAGAAAAACATTTACTTGGGGCTGGCTTTCAGCTTCAGAAGCTCAGTCCGTTATCGTCATGGTGAAAGCATACCAGCATACAGGCCAGCATGGTGCTGGGGACAGAGCTGAGAGTTCAACATCTTGATCCACAGGCAACAGGAGACTGTGTCCCACAGTGAGCGGAGCTTGAGTGTAAGAAACCTCACCCCACAGTGACACACTTCCTCCAACAAGGCCGCACCCACTCCAACAAGGCCACACCTCCTAATAGCACTATTCCCCACGGGCCAAGCATTCAAACACATAATTCTTATGGGGACCATATCTATTCAGACTACCACAGGGATCAACCTAAATGCCCAAAAGTGGATAAACTGGTAAAATAGACATGGCAGATAAAGAAAGTGAGATGTTTTTCAACCATAAAATTATGAAATGTTATCTTCTGAAGCAAAATGCATGAAACTAGGGATGTTGTTTAAGAAAAATAAGCCAGAATCAGAAAGACTAAACATATGTTCTCTATTGTTATGGTTTAGTTGTTAATTTTTCCTGTGTGGTATGTGTATGCAGCACTAGTGTCTGGTGAATTTACTGCTTATTGTGTGTGTGCACACATGTGTTTGTGCAGGTACACATGTGTACACATAGACATGGAGGGCAATGGTCAATATTGAGTACAATTTCCTCAATTGTACTTCATCTTTTTTTTTTTTTTTTGAGATAGGGTCTTTCACTGAACCTGATGCTTAACAATTCAGGCAGGCAGGATAGTCATGGTTGGTGGGCTTCCAGAATCCATCTTTCTCTGTAGCTATCCTTTACCCAGACAGTGGTGGGGATGGATACCCAGCAAGTATAACCGTGGCCAGCCTTTTACATGTGTGCTGAGTACCCAAATTCAGGTCTTCATGCTTGCTCAGTGTGCACTTTACCAACTGAGGTACCTGCACAGCCCCAGCCCTGTGGTTAAGATTTTAAATAACACCTAGTGATCATGTCTTAAGTGGTGGTCCTCAGCTGAGGTCATTATCAGGAAATGGTAAAGAAAGGTAAGCTACAGTAGAGGGAGGTGGGAAGAAGAGGGTATGTATGATGCTCTTGGCAAGAGCTGGAAACTTAGCCTCTTTTCTCTTCCTTCTCCTTCTCTCCCAGCTCTCATTCCACCTTTCCTTACTATCATGTTCAGCTTTGCTACAATCCCAAAGCAACAGGACCATGGAGCAATTGTAGTCTGAACCCATGAACCAAAATCATTTGTTCCTCAGTCCACATTGTCAATATCAAATATTTGGTCACAGCTATGGATTGTATGTGATCGCTAAAGCATGGACTCCATGACAATGTACAATGGTGACCTCCAAAGGCTGGGAGCGGGAGGAGTGAAGGGAGAGTATGGAAGGTGGGAAAGCAATGACCCAGACAGAAGTGATAAAGTCTTGGTGTTCAGAGAAGAGTGGAATGGCTATAGTTCACACTAACTACTAAATACTTTATAGATAAATATTTAAGAGGATGTAAAAGGCTCAAAACACACAGTAAAGATCAAAAGTTCAAAGCAGTAACATGATTTGACCAGCACATATGATATCTAACCCTTGAAATCTACATAGAACTACATACTTTTGAGCAATTCTTATATTAATAACTTCTCACTCTTACATAGATGGAAAAGTTTAAATACTATGATTTAACCATTGTACACAGTACCCAATGAAATTTTAGAATTGAAATTATACTTCAGTAAAAATAGAAATGTGGTAAAAAGTATCCATAATACATACTCCCCCCGGCTCTAACTCCTAAACAGCACAGAAACTTAGGTATGTTTAAAAGAAGTGACTTGAAATTTGATGATACAAATTGTCAATGTTTCAAAAAAGACCTATGGAGGGATGTGGCACTGGTCTGGTTGTGAAGAAGTACCAGAATCCATTCCTACATAGACTGGAACAAAGGTGGATTCTGTCCATTCCTCACTGAATGCCAAAGACAGAATAAGGAAGACCTTCTTGTCTCAACTAGCTCACTTGTGATGTTGGGGTGTACATGTCCTTAACCCACTGAGTTGTCATGAGGAGAAACTCATTTTATACTGGGAAATGCACAAAGATATAGCAAACACACTAAATGTGTTCATGAGCAGGTGTTAACCAGTGTCACAATTCCTGTACTAGTCTTTTTATCAGAGCTCATCATTGCTCATCATCATCATTAGCATAACAATATTATCTCTATTTTTATTTTCAGAACTGTGGAGTGTACACCTGGAAGTGAGTCTGTGCAAAGTAGGACAGCGCCCCCTGGAGGAAAAGACACACAAATATTCAGAAAACGGCTGGGCTGAGATTCCAGAGCCATTCCCTATTAGATGTCATGATCTGCTTTGTTGAATCCCATTCGGACCATAAAGCGCCAGTCGGTCAGCACTTACATTTATATTACCCCTATCACACACTCCTCTGTGGGTAAAGTTCTCAGGCACTAAACCACCCATCTTTAGGTAAATTTTATGGTAGATTTTGAGTGCTGGCTCCTACTCTCAGTCACTAACATAGTGTTTGAATAGAAGTTCCTGGGAACTTCAGGCTTCATATCCCCCACTGCTAAGGATGTCAGCTAGAGTCACCCAGACAGATCCCCTGGAGCTGCCCCCCATCCCAGATACATTGGATCCCCTTCCCCTAACTGGACTACCTGGTTGGGCCTCAGTGGGAGAGGATACTTAGGCCTACGGTGACTGTATGTGCCAGGGTGGGTCGAAACCCAAGAGGGGGCTTCCCATTCTCTGAGAAGGGCAAGGAATAGTGGGGGGAGGGACTTCCCAGGGTGGGACTTGGAAGAGAGGAGGGAGGGGACTGTGACTGAGATGTTAAATGGATTAATAATTAATTAATCAATCAATATTGAGAAAAGTTCCTGTGGAAAAACTCAGGGATTCTGATATAGGCAAAAATTCTGATTCTGATATACTCTTTAGACTCCCTGTGATTGGGTTAGCGAAAGGGCTCAGCAGGCGATGACAGCTGGTGCCAAGACAAACACAACCTGGATTTGATCCTCAGGACCGAGATGGTGGAAAGAGAGAACCAACTCCCAGGAAGTTGTCCTCAATTTCTACATGTTAGCCATTGCACACACGTGTAGTACACACTCCTAACTAGTTAATTGTAATCCACAGTGAGGATCCAGAAGACCTTTTAGAAAAAATAAATAAATAAGAATTGGGGTTAATTTGCTTGAGCATCCCTCCTATTCCCTCTGCTTGTTTGTACACCTCATTTCCTACAGCCCTTTTCTCTGTAACTCCCGTATACATACAGTGAACTTTCACTGTGTGCTGGTTCCACACATGTTTGCTAAGAAGGCAAAGCCACCCAGAATCCTGTTGCTCAAGAGAGATGAGAGACAGTCTGTCACCACTGCTGCAAAATCAGATATGCATATGAGTATGATGCTCAGAGCAGCCCCAGGGAGAGAGGCCTACAGGGTGCAATGGGCTATCTGGTTAAAAAAAAAAAAAAAAAAAAAAAAAAAAAAAAAAAAAAAAAAAAAAAACTACCCCAAAGAAGAAAGCAGCAGCAATAGAGGAGAGTACACAAAGCCCCAGCTGCCCCAGACATGAATAGACTGGCAGAGCAATCTCTCCAGGACCTACTGAGAATACAGATCAGAGGCAAGCAGGATATCTGAGATGAGGGAGGGTCTCCGTGATGCTGACCCTTAAAAGCCATTTCCCAACTCCCTCCCCTTTGATTCTTCCAGCCTCACTCCCTTCCCAAATTAAAAGTTATGCAAGTACATCTTAGGAGCCATTAGGGAAAGAAAAAAAAAAAAAGAACCAGTTCTGTGTAAAGATGGAGGGTCCCAAATGCTGGCCCTGCAGCTGGGCCACAGCTACATTATGCTCATTATTCCTGGGACTCAGGAGTCGGGGGAGAGAGTTCCTTCTGCAGCTGGCGTCTTGTGAGCTGAGTTACTCACTGGCAAGAAGCAGAGAGGAAACACTAGACTTTGTTCTTGAAGATGACTCGGGGAGGGGGGAGCGGGGAGGGGGGATTGGGGATTTTTAAACAGAAATGTCAGAATTTCCAAGATCTAACCTTTCAAAAAATAAACAAAGGAATATGACTTTGAAAACAAACATGGCATTGTCCTTGGGGGATGGGGGGGAGACAGTTTTGGTATTTTGCAGTTACAATTTAGGGGTATTAAATCAATATCATACAGTTTGAGAATCACACGTTGAGGGCTTTCTTACTTAAACTAGAATGGCCAGATGCAACAGAAACGCTCAGAGACTTGAAGCACTGTTAACCCTGATCTCTGGCTCTAGGGGGCCATGGTCCATGCCTTGAATCTCTACCACTTCTAAGGATGCAGAGTTCACGTGGTCCTTTGATGGTCTACAGGTGAAACTCTTCCCAGATTCAGTTAAAATTACAGGTGCCCTCCCTTTGTCCAGTTGGCTTCACATATTGACACCCGCACAATGACCCCGTGCAATGTCCTTCCCTGAATTCCTCTTCCTCCCAATCTCTTTATTAAAGCATCAGTTATGAGTATGCGTGTGTGGGCATTGCATGTGTGAGAAAAGCTCTGGATGCCAGGAGTGGGTGTCGAATCCCCTAAAGCATCCTTCTTTTTTTAACCTTCCTCCTGCTGCGACCCTCTAATACAGTTTCTCATGTTCTGGTGACCCCACCACTAAAATTATTTCCATTACTGCTCCATATCAGGTATTTGCTACAGGTATGCATTGTAATGTAAGTATTTGATATTCTACCCCTATTAAAGGGGTCACTAACCTGCAAAGGGATGATGACACCCAGGCTGAGAACCTCGGCCATAGAACTAGAGTTACAGGTGGTGGTGGGTCACCTGACAATAGTATTAGAAACTTAACTCTGGTCTTTACAAAGCAATATGTTCTCTTTTAACCACTGAGCCAGCTCCCCACCTCCCCAATATCCTTTTAGAAATAAAACAAATGAATACAGATTAAGGGCAGAACATGTAGATGGAAGAAAAGGTAAATACTGAACTCTGCACTTTCTAGAAAAAAAATGAAGGTTATACAATTTTATTCCTTTATTCTCCCCCATCTCTCCCCTTCTATTTCCCTCCTTTCTCCCCCATCCCTTCTATCACCACTCTTTCTGTATCACACATACACACACACACACACCTTCATGTGTAGACGAGGCTACAATGACCTTTTTGTTTTTGAGACAAGCTCTCACTATGTACTTCTGGATGTCCTGGAACTCACAATGTAGTCCAGGCTGGCATTGTAAAGGCATGGACCCCTACTTTTCATTCTGTAACTTTTTAAAGAAACATTTTAAGCCTGGACAGGACAGTGGTGGTGCACTCCTTTAATCCCAGCACTTGGGAGGCAGAGGCAGGCAGATTTCTGAGTTTGAGGCCAGCCTGGTCTATAGAGTGAGTTCCAGGACAGCCAGGGCTATACAGAGAAACCCTGTCTTGAAAAACCAAAAAAAAAAAAAAAAAAAAAAAAAAAAAAAAAAAAAAAAAAAAAAAAAAAAAAGAAAGAAAGAAGAAAAACAACCATGTTAAACACAATCTGTGTGCTTCATCAAGCTAAGCTATCCTCCTTACTCTTTACACTGGCTCCTACTTCCTCTCACCTCAGGACACCATCTTCTCCAATACTGACTGAATTCAACACGGCATGAGTACATCGGCTAAAGGATGTACATAAGTTTTGATTTCCGGCCACTTTCCAAGTGTCATCAGTATTTCTCAAGGGCCTTGATTCTTTACTAGAAGAGTTACACATGGTAGCTCCAAGGCCGCTTCACACAGTCTCTCCATCCAGTCAACAATACTCAAATGGTGGACCGAAGGCCACGTCATAATTCTCGCCCAACAGTCACCTACTCCTTTTTAAAAATGGAATCTCAACTTACTTGCTTATATCCTCATTATAATTAGAGGAAAATTTAAACTCCCATAAACCTAAACTCCTTGGTGTGACCATCAGGCTCTGCATAGCTTGACCCCACCATTCAAACCTTCCTCAGCCTTCCAAGCACACCGGCCCATTTCTTTCCCTTCAGAGGGACAGCAAAGACACACAGATATCAGAGGCCCAGCATTCCTAGTTTTCTCTGTCTGAATGCACTTCCAGAAGGGCTTTACAAATTGGCTCTCACCAGCTAATGGCTGCGGACATGTGTTTTCTCCTCCTTTGACTCGAAACTAGCAGTTAAAATTCCACAAAGATGTTGTGGGTCTTGTCCACATTCTGCCCCAGAGCCTGGCAGACACTGTGCATGCAGTAACTATGTGTGGAATGAATGGGTGTGTGTGAGGGTTTGTGCAGATTACTGTCACCCCAGATGGCTGCAGGTTCCAACCTGACCACAGCTATGTAAGACCTGCTTCACCAACAAGAAATAAGGAGAGGGGCTGGAACCAAGAGGTTTTCCAAAAAAGATCATAAGCAAATGTGCATTTTTCTTATGCCTCATTGTATGTTCTCCACTCTAAACAAGCTCCTGATGACAAATACGCATAAAGCATATTTTCTTTGGTATCTCTCAACTTATTTTTATATTCACTAATGCAACCAAAAAAGAAAAAAGAAAAAGAAAAGATATGAGGGAAAAGAATCTAAAAACTTACCACAATTGAACATTTTGTTTCTAGTTTTGTTACCATGTCTGCATTATAGTTGGCATGAATGAAGAAGATGATTTTAGTTTTATTTGTTTGGTTGGTTGGTTGATTTTTTGTTTGTTTATTTGGTTTGGTTTGGTTTTGATTTTTACAGATGCTAGGCATGAATATTAGTATAAGGTTTAAGGAAAAAAAAATAACCCACAAAGGGACTTGGAAGGTTCAAATATTGGAGAAGTATTTTGGTTTGGTTTGGTTTGGTTTCGGATTGGGAATTTTCATTCTTTACAATATGTTTTATTCAGATTGCAAATACAAAAGGGAGAGCCACTGTGAAAGATAAAACTCCCTGTAGGAAGGAGAGATGGCTTAACCCTCAAGAGCACTTTTGCAGAAGACTGGAATTTGGATACTAGCACACATGTCCAGCAGCTCATAATTGCCTGAAGCCCCAGCTTTATGGAATCTATCAATGCTGTCTTCCAGACTCCAAGAGCATCTGCATGCATACACACACACACACACACACACACACACACACACACACACACATGAAAACTGAATCTTAAAAAACTTTCCCTCTGAAATTCAAAGTTCCATATAGCCACTCAAAGAACAGTAAGAATACTATTTTATTCATGCATACTAAAACTTGCATTGTTGGTGTATGCCCTCCAGATGAAAAATAATCTATTGTTGAGAGAAAAAAAATTAGGATGTGAGTTCAAACTAACATCACTCCAGAAGTCTGCTAGTCAGGTGATATTTGCATTTGAAACACATGAATACCACTGAAGAACAAGACCCTCACGTCAGACATGCTTTTATCTGGCCCACCAAGAGAAGTGTGGTCGGCCTCCTATACTCTACCTTGCAGCCGCTATGAGTCCTTGCCTTCATCAGGGGTGTGGTGGTGCACAGCTCAATGGCTTCCGGCTCATGGAAGAGGACTGCTGGTATAGGTTCCTTTTTCAGTGTTAGGACATTCAACTTAGACTTCAGCATCGTCTGGAAGTGCTAAAGACGGAGAGATAAAGCAGGAGAGTTAAAAAATCCCTTGGAGGTGCACCTCGATTCAACCGCACATCAAACCGGGTAGCAAGTGTGTTGTCTCAATGATTCTGTTGCAGTAAGTAAGGCTGGGAGATATCATTCCAAGGAGTGGACAGCATCCTATGAAGACTGGACTAACATGAAGCTGTGGGGAACAGCCAGTCCCCAGCAGAGACATGAAGATACAAGTTCACAGGGGCATCATCACACTAAGACTTTATCATCTGAGAAACTTTTCCAAGGTGTCGTGTGTATGGACTCTTAGAGACATGATCAGTATGGACTCGGCATCACCAGGGACGACTCGAGGAAAGGACAATAGATAAGCTAAATGGCGGAAAGCCTTTAAGACTTCAGCTCCCTGCCTTCCCCAGCTACCTCCAGAACTGGCTGTAAGACCTTGGGAAATCTTCTACTTAGTAGGCTATTCATCTCCATTGTCTCCAGCCAAAATTCAAAGGCCATATCCTTTGTAATAGGCAGCCCAGTGCATCCGTTTTGAGAACTGTTCTGAATGTGGCTCTGTTTAACCTTTCCTATCAGGAGTGTTCTGGTTTCCCATGCATTGCTGTGATAAAATGCTCTGACCAAAGGCAACCTGGGGAGGAGAAGGTTGGTCTCAGCTTACACGTCAAGGTCACAGTTTGTCACTGGGGAAAGTCAAGACAGGAACTCAGAACAGGAATCTGGAGGCAGCAACCATGCTGCTGCCTGGCTCACTCACAAGGCTTGTCTCAAGTTCAACTACCTGGGGATGGTATGCCCCAGAGAAGGTAGGTTCTTCCATATCAATCATTAATCATGAGTATTTCTCATAGACATGGCCACAGGCCAACAAGGTTGAGTTAATTCTTCAGTTGGAGTTTCCTTTTCCCAGGTAAATTTAGACCCTGTCAAGTCAGCCATAAAAACTAACCAGGACATTTTGCTCCCCAGTCTGAGGTTTTATCCTCATTTAGACTATTAAAACAGCATCTAAACTGTTGCCTTCACTCCAGCATCCTCCCTATAGAAATCATCACCACACAGAAGCCAAAGGGGTTCTTCAAAACTCCAGCTATAGTAAAGTATGCCGTACCTTTACTAAAACTAAAACATGCCAAAACTTTACTATCCTCATCTGTTCAAAGAAAAAGCCCTTAATTTAGCTGTCAAACCTATTCATCATTGAAAGGCCTACTGTCTCTCTGGTTTCTTGTCTCAGCCTCATGTTTCTGATTATGAATCCAGTCACAGTGGCCTCCTTAGTGATTGAGAATACACCAAAGACACATGTGACCTGGAACCTCTAAACATGCTGCTTCTACCTGACTTATCTGGAAGGGTGACTCCCTCACTTTCATAAAAGCCTTGGTCACACACGTCTAACTTTGTGAGCATGCAACCCGTACAATCACACAGCGCCCCATGCTCAAGGGAGCCACAGCCTCACGGGACTTCTTGGATTAGTATATTTTTAATAACCGTATCTTTGGATTTGTCTTTTGCAAGTGATGGTGCATGGCACAGTCATTCCGGAGACAGTCACAGCATGGACCTCAATCCTTGCTTCCCACTTCTATCAGTGATGCCTCATGATGGAGAATTCTGATGGGACCAGATATCTCGAAGGCATCAAGGTAGATGTAAGCTAGAAGTTAAGGCTATCACTGGAGAATTGAGGATAGAGATAGCCCAAGAAGTCATCCTTAGGAGCCAGAATTTTCTTCAAATGCTAAGCCAGCTGTGCCCTAGAAACACAGCTATCAAGGAGGTCTGTCTTATGCTTCCCTGGGCAGCAGCTCTTCCTTGTATCAGACAGCACAGCAGCCTACAGTGAAATAAGAACACAGAAAGAGAAAGGTGTGGCTATGGCAGTTACTGTTCCCTACAACCACTCCCTGCTCATCGTCTGGTCCAAGGTAAAGCAGAATGCGCACATATCTAAAAGTAAAATCCAAATGGGCAGGGCAGTGTCGTGCAGCACCTTCAGTCTTTGAACAGAAGCAAACCAGTCTCAGTTAGAAAGTGCCAACCACACAGGCACTCTAGTCCTAGCTTCGCACTGAAGGTGGGCACAGCACCACCAAAGTTCATGCCAGTCATCTAAAGCTTCCTGGGTTTTTGTTTTTATTGTTGCCCCCTTGGAGCAGTATTAAATAATGATAAGCCAACAGAAAGAGATTCAAGAGCCAAGCAGAAAACGTTGTATATTTTTCCTGGGCTCTGATTAGGAGACACTGAATTTGCATTTGCACTGGAGCCTGCACATTATGTAGAGAGCTGTGCACACACAGGCTCGGAGCTGTCTCTTGCCTCCCCACACCTTATCATCTTTACAGAATCCTGTAGTTGCTTTATCTTGTGTCTTTCCCAAGAACAGGCGCACAAGCTGCTTAAATCCATGAAATATCAGAGGGTCCTAAAATGCTGCCTTACTAACCACAAAGATCTGAGGAACATTCTGGAAGGTAGGAAAAACAAATGAACATGCTGAAAGGAAAATGCAAAGCACAAATTTAAAGCAATGATCTCTAAATCAAAGTTCAGAGACTTATCTTCTTACTACCTCATCTAAGTTGTCCTTCCTGGACCTCCTATTATTTTCAATAATATACATATATAAGTATATTCATCTAAGAGGAAACGGCCCCAATCAGCTCTTTAACTACATACTATTCCTGTAAAGGTGCAGAGCTTTCAGCATTCACAGCAGGTCTAAGCCTGTATTTCAGGAGTCCTCAAATGACCACTCTGGTGGGCAGATATATGTGCCAACTTGTCTAGACCACAGTGCCCAATAGCTCAACATAACATTCACTCGGGTATTGCTGGGAGGGTGGTTTGCAGACAAGACTGGAGGTTTGAAAGGTAAGGGAGACTACTCTGATGATCTAGGTGGGAATCTATTGAAAGACTCTTAAGGGTTGAGCATAGGCTTTCCTGATGACGCAGAACACTTCCACTGTGGAAGATGCCCAAATCTGGGAGTCCTAGCCCATTCTTCCTGGCAGCCTGCCTTACAGTCTCAACCTCTGACTTACCTAGCCAGCTCCCAGGACTGCTAAAGCTATTTCCTCAATGTGGGATCTATATACACTACAAGCTCTGTGCCTCTGTTTGAAACTTGATGGACACAGCCATACTTTTTAGGAAACAAAATGACCAGCTCTGATAAACTTGTAAATGGGAAAGAGACTTGTCTCTCCATTACCCAGCATGTTAGACTGGGAGTTGTCTAAAGAGCAGCGTGGGAATCACTGAGCAAGAGGATGAAAACAAGACAGGTTCTGAGAAACGAGGGTAGAGCAATGTGGAAGAGAAATAGACGAGAGACTCAGAAGATTGAGTGTCACATGGGGGCCCAATGCTGCCAATCTCTGGTACAGAGAGACTTCAGGAATTCCAAGAAGCTGCTGGTCCAGATTCTCATATTTTGACTCCTGACACACCGTGGACTCCTCTTCTGGAGGGCGAGGTAGTCACACTACCTAGAAGTCCTGGGATTATCTTTCTGGCACTTATGCCATTATCAAAGGACCAAATGTGCTTCTGATAGCACAGGTTATCAGAAGTGGCCTCCAGGCCTCTTTGCTGACCTGAGATTAATTGGTGAGGAAGTGAAATAAAATTGAAAAACAAAATTTTTAAAGGAAAGCCAAGGGCTGGAGAAATGGTTCTGTGATTTGCAGAACTTGCAAAGTGTTCCATTGCTGATGTATAGCCTGTCAAGTTGTTAGCATTCTGTCTAGGTTCTGCCCACAGTTACCTGGCAACAGCTAGGTGTGCCTGACTCACTATAAAAGGGACTGCTTGTCCCCTCATTGCTCTCTTGCTCTCTTGCTCTCATGCTTTCTCTTGCTCTTGCTTACCCTCCCCCCATCTCTCCCCATTCCCTTCCCCCCCACCACGTGCTCATGGCCGCCAGCCTCTACTTCTCTACTTCCCTTCCCTTCCCTTCCTCCCCTCCCCTCCCCTCCCCTCCCCTTTCCTCCCCTTCCCTTCTCTTCTCTTCTCTTCTCTTCACTTTCTTCTTCTCTCTCTCTCTGCCTCTCTCTGTGTCTCTCTCTGTCTCTCTCTGTGTGTCTGTGTCTGTGTTTGTGTCTGTCTCTCTCTCTCTCTCTTTCTCTCTCTCTCTCTCTCTCCCTGCCTTTCTCTGCCTCTGCTACTCTCTTAACTCCCCTCCCCATGCCCTTAATAAACTCTATTCTATACCATACCATCATGTGGCTGATCCCTCAGAGGAAAACAATGCCTTAGTATGGGCCCCCCTAAGGCAACCCTTCCCCATATCTCACCACACCTCCATAGAAAACATCCTTCCTCTCTTTATCTTTTTTATAAACACAACACATGTTCCTGAGTTTCCTGAATCTAAGATGGAGATGCTGTTACATTGAAACCTTGAGGCACTATTGGAGAAACTGAACAAGAGAATTTTCACACACACACACACACACACACACACACACACACACACGCACACGCACACAAGCACACACATATATACACAGGGCCTCGACCTTGCTACTCCCTCCAGAGAACCCAAATTCAGTTCCTAGTATGCACATCATGGCTCACAAACACCTGTGACTCCAGCTCCAGTGATCAGAGGCCTCCATGGGACCTACACTCTTATGAGCTCACAAACATAAAGAATTTTTTAATAGTTTAAGACAAGAAAGACAAAGCAGGGAGTAAGAATAAAGCCACATTCAAATTCCAGCTTCAGCAAGTGATGTTGGGCAACCTCAGCCCCTTGCTCTGAGCCAGCCAGGCCCAGGTCAGATTGTCACTCACAGATTGATTCATGCCACACCCACTTCTAAGTAACTGTGCTCAGATGACTATGGTGAGGTCAGTACGGCAGGAGAAGAAATACATTCAAGACAAATAATAGATCTGGGGGTGACCTCTTTAGGATGTAACTAAAAAGCTACGATAATAAAATGAAACAGAGAAGATGTTTCTTTAAATAGAAATTCTTTCTCATAATAGTTTTGTCCTCTTTGACTCCTGTGGAAAGATGAAGATAAAGGGGGTGGGGGGGCAGGAATAAAACATAGACACTTGATGAGCTATTGTGTCAGCAGTAATTCATCTTTTATGACAAATTAACCTTAAATCTAACTCTGACCTTGCTATTATAAGTGTTAGGTACAGCTGTGAGCATGGAGGGCTATTTCTGCTAAGTATACTTAGCTGCTCCCTTCCTAGGGGAAACTTCACCAACATTTATATCCTGGGCTTGGGAAAATGCACATGTCATCATAGGCTGACTGAGTACCACACAGTCATGTCTACAAGTATTGGTTTCCAGGAACCTCAAGGTTAATTGAAGAGACTCTTCTAGGAGACGATAGATGAGTGATGTAGCCTTATCCTTCAAGGTCAGTTTTAGACTGAAACCTCAAGGAGACCAGGAAAAGCTGTGAAAAAGAGAGACAGCCCTTTGGCATCCTTCAGCTATTGGGTCCAGATGTGTCTGACACTCTTACATTTACCCTGCCTTATACTACAATGAATCAATACATATTTTTTCTGCTTTAGTGGGCTTAAGGCAGATATATCCAATCCTTGCAAATAAAATAACCCAGTAGTACGAACTATTTTGTAATCAAATATATATATATATATATATACATATATATGGTATATGTATTTTATGTGTATAGTTTATGATCACATATGTATATGTATATATAGATATAAATATACCCATGAAAATAAGTTGTAGCCCCTAACAAAACTGGTATGCTATTACATTTGTAAACCATAGAAACATAAGCATACTTTCTTTTAAAAGAAAGGGAGCCTCATATTTCCCTGAACAGTCAAGGCTCTCACTCACAGTCTCAGACTCTGCTTTACAAACTGGGTTGCAACCCCATAACTGAGTGTGGGGCTCACCAAAAATGGCAATATTAAAAAGCTTATGAATGCGCAATGATGATCAAAACCTCATTCAGAATCAAAGATGTAGCGAAATGTAGGTGTGTCTGACGGCATCTTACCAAGGTTTCAGTGCACCTTGGTTCTAAGCACACAACAGGCACACTTGGTCCTGAGACTCAGTCTCCTCAAACACTAGACTCAGACAGGTCAAGAAAGGACGTCACCGGCCTGTCACCGAGCCAGGCAGGTGCAATGAGGAGAATGCACCTTCAAACGCTCTCGATCCCCTAGCATTGTCTAAAGGCGACAGAAGTGGCACGGCAAGGCAGAGGCTGGAAAGGCCGCTGCCTCTAAACCGGAGCTGCCCAGAGCTCCAGAAAGAAAATGTGTCATTCATTCATAAGGGGACATGAATGCGGGAGAAAAATGAGGGCACTGCCCTAGACAAATGAGACAAAGCTTAGCTTTCTGCACTTGCTGCTTTCTGTGTGATCCCAAAATAGAGCCTCTAAATCAAACTCCATTATGCGGACGGGGTAATCACTGTGCCCTGTATAATTTTACAGTTGGCTTCGCTTTCTACTCCTTTTCAGACATTAATCTCTCACAGTTTAGGCGCCAGGGATTTACATATTTTACCAATTCAAATTGCGTGTATCTCACCTTTGTATTGATATAGTATCCAAAACATAAAGCATTCTCAGGAAGGCAAGTCCTGTCGTCCTGTCCCATTTTTTTTTAAAAATGAAATTCCAGGAACGCTATCCTCAAATTAGGACGGGTTCACGGTTTTAATCTTTCACCCCTTTTACTTTGTGACACCAACCCTAGTGGTCAGCTGTAACTTCTGAATAACTAATTCAGCAGAGCTCTAATTCTTGCTTCAAAATGTTACATATTCTAAAGAGGACCAGAGGGAACAAGTTGGGGGATGAGATTAATGGAAAACGTCAGTGTTGTGAGCAGTTGCTAATTTGTACAAGTACAGAGGACTCAGCAGGCCTTGGAACTACAGTCAAAAGCACAAGTAAAAGGAATAAAGCTCACCCATGGTAAAGTAGACTTTCTTACTTTAGGTATAATCAAGTCCCGAGTATGAGAAAAGAAGTCGTGGTGATGCCCTTTGATCACTTTTATAAGATATTCTGCCTATCTTTATATAAAATTTTGAAATTTCAGTTTCCAAATATTTTGTTCTTACGTTTCACAGAACAACCCTAAAAGCTAAGCAGCTTTTTAAATAAGCAGCAAATAATCTGTTCATAATTAGGAGTAATGAAGAGTAAATAAACAAAAAATTTTACTTGATTAAATTGTACCTTTGTTTAAGTATTTGTTATGTAAAGGGTTCTGTCTGTCTACTTAATTTGCCCTTTTTGAAAATTAATCCCAATTAGATAATCTCCCCTAGTCTAAAACTGGACCATTTGGCTTTAAGAATTAGCTTTTTAATATAGTTTATCAAACTAATGTTTCAAAAATGAAAGCTCTATGGGATATTAACATTTACTTTCAGGTTACAAATCAGTCATTCCCATGGAATACCTTACGAAAACAGTGCAGGCTTCGTTGCCAGAGCCTACGCCTAAGCATCCATAAGTCTAAAAGCCTGCCTGCATTCCTTAAAGACAGGGCTATTGTTAAACTAACTGAAAATAGTGGTATTCACACTACCAAACTCATTCACAGTTTGGACTAAAGCACTTGTATTTCTTCGACGTAACAGATTCACTCAGGAAAATACATAGGAGGAGCACAGAAATGTTCTATAGGCCCAGTCAGTAAAAGAACTCTAGAAGAAAGGCTTCCTCACATAGAACACTGATGGTTGTATATGTCTATGTTAAGTATATGATGTAAATATAAGTATGTATATAAATATGTGTGTGTAAACATATACTCATATATGTGCACATACATAATAATTAAATTATGTTTGAATTCCTAGGCCATACCTCCCTTATTCACAGGAGGGTATACATTCCAAGGTTCCCAGTAGATAAATGAAGCTACAGGTAAAACTGAATCCTGGGTAAAGTGGTTTTTCATTTCCCATACATACCTAGCACGAAGTTAATTTGTAAACTGGCACAGTAAGAGATTAAAAATCACAACCAATACAATAAAAGATAGGTTATAACAAGATGTTGCAATCATAAAAGATCGATGAATATAGTCTCTCTCAAAGACTTTTCTCTTTTACTAAAAGGAAACGCTCTTGCATCTCCTGGGTGGGTCTGAATTGCCACCACAACTACTATTGGACTTTGGGACTATGGCTGATAAATCCAGAGTCCCATAGCATCCCCAGAGTGAAGCTGAAAATCAAGGTGGCTGAAAAATGACTACCAGCCAGGTAGTACATACTGTATGCTTACATACAACAAAAAGCCAATTCCCTATAGACCCTAAGAGTCCGCCATGCCTTTCAGAATGAAACACAATTGAAAATGTATCTGTTGTTTGGTCTGTTGTCGACTATGATGGTTATCATTAATTACCGACCTGACAGGAATCCTCTTGAGCAGTACCTTTCCTAAGGCTGTAACCCTTTAATACAGCTCCTCATGCTGTGGTGACCCCCAACCATAAGATTATTTCATTGCTATTTCATAACTGTAATTTTGCTACCATTACAAATCATCATGTAAATATCTATGTTTGCAGACGGTCTTTTGGCGGCCCTCAACCCAGAGGTTGAGAACTGCTGACCTAGAGGATAGCTTTCAGGCATAGCTAGCCCCTGGGCATGTCTGTGAAGGATTATGTTAATCCAGTTAAGTAAAGACCCACTCTAAAAGTGACTGACACTAGTGACTCAAGCCTAGGTTGAGGTCCTGGGCAGCAAAAGAAGAGGACACCTAACCACAATCATTCTTCACTGACTCCAGACTGGAGAGTCTATGTGACCCCACTTTAAGTCCCTGTTGATGTGACAGACTTTCGTTGCTTTGCTCAGGTGTTTTGTCACAACAGCACACCTGGTCATTTATGTGAAAATGTAATGACTGAAACAACAGAAGATGACACTAGAAAGATAAGGAGAAGAGAGCTTCCTATGTACATTTATGTGTATGAGCATGTGTGCCACTGTATGTATGGTGTAGTGGCTTGAAGATGCTTGCACCAGTGAGTGGCATTATTAGGAGCTATGGTCTTGTTGGAGTAGGTGTGGCCTTGTTGGAGGAAGCTTGTCACTGTGGGGTTGGGCTTTGAGACCCTCCTTCTAGCCGCCTAGACAGTCTTCTCCTGTTTGCCTTGTGAACAAGATGTTGGAACTCCCAGTTCTTCCTGTATCCTGCCTACCTGGATGCTGCCAGGCTCCCACCTTGATGAGAATGGACTGCACCTCTGAACCTGTAAGCCAGCCCCAATTAAATGTTGTCCTTATGAGAGTTGCGCTGGTCATGGTGTCTCTTTACAGCAATGGAAACCCTAAGACAAGACATATGGATATTTCAGATCAGGTTTTTTTTTTTTTCTTAATTTGGTTTGTTTGTTTGGTTGGTTGGTTTTTTGTTTGTTTGTTTGCTTGCTTGTTTTTTGCTTTTAAAGAGTTAATTTATTTATTATATGTAAGTACACTGTAGTTGGCTTCAGACACTCCAGAAGAGGGCATCTGATCTTGTTCAGGATGGTTGTGAGCCACCATGTGGTTGCTGGGATTTGAACTCAGGACCTTCGGAAGAGCAGTCAGTGCTCTTAACTACTGAGCCATCTCTCCAGCCCGTTGTTTTGTTTTTTTGTTTTGTTTTGTTTTTTTTAAGGTATGTTTTATTCTGAAGTCATTTCTATAACCTTCTAAACTATTTCTGTAGGAGTAAAAGTTAGTTTTCTAGTCTTTTAATTGTAAGCAATTCTATTGCTAAGCATGGATTGCAAACTATAATTCAAAAGGCTTATTTGGCCTGCAGGTTTATATGCTATTTGATTCAAAGATTGCATTGTGATTAAAATTTGAAGCTATTCAAAAACTATTAGATAAATAATTAAAATCTGCTTTCTATTTCTCTTTAAAAAGCAACAGATCTGCAAAACAATGTGCATTCCCTCAAGGCAATAATTAACTCTTGCTGGATGTTTTGCCTCTGCCTCTACTGACCCAGGGCCTTCCTCTGTAATTGACCCCAGCCTCCCCTCACCCTCAGGGCAAGATTTCTTTTCTGGAATAAGTACCAAGAGCCTTTTTAATAGTCATTTTACGTCTTCCTCAATTCACTCCTATCTATTACTTGGTTGACCCTGAAAAGCACTTGGATTTGCAATTTCTGGTGTCGAACTGGCAAACCCCAGGAACACACAATAAAACTTTCACTCTCCCCTAAAGTAAAGTGCGAGCATAGCTGAATTAAATTGTTGGGTTCTAATTCTGAAAATGTAATACAGAGTGTCTGAGTGGAAGGTACCGAGAAACAATAATACAGACAGGCCAATACTGCTGTCCATCCTTCCACTCGCTACACGTGGCCAGGAATACCCACCTCAGACCCTTCTCTAACTCATCCTCACTCTCACTTTTATTGCTCAGTGTTTTTACCTCTGCTTTCGAGTAGCATGAAATAGCAGAAATGAGAGCAGTTCTCAGATAAAGTTATAAGACAACCTTGAACAACCGTGAAACAACAACCTGTGAGGCACTAGCCATCTGTCAACAAAGGCGTGCATCTCTCAGAGGTACAATACAACCCGGAGAGACTGGTCACACTGTTGACCAGTGGACCACTTTGCGGATCTCTGTAGGACACAGGTGCAGGGAGGAGGAAGAATAGTCAGAGCCCAGCACTCACCATCCTCCAACTAAGGAGACAGAGGTCAAACAAAGAGAAGAAATGCACAGAGATCCTGCTGCAGGGCTGGCAGGGACCCTCTTGAATATTCAGCTGAGATCTGATCAGCATATGCATGAAAGGAAACTAACTCAGGCTGGAAAAGAACTGCTGGAAAGGATTAGAGATTGCCCTTTCTGATAGGCACACAGAGCCTGTACAAGCTGCCTATTCATTCCAATTAAGGCGGAAACTCAGGAACCACGGAGCTCTGGGTACAACACTCTAGTCCATGAGCAAGACTACACACCCTGCTGCTCCCTGCAAATCTTCAAAAGAAGATTCCAGAGAATCGACTTGTTTTCAAGGAATTCATGAAACAAACAACAACAGCCAGTACAGTAAAGTAAGCAAAAGAAATTAATAGGTTCCATATTAGAAAAGAAAAGAATAAATAAAACAGTCTGTATTTCCAATGACTCACCCAAGAGTTGTACATAAGAATATGTTCATCAAAACTACTACTTAAATCAATGAGTGAGCCTACCAAGGTTTAACAATATATGATCAACATACAAGCATCATACATTTTAGAAACAGACAAATTAGTAAGGAGGGTATATGCACATGAAAAACATTATTATTTTCAACAGCCAAATCTAAAAGCAGCCCAAGTTTTCCTTATTAGATGAATGATTTCAAAATACACTTAAATGTTTTTTTTAAATGCACCAGAAAATGAAAGGGGATAAAATATTGGTATTCACTGCAGCATGGATGAATCAAGAAGCAGATGCTCTGAGACTAGAGTATGATCCTATTCATGGAAAATTCTGGGAAATATATCTTAATGCATAGGAAGGAACTGATGGCGGATCAGTGATTGGGTGGGAGCAATGTGGGAGGGAGGGAGGAGAGCGAGGAACATGAGAAAAGAGTCTGGGAATGGTTTCATCGATGCATAAAAATATCAAAACTTACCAAACTGTGTACTTAAGCGGATAGCTCAGTGGATAGCCTATATACCCTAGCAAAACTATATTTCTCAAAGGAGGAAGAGTTCCATATGACCATTCAACCTCCTTTAGCTGGTCTTCTACACTACAGACAAATGTTTCTGAGTTGAACATATGGACACTCAAAGTCTGATCTCTAGGAGTCCAAAGAGGTCCCTAAGAAAATCTGTGACGATGCAAATGTTTGATATTTTGTAATGACTTTGGATCCTAATCTGAAATGAGTATAAAATTAATAGCCAATGTCTTTCCTCCTTGGATAAGTGGCTGATATTTAAGGCTTGGACAAGAAAAGCTTAAAATGAGTTTTAAAGGCCATCAGGATGCCTCAGCAGGTAGAGAGACACTCACTGTCAAAATTGATGAGTTGATTTCTATCCCCAGGACCTACATAGTCGAAGAGAACCAGTCCTTCAAGCTGTTCTCTGTCTTCTACCATGGCAGCATATGCACAGAAAACACACACACACACACACACAGAGAGAGAGAGAGAGAGAGAGAGAGAGAGAGAGAGAGAGAGGAGAGAGAGAGGAGAGAGAGGAGAGAGAGAGAAATGGGCAAAACATTTTAAAAGATGAAAGTATTTTGTAAAATCATAAAGAAAGTGTTGGAATAGAAATATATCTTCTAATCAGGAGAACAGATTCTCATCACAGCTGGGCTGGTTCACTCACTTCAGGTAAGGACTACTTGTGGGAAGGTGAGCTCACCTTAAGTCATGTAAGAGATGGGCAGATTGATTTGTTCCTTAATGAGATAACACACCTTTCCTTTACAAAACTCCTCTTCTAGTGGCTTACAGGCTGCCCACTTTTCTGCCTTATTCAGAAGAATAGAACTTCTCCTTTTCCTCCTTCTCTTTTATAAGCATGCTTACCTTAACATTTTTTTTACTTTTTTCTTCTTGGAGTTTCTCACTCTGTTTATAAAGCCTCTATCCCCACCATGCCACTGCTTCTCTTCCCCCCCCC
>NW_022196896.1:109673240-109684057 GCF_008632895.1 Mastomys coucha
CCCGCCACACCACACCATGTATCTGCCTCCTTCACCACCCCACATACACCCCCTTCCCCTGTTCTCCAATGCCGCATTTTTTTTCCCTCCTCTCCTCTATTTTCCTCCTCTAGTTGGCTGCTGAAGTTTACAGCTTTCAAGGCTTCATTGATTTCTTTTAAAATATATTAAAATTGTCTTTATGTTTCCAATTGAATCCATTCTTAAATTCTTTCAGTAATGAGACCAAGGATCCTGAAAGGATATGCTGTTTTACTCTGTATCAGAGCATGACCATTAAGGGACTCCAAAATTTAAGTAACAAAAGTACTTATAAAAAGATGAACAACTTCAAGGGAGCCCTGGAAGTCAACTAAAGCAGTTCTCATTAGCTAACACTGGGGAATTTGAGAACCAATAAAAATAATCAATAAACTATAATAAATATCAATGCACAATGCTAATTTGAATAATGCCGCGGGCAAACAAAGTTGCAGGAAAGAGAGAAGGTGGAAAGGAAACAGGGAGGGATGGAGGGTGGGCAACAGGGAGGGATGGAGGGTGGGAAACAGGGAGGGACGGAGGGTGGGCAAGAAGAAGAAAGGAAGTCAGTCTTACAAGAGAATCAAGACTGTAAATACACATGAAGCAATAAATCTAAAGTCATCATTTAGCAAAACCTACAATTTTTAGACCTGTCATTCAAATGGGATGAAAGTCAAGATCTTTCCATTGTCTTTAAAAATCTCCCCCGATGTATCTACAAAGCAAACCTGTAATGTCTACAGAACCTGGAAGACATTACCTTCCAGTGACAGAGCAACCACCTCCACAAAGAGACATTGTGTTATGACTTGCATCTTAATGCAATGCCCTAAAGTGGACGTGGCACCTTTCAGGAGCATCCTTTCCCAGCTGAATAACCTGAGCTTACCCTTTATAAATTACAGCTAGGCAGAGGTACTGCAAATAATAACAGGTAGAATTCTTTAAAAAATTTAAAGATCAAGCTGGTGAAATGGCTCAGCAGTTAAGAGCACTGACTGCTCTTCTGGAGGTCATGAGTTCAAATCCCAGCAACCACATGGTGGCTCACAACCATCCAGAATGAGAAACAAATAAAAAAGACCTATGGGCTGGAGCAAGCATGGAGGGGCAGAGGGAGGAGGAGCAAGCAGGGCCAGAGCAAGAGGGAGAAAGAGAAGGGGGAAAAATTAAAGATCATAAAGAGAAAGAGTTTAAACAGTTTCCCTATAATCGGGCTACAAAGCCCTCACTAGGTGTCACAGGTTAATAAATTTTAAAAAATCTCAGATCTAACAATGGGTCACTTTTTTTATAGTTGTTGGCCAGAGTAGACCAGCTGATCCCCATACATTACAGGCTATTTTCAATATACTTGACTGCCCTATACAACTTGACAGAAAGACCCTACGGCTGCATACACCACATACTTCTGTTACAGAACATGAAGAAATCAAGTTAGTACTCACCTGGAAGTTTCATCCCTACTGACTAGCTTTCATGCTGCTGGAAGGTGCTGTGCACAAGTTGGAGAGGAAAACTAGCCATCAATCATATGCATCTGTTAACTCCGTGACAGTAGTGACTGACAAGACACGCCAGCTGGTGTGACAGTGGCTCAAACGTCATAGAAGCAACTAACAAGATGAAACTCCTATCTGTCACCATTATTAAACCCAGGAACCTGTGGCTAGCCCTGACATAGGCCATAGGTGACAACCTAGAACTATTCTTATTATTACTACTAAAGGGACATGATATGAAATGGATTCCTAACAACTGATTGTCAGAACCATAAACTAGTACATCTTCAGTCTTCATCATCAAAACGTCTTTATGGAGTAGAGGATGGTCAATGTGTCTAAGAGAAGTTATTATTTACTAATTCGTAGACTTTTTCTTATTAATACAAAGAAAGCAATACTTTGTCCTTCTCTCCACATCCTAGGTAGAAACCAGCAAAACTCTTATTTTTAATAAGTTAAAAAACAAAGTACATCTAAGAATGTTTGGAACATACACAGTAAATGTCCTGAAATGTACATCAGTATCCTCTATCAATTCCTCAAAATCTAAGTTTATTCAGCTAGATACTCATATCTCCCTGGATGCCAACCCATATATGGTATGGCCAGCAACCCTCCCTCCTCCACCACCTTTTCCCACAGACATTAGCCCTAGCTTCCTTCATAAGTTAACGTAGAAATGTAGACCTACAACCCTCTGGGGAGCTTACACAGTACTAAGAAGCACTTTCCAGGTGACTCTGGGAAACTCCTTCATTCCAGAAAAAGAAAGTGAATCCCAAAGAAGTGAGATAACATTTGAGGCCATGCGTGGCTGAAATGTACATCCTGTATAGATGATGGCAATCTCGGTTCTTAACCAGCATGCCCTCCTAGGTCTCTTCTGCTACCTCTACCTAAAGAAGACGAAGAGACTGTCACTTTGTCCTTTTGAACTGCCTAACAGACCTGATCTTGTGGTGCTAATGCAATTATAGTATGAAATAGAAGGCATTAGAACTCCCACAATACTAGCGCATCAAAATAGATGACTGTGGTTAGGGTCTGTATTCTTCTCTGAGTCTTTGTTGACTTCTCATAAAACATTTCTTTAAAAATTAAGATATTTACATGTGTGTGTGCATGTGCATGTGTGTGTGTGCATGTGTATGTGTGTGTGTGTGTGTGTGTGTGTATGTGTGTGTGTCCGTTACTACTATAGGTATAAAATGACCACCATGTGGAGAAAAGTATCAGGATATTGAGAAATTCTGGGCTCTGACATGAGAATGCCTAAAAATGTATCTGCTCTGCTTTTGTTAGAGAATTATTGGAAATGTATACAGATACACACACAGAGATGCAGACAAACATACACATGCACATACAAATACACATATGTACACATAGAAACTTACACATCGAGACTCATAGAAACATATACATACACATACACATAGACACATATGTAGACACACACTTATACACACACATGCTCAACATACATACATATGTAACACACACAGAGACATACCCAGAAGTCTTCATCATTTCTCTTCTGGACAACTACTTAGAAATGTCTCGAAGCTCAGATGCAAACATAAATATAAGCTATTCCTGGGCTGCTGGACTGCTTGTAGGTTTTTTTTCTCTCATTTCTTTTTGTTAATTTGTATTTTCTATCCTTTAAGAAGCCAGTGCACATGGATTTCATGCTAGTGCCACGAAAGTTATTTGTGATAGAAGCACCTGAAGCATGGATATAGATTCCCATCCACGTCACTCTTTGGTAGAGGAGAATTTCATAAAATAAAAGGCTGCCTTTGAAACCCCAATCAAAGCAAGGGCACAGGGAGAAAAGACATAGTATGCTTGTCTTCCGCTCAAAAAAGTGAGGGCTCTGGGCAGGGAATCAGGACAAATCTGAATAAACATATTTAAAAAAAAAATGAAAAGGACACAAAACAATGCAAGCTTTAGAGATCAGACCAAATATTATGAGCTTAATATCCAGACACCTTCTCACATTTCCCCAAAGGACTTGGTTTCGGTTCCCAAGAAGAGCCTCAAGGGCTCTTTCCCATCCAGATTTCAAAGGCTTTGCCTCATGGTCACTGTGAACACCCTGCTCATCAGAACACACAGCGCCTGTCCACCAGTGCTCTAAACAGGAGTCCATTTCTAGTCACATACATCTGGGGTTTCTTCTATTTCATTTGTGCTAGGTGAGACTTGTGGACCAGGCTATGCAGGAATGAGCATCGTTCTGGCAGTTTGGAAGGAAACCAAAAATCATTTTGTCCTTGGGCTTCAAGCGGTCAGGAAGGTAACATGCCAGCACGTTGGTAAGCCACAGAGTTCACTCTGATGGGGACCCAGTAGAGGGCATGGTCCTGCAAAGTCATCTATAGAGGATTTAATTGCTAGGCCTGGGGCCTTTAGAGGAGCTTCTGCTTTTAAAAGTAAAAGTTGCTCACATTTTCAGAAACAGCAACTCTACTTTTTTGCTGACAGTCTTCTCAATTACCAAGACATTTATTACATCTCTGCCTTCTCTCGCCTTGTGGCTCAAGCAGAGCCAGCTTCTTCCTTAACTTTTAGCTGGATTGTTAGCAGACACAATACTTCCTATTTTCATGGCGAGAACACCCCACAGTTCTGTTTACCCACTGGCTCTTTTTCATCTCTCCAGTCCCTAATAAAATAGCTCATGATCATGACCAAATGAATGTTTAATAAGTAAGTGAATAAACATGCGGTTCAGGAAGAGTGCAATCATAATGTTAAAACAATGTCTCCATGCAAACACCATCCAGGTCACGCCATTCCCCTCCCACTTCCTCTCTTCCATTTCTTTGTTGCATAACTCCATTTAGAAACCACCTTGACAACGTGTTCGCTTCAGATTTACAAACAAATACAGAAAGGCACTGGATGGTGCCGAAGACCCTATGCCATGGGATCCAAGCAATGGCTACAACATGTTTAAGTCCACTGAAACCTCACAAATTCCCTCTGACAAAGCAGGTTCTGTTGTAGTACAGAGAAGCATGCATAAGGAGCAGGCTGCCTTGTAGCTGGTCTTTCTTAACTGTAGCAACAGTAACAGCCGCCATTATGTCAGCCAAGAGCTTAAACTACCACAGCAGTGAGTAAATGAGGAAGTATGTGCCATCTTAGGAGGGAGCTTTCTGACTTCCTCCGAACGAAGTGAGTGTCGGATGTGCAGGAAGAACTCAAAGCACACATAAAATATTGGCAGGTGCAGCAGGTGACAGGAAGGGCACAGGAAGTCAGAAGCCTGGAAAACAATTATTTGAAAAAGTTTTTTGGCAAAAAAAAAGGGGGGGTGGGGTGGGAAGACCTTATACAACAGAATACCAGCAACTGGTTGGTTTAAGCAATACCTTCTCGTCTATTGAGTCTAGAAGTTTGAAGTAGGAAAGCAGGTGTCAGCAGGACCATACATACTCACTGATGGCTCCAGCTAACAAGCCTCCCCTACTGTCCGTCAGAAATTCCTAATGTATCTGCTTGTAGCTGCATTGGTCCAAATCCATGTCCATTTTTTTTTCTGTGTATTTGCACATTATCTTCCCTCTGTATCTAGCTCTGTGTCCAAATGTTCTTTTTGTGAGGAGAGTAGTCATGTTGGATTAGGATCCTTGTGAATGACCTTTCTGTAATTTCATTCCCTCTTTTCCACCTATTTCTCCAAATACAGCAACATTACCATGTACTAGCATCTAGAATTTTAAAACACGTGTCAAAGGTGGTGGGCAGAGTTAATCTTGGAACAGAAAGGGGAGGCAGACCCTCCAAAGTTGCACACTTATCTAAGCAAAGATATTTTATTGCGTCATCATCCTTCGATATTGCTTGTTTTCACTTCTCATGAATCTAACTAAACCTAAATATTCAAGAGGAGATGCCAGTGGAATTAGGCTGGCCTGAGGAGGTATGAACTTAGTAGGTATAAGTTCTAAGCTACACAGTCACAAAAAAATAAAAATGGTTCAATATGCAGCACAGGCTGCCAACAACAGCATTACTCTGTGGTTAGTTGGTTTATTTCTAAGAGGTTATAAAGGCCAAGAATACATAACACCTGTCAGGTTTTATTACCAACCCCTGTATCTCCCTTGAATTAACACAATAAAAAGCACACCTCTTAAATTCCCATGCTGGGTTTTAAACCAAATTCATTAATCCTCTTACTTCCTTGAGTCAGCCACCTCCTTGAGGCACACACTAGGTTGAACACAGGACAGATGTTCTTCCTGCTTTCCTAAAGCAGAACTTCAACCAGGGATACTGACATAGAGAGTCGTCCCTTTCCAAACAGAGGTCATCCATCCTCTTTTCGAAGATCGTTTTAATGACAGAGCACAAAGGCATCGCAGAGCCAACACTATTGATGCCCTTGCCTGCGGGCCTAAGACTCCTTCCAAAGCCATGGGAAGGAGATTTCACAGAATTCACACCTGTGGAGTCCTCAAGCAATAGATGGGGAAATGAGGGGACAGATTCCCACCTCAGCAGCCAGGCACTTGGAGTAACTTAGCTCTGAGTTAGGGAAGGTAAAGTTTTGTTTGTGTGTGTATTGTTTTAGTCCCTATATTTGCGAGTCTTTTGCTAAGGGTCACACTCCCCTTGCATCTGAAGTCACAACATCCTTTCCATTGTTTTTTTTTTTTTTTTTTTTTTTTTACACATCCAGTTCCTTCATTGGTTCCAGTGCTTCCTACACTGAACACACATGTATTTGAACTTGATCCTTTTGCTCTGCGACTACTTCAGGAAGACACCCAAAGTTCACTGTCCCTCCTCCCATGTTAACTCAGGCTATGGAATGTTGATTGTGGGCATTTTGTAGGTATGTGACATGGAGTCCCAGGATGTTACTATCAGGTAAGTTAGGAAGAGGAGCAAGCTTCTTACAGCCAGCTGAAAAGCTGCTATAGAAGGGGAAGAGGAAGAACCACAGGTGTAAAAGAACGGATAGTGGTGTTTGACTCCTGGAGTTGGGTTGGAATCACTATGGAAGAGAAACAGAAGAACCTGTCTTCAAAGTTATGTAAAGAACATTCTCAAATTTTCTTACATTAGTGGTCCTTTCAGTTGAGCCTTCATGGATGCTTTTCACCTCAGTCACCTCCCCAGCTCCCATGAAACCGAAATACTACATGTATGCTTTACATATTTTTTCTGTGTTACAAATACTCCCATTATAAATCCTAAAATGCTTCTTACCCTTAACCAAGAACTAAAATGTATACTCACTGAAAGTGTATTAAATGATAACAAAAAAGCAATACAAGATAAGAAACACTGTGAGAAATACCATGGGTACTAAACTAAACTAAACTAAAGGGGAAAGAGGTCAATTGAGTTGTAATTGATTTGATACACCTATTAGAGAGGGTATCTAGGTCCCTTCTAGTGCAACCAGTGAGCTGGAAATCCAGTTACCATGTTATGATAAAACTCAAACAGTCCCCAAAACAAGCATACAAAGAGATTGACCAAGATATCCCATCTCAGGTCCTCACCAACATCAGCACCAATTCACAGCCATGGAAAGTCATTTTGAAAGGCAACTATTACTCTAAAACACCACTAGTTCTTGAAGTGGCCATCTTGAAGCAGACCACAGATGCCTTATTGAACTGCTCCAGCTGCCTCCTGGAGGTTTGTCCAGACTAAAGGCTTCTGGCACAGTAAAGGATGGTTGACGTAAGTAACCAATTTTAAGACTGATTTGAAACACACCAAGAAAACAAACAAACCAAAAAAAAAAACAAAAAACCAAACAAACAAAAAAACCAGGGCATGCTTGTAAACATTACTCAAAGCTAACCAATCCACATAGTAGGTCCACTACATATTTACCCCCAGTCTAAAGTAGGCTTTGTTCATTGATTTTCATATGTCCCATAGCCTAAAGCTTGAGCAGACACTGAATAAACAAGGAGTTGGTTATTAACACCAAGTCACTAATTAGGAAAGGTTCTTTTTTTTTCTTGTCAAATATAATTTTTTTAAACAAGGTTACTCTTGTTAATGATCCAATTAACTTGTAAATAAAACCATCCCAGGTTTCCATAAACAAGACTACTATATTTCCAAGAAACAGGAAAAAAAATTGATAAAGACATCCACATATAAGCCACCTTTAAAAAGTGGACCAAAAGAGTAAAATATAGGGTGGGAAACAGACTCAACACCATGACATGTGGGGAAGAGGTTCTTACACATCCCATCCTGGGCCACACTGCTCCTCTCTTGAACTGCACTGGTTTTAAACAAATGAAAGTTTCTTCTAAAACATATAAGGCTCTTATTCATTATGGTGCCTGTCCTCCACATTTAATCCCATGCTGACTGGGAACAGGACTCACACATCTATGATTTAGAATCATTAGGATGTGTTATTTTTATGGTATTAGTGGAGTTTGCTCTATTTGCAGCCACAAAGATGGGTATAAGAAAGGCGGGTGCACATTCCCCGATAAAATCCCCTACTGATTGCAACAGAGGGGAAGTGCGAGAGCCCCTGCTCCCCACCTCCCACCCCCCTACCCTACCCCACTCCCAGTTCTGTGACTTGTTAAAGTGGATTTAGGCATCTCGAGGCCTGCTGCCTCCCCTCTTCCGCTTCAAATACAACCCTGGCTTCCTGAACTTATTCCAAAGAGTAACATCTTTTCAAAGCAGCAAATTGAAAACAGGTGCACAGTTAGCATGTAAATTTAAAACAACTTTTACATTTCCTTAGTTGCAGGCAGCAGGCTCATAAAATCTGGATTTCAGCAGTTTAACCTGAAGTTCCCACAAACTTAAAAAAAAAAAAAAGAAACCAATTAGCAAATTAAATTACAAACAAGAAAGATAAAGAAACTGGACTTCCCACCAGAGAATGGCATTAGTAAACAAACCCTATTCCCAAGCAAGGCAACATTAATTGGTTCCATTTGGCTCAGCTCAGTCACACGCCCATCTCTCTGTGCCCTGGAGGCATATGATTTTTCAAATGCCTTCCCAGTGCAGCCTTCATTATATGTTATTTCACTTAGGTGTCCAAGACCCCCGCATTCAATTGCCCACGTTCTAGAAAGTCTCACAGAGTCTGGTTGACATCGGGATGGCCAGTGATGCTTCATAGTACCAGATCTTTTCCCATGATGCCTTGTGTAGATTAGTTGGGTTTTACTTCAACTGTTCTGGCTGGATATCTGCAGCTCTTACAGCATCCCCTGCTGTTTATGTTTTAGTTAATCTTACTACAAAGAAGAGAAAGACACCATATAACTCTTACAAACACACACACACATACAAATATTTCATTTCTATATCTTCTTGTTTTTATCCTCTCTGATCAAGCAATTATCAAAGGTAGCAAAACTGTCCAGCATGGTCCAGAAAGAACCCAAGGTAGCTTGTTTATGAATAGCTTCACTTCTGATGGATAGCCCTACTTCACCGTGGCTGAGCTTAAATTCCCTTCATGACCTTGGAAACCGATTTAACTCCTCAAACCTCAGTTTGCCATCAACAGACAGGGATGACCATAAGATCGGCTACTTGTAGGGCCACATAAGCATGGAGCAGGTACAATCCAGCAAGCACATACCCTGTCCTAGAATTAGCAGAAACTAGTGAGCAGAGAACCTCAAAAAGGAATTAAAGAGTTCTATATACAAGTATTCTCTTCAATAATTTTTAAAAGAAAAATACCGGGGTAACAATTTTTTGTGAGTGGTGATTATCTTGTTTCCCTACCCTTAATCTTCATTGGAGAACTTTGAGTTATTCTAGCCCTCTTCAAAGTCTAGGTCCTGCATTCTGTGGTTCATCTTCTTTACTAAGTCGCTATACATAGTTTTTCAAAAGGAAGAAAGAGCCGGGCAGTGGTGGCACAAGCCTTTAATCCCAGCACTTGGGAGGCAGAGGCAGGTGGATTTCTGAGTTCGAGGCCAGCCTGTTCTACAGAGTGAGTTCCAGGACAGCCAGGGCTACACAGAGAAATCCTGACTCAAAAAAAAAAAAAAAAAAAAAAGCCAAGAAAGGTAGAAAGAACAGGCTGTTCATGCATGTGTATTTCTTAGTTGGATTCAGCAAAATGTATTTTATTAGATATAAAGGCATTTAACCTTCTCATATTGAGACTGGATTTTATCATCTCAGTGGTAAATACTAGAAACAGACTGGAGGTAAGACTGTCCTCACAGAATTCAGAGCAAAGGATCTTGTGTGATGGAAAAGAGATAGAAAGAGGTAGGAAGGAAGGTGCAGAAACAGTTGTACTCACGGAGTAGGAGTCAGGGTTGAGGAGTAATCAGGGCACACACTTGCAGTAATCAGGAGAGGAGCCCAGCTGACTTCAGAGTGAAGCTCTATCTGATTTCACAGAGATAATGGGCCCAACCCTGAACCAGACCCTCTCTGAAAAGGTCAGATGTGAAATCATGGTCTAAAGAAATTGTGTGTGCGCCCCCTTTGACCCCTAGCTCACTTTCACTTCTCTGTTTTAGGTGTGTCGGGCAATGGAACAGACTCTCATTTTCCACCTAGCCTAGGTGCCAAGACCCAGCAAATCTTACCAGTGCTGTCTCTCCTCATTCACCCTGGGGTTCCCCTAAGCAGGGAAAAAGAAAAACTACTGGCCAATGAATAGCATGCTCCTTTTCAAAAGAGCCTGAGGACCAGGAGCTAAAATGGTTTTTAGCAACCCTACTGAGTGATCAGAAAACAGAGCCCACCATTCTGACCCTAGGAAGACATTAGCAGACATCCCTGGCTACTGCTGTTTATCATCACCCAGACTGCTCAAAATTAAGTAGTGAGGGGAGATACCAAAGAGAGAGACAGAGAGAGAGAGAGAGAGAGAGAGAGAGAGAGAGAGAGAGAGAGAGAGAGAGGGAGAGGGAGAGGGAGAGGGAGAGAGAGAGAGAGAGAGAGAGAGAGAGAGAGAGAGAGGGAGAGGGAGAGGGAGAGGGAGGGAGAGAGAGAGAGAAAGAGAGAGAGAGAGGGAGGGAGAGGGAGAGAGAGGGAGGGAGAGAGAGAGAGAGAGAGATAGAGGGAGAGAGAGAGAGAGAAACTAGTGGGACTGCAGGAGACCCAAACGGAAATTTTAGATGAAAGATACGCTGAAGTTTTATACCGCTTATAAAGACATAACATCTTTTAGAAAATATGGAGTGCTTACCATTACTAACTTATTAGATATTGTATTTTTCTCTTTGCTACAAACTCAATCATGCAAAATTCCAAATTCATCTATCTATCTGTCTCTCTCTCTCTCCATAT
>NW_022196896.1:109684067-109698626 GCF_008632895.1 Mastomys coucha
TATATATATATATATATATATATATATATGTATATATATATACATATATATATGTCTGTCTATCATCTATCTGTCTGTCTGTCTATCTATCTATTTATCTTTTAACTCTCTTAAAGGAAAAGGTAGCCAGATAGATACAAACTAAAAGTCAGATTTTCTCTTATAGTGCAAGAACACATACTGCTGAGCTGATGAAGACATCTGCAGGCGTGCCTGTCATTTATTTGTCCTGGATTTGGCCCCAATCTAAGCAACACAGGAGGCTAGATTCTCCATGGTCACAAGGTCCTTTGCTGAGAAACAGCTCAATCTGCCCAGTCTCACTTTATCCCTCTTCTGCTCAGCAGAGCCTCTCAAGGGCTCTACTCTCAGCCAGCATAAGCCAAAATCCACGCCAAACACACACGCCCCATCAACGGGACTGGATGATTCTCCAGTGCTTAAAAACACAACGGCTGCAACCACATGCTTTTGTGTAAAGATTCCAAGTCAGAAAGATTCCAAGTTAGACAGATTCCAAATCAGACATCCCTTTCCTTTAAAGTTCTGCTTCGTTAGTTGTTGTGAAATCTTCAAATGGTCTCATTGTGTTCTAGAGCGTCAACGTGACTGATGTGTATGAGGACATAGCTCAGAGGAGTAAATTATGTCCCATGTGATTTCGAGTGCTACAGATATTGCTTTGCTAAAGATTAATAAACCACGTGAAGTGCCTAACCGATGTGCATACAGATGGCTTTCCATACATAACTACTGCTTCTTAACTTTGTGCTGCCATTCTGTTTGCATTGTAACAGAGAAGAGAAGTTTCAAAGATGGAATAGAAAAGCATTCCCAACATGGTGGTTCTGAAGGAATGTATGTCAACAGAACCTCATTACCTACTATCATAGCTAGTTTTAGGTCAACTTGACACAAGCTGGGGTCCTCTGAGAAGACATAACATCAACTGAGAAAATGCCTCCATAAGGTCAGGCTTATGCAAGCCAGTAGAGCATTTTTCTTAATTAGTGATTGATGTGGGAGGGCCCAGCCCCCAGCCCACTGTGGGCGGTGCCACCCTGGGCAGGTGGTGCAGGGCTCTATAAGAAGTTAGGCTAAGAAAGTTATAGAAAACAAGCCATGGCCTCCTCGGCTTCAGCTCCTGCCTCCAGGCTCTTGTCCTGCTTGACTTCCTGCCCTCACTGCCTTCAAATAGTGAACTGTGGAATGGAAGTGGAAAGGCAGTAGACCCTTTCCTCTGCAAATTGCCCCTGGTCATGGTGTTTAGTCATAGCAACAGAAACCCCTACTAAGACACCTAGAAATTCATGAACAATGCAGGGCTCTGTATACCATCTCGTAACAGTTGAATCTTTATTTCAAGGCATGGAGCCATGCACTTTGCTGTCGAGAAAGCTATAGCAGTAGATTCTAAAGTACTTGAGATTCACAGGAAGGAACTCTGAGCAACGCCTTCTAGGTCAGGTGACATAGTACATATAAACCAAAGCTGTTAGGAGCAGGAAACATTCAGTCATGTATTTGAGAAGCAGTAGGTATTCTACTTTGGATGAAATAGGTAGCACCAAAAGCTGAACCGCAGAAGTTAATGTTTAAAAAAACAGATTACGGATCAGACCAAGAGAGAATAATACACCATATATTCTACAGATCCTTAGAAGCCAGTAAGAATTTGAAGTAAGAGTATAACAAGATTAACCCATCTATTATCAATATTTTTTTTGGGGGGGGGAGGGGTTTGGGGTTTTTTTTGGCTTGTTTGTTTGTTTGTTTGTTTTGGGTTTTTCGACAGGGTTTCTTTGTGTAGCCCTAGCTGCCCTGGAACTCAGTCTGTAGACCAGGCTGGCCTCGAACTCACAAATCTGCCTGCATCTGCCTCCCAAGTGCTTATTAATATGTTTTTTAAATCAGCTCTGCCACCTTATAAACAGCAAGGCAACAGTAAAGGGAAGAAGTTGCCCTGCTGTCATTTCTCCAAGACATTACCATCGGACATGAAAGGATTCAGATCCCTTCTGTATCCTTGGCATGCAAATTATGTATTTAAAGTTATGGACCACTGAACTGCAACAGAATAGCTCAGAAATGACACTCTGCTTTATTTCTCTCTGTAGAATTTACCATGAATGCCTGTCACCAAAGTGATGAAGACCTAAGAAATACAGCAAACCATACCAATATGGCACCCATCGCATCTTGCCAGGAAAGTTAATCACCTCCTGAATCCATCTAGAGATTGAATGACATAGTTGGAGAAGGAAAGGGAAACTTGCACAGCTGCTGCTAAGTGAAGGAACTGATCTGAAAGAGCTGCCTGCTCTAAGGCTTCCAACTCTGTGACATTCTGGAAAATCGAAAGCTATAGAGACAAAGTAGATGAGTGGTTGTCAGACACTGAAAGGGAGAGAAGCATGTACGAGCCAAGCAGAGAGGATCTTTACAAAAGTGAGACTGGCTGGGATGATGTTGCAGTGGCAGGTCCATGTCACAACGAATGTATTCAGGTTCAGAGATGTGCAAAGAATGAAGCCTGGTGTAAACCATGACCTCTGGGTGATTGCGATGTTGTGATGTGTCAAGAGAGGTCCATCAATTGTGGTAGATGAACTACTTTTGGGGAGGATGCTGATAATGGGGACAGCTGTGCACGTGATGAGGAAAGATAGGAAACATGTGTGTGTGTGTGTGTGTGTGTGTGCGTGAAAAAGAGAGAGAGAGAGAGAGAGAGAGAGAGAGAGAGAGAGAATGTACTCTATATCTTCTGAGTTCTGCTTGGAACCTAAAATTACTTAAAACATACAGAATAGATAGATAGATAGATAGATAGATAGATAGATAGATAGATAGATAGATAGATAGATAGATAGATAGATATTTCTGGGAGGTTCCCTTTATTAATATAAACGCATTATATGTTAATTAATAAAGAAACCTCCCATAATTATGCTAAAGTCATTTGGGAAAACATATTTGATTTTGGGGCACTTAGAAACACTGGCCACAGCTCCATATTAAGCATCCAGTGCTGTCTACCATCTCCTGACTCTCAAGATTGCTATGGATTCCTACATCTACAAACCCTCAGCAACCTGAAACCGTCTCCTACCTGGTCTCTGGGACTCACTCTCTCATCCCCTTTCTTACCCAGCTAATTTTCCAAGGCCAACAATCATAGCAAGCCCCTTTGGTTTAGGGTTAATAATAACTACATCAAATTCCCTTGGGAAAGAACACTAGCAAAAGAACTTTCTGCTCAAGTCATGGGTGCAAGCACACAGCTGCCCCTGGCTGGATAAATTCAAACCAGCTAAGTGGCTTTAGGGTGCAGTTCACCACCACAAAGCCAAGTGAGCAGTCCCCACTGTTGGGCAATCTCACTTCACTCCTTCAACCCACTATTCCCTTGCTCTCTGCAGGACTATTTGATATGCCCCATCCCCAGCCCACCATCACCTGAGGGCCTTGCCTTCTCTGATGAATTGAAAACTATTTCTCAATATGTTTGGGAGCTTGCCTTTTAGAAAATGAATGGGATGTTACTTGGAAATATGGCAGTCACAGAAATAATCAAGTAAGAGTAAGGCTATAGTAAATTAAGGTGGGCTCTACTGCAAACACACCAAGACTACAACGATGTGCCTACAAGCTGAGGAATGCTGAACACCGCCGGCAACCGGCAGAAGCAGAGGGAAAGGAATGGACTAGATTCTTCTGCAGAAGGAACCAGTTCTGCTGACACTTGAATTTCTCACCTCCCCAACAAGGACAAAATCTGTTTCTGCTACTTGTGAGCCATTGTGATAGTCAATGCCATGTGTCAACTTAGGTGGGTTATGGAGCCCAAATGCATCATCAAACACCGTTTTGGGCATCTTTGAAGGCAACTTGAGATTAAGATTAATGCTGGAATTGGTAGACTGAGTAAAGTAGATTGGTCCTCTCATGAAGATTGCCCCTGTCTATACTCAGTTGAGGTCTAAGTAAAACAGAAAGCCTGGCCTAGCTACACAGGCTAGAACATCGGCCTTTTGCTGACTGAGCACTCAGTTTTTCATGGCTCTCAAGCCTATTAACTTTTGAATTATGAGGTACACAGCTAGCTCTCCTGCTTCTCAGGGCTTTAGGTGGAGGGCTTTAGGTTGAGGGCTTTAGGTGGAGGGCTTTAGAACTGCATCTTTGCCTCTTTGAGTCTTTACCTTGCGACTATGGATCTAGCAGTTTGTGAGCATCCATACTCACCGTCATCTCCTGTCTCCCATAAGTTCCAGTTCCCCCAAAACCTCTACTAACACAGCCAAGGTAGTGTGCTACCTCAGCTGCAGTACAAGGAAACCTCTCCTCCTTCTCAAAGAAACTGATGTTGATGGTAAGAGAGAGTCTCTCCAAGCTCATCAGAGGCTATAGGTCCCTCAGCATCTGTCCACCTCCGAGGCCTTGTGTCCCCTCAATACTCCCCTATCACCACAGGAACCAGTCAGTATCAGTCCTAGACTCTCACTGCATTGCTTCCTGTCTACTTGAGTTGCTACCCTGGCCATTCTCCCCTCCTATATAGCATTTCTTTTCCTTTCTAGGGTTTCTCTAAGGATCCTATTGTTTCCCATGGCTGAAAACATCATCCCTCAAGTTTACCTCTCCCATTTCTGCAACTGATGCTTTCTCTCAACCTCTCTGAAGCAAAGCTCAGATTTCTGTATTTTCTTCAACTTTCCCAGTTCCCTCCTATCTACTCTCTTACAAATGCATCCTGGGCCATCAAGATGGCTCGGTGAAGCCATTACCACCAAACCTGAGGATCTGAGTTCCATCTCCTAAACCTGCATTGTGGAAGAACAGGCTTCCTCAAGTTGTCTTCCGATACCTACATGTTCACCATGGGGAATGTACACATGTGCATGCACACATACACACTATAAAAATAAAGTGTCATTTTATAAATTAAAAATATCCTAATTAGGCTCATCCCCATTGACCCACAGAAAGGACTTTATAGATATTTGCTGAATTATCCATAGGATATCCCCTCATCATTGGCAATATTTTTACCCTCCACATTTCTATATGTTTTTATTACTTCTGTGTTCTATATCTATCTGTCTCTGTCTCTGTCTCTCTGTCTCTTTCTCTTTCTCTCTGTCTCTGTCTGCCTGTCTCTCTCTCTGTGTCTCTCTGTCTCTCTGTCTCTCTGTCTCTCTGTCTCTGTCTCTGTCTCTCTCTCTCTCTCTCTCTCTCTCTCTCTCTCTCTCTCTCTCTCTGTGTGTGTGTGTGTGTGTGTGTGTGTGTGTGTGTGTGTGTGGTTCTTGAAACAGGGTTTCTTCATTGATCCAGAGACCTCCAAAGTGGCCAGTCCCCAGGATCCCCCTGTCACTGTCTCACCAGCACCGTGATTACAAACATGACAATCACATGCCATGATACCTGGCTTTGTATGTAGGTTCTGGGGTATCAAATACAAACTTGTATGGTAAGCACCTTATCAGCAGATACATCTCCCTAGCAATGATCTTGGCTTTCAAATCCAGTTGTCTCATTGATCTTGATGTATGACATAAATTATACAGCACTGAATTCCAGATGGGGTGATGGAAGCCCAAGTCATTCATTTGTTCCAGAATCTTCCATCTCTACTTTAGCTTTGTAGGACTGGCTTCCATTCATTCTCATAGTTAGTTATGCTCCACCAGCATCAGGACCCATGAGGAAAACCTGTACATTACTGGATTTCACTTATGTTTCCCCTGGGGAACAAAAGAGAAGAGGGGAGGAGCAGAGAAATAGCAGGAAAGGGAAGGGGAGGGAAGAACTGGGCAGAAGTTGAAGGAAAAGCAGTACCACTCAGAACATGGTGCTGTTAAAGAAATTCTGATTTTTATGCCCCGAATCTACAACAAGAAATGATTAAATGAATTAATTGCTCCTTAAATCTCCTTAGTCTTTAGTAAGCATGCTTTTAAATATTTATGGGAAATCTATTTCTTTCCCGTTAAAATGTCCCAGTGGCAATTCCTAGAGTTCCTTGAGTGCCCTGAGAACAGAGAATGTGTCTAAGCCAAACCCGGAAAACTGCAACTTCCTAGATGCTACTGGTGCTCGGAAGCTGGGTTAGGAGTTTGCAGGTTCTTGGTGTCTTAGGAATGAATTAAAGACACACCTAGATTGCAAAATAGCAAGAATGTTTTGCTCAAAGCAAAGTTCAGTTTAGACAGGAGCAAACTGTCAGGATTGACAGCACATAAGTGAAGGTGCTCAAGGGCCCTAGGGCTGGGCTTCTTTTAATAGGACTTAAAGAAAGGAGGGCTAGTAACTAGGGACGTAGTTTGGGTGACTCTCTGATTTGATTGATGGATTAAATTATATAACTATTGTCAGCTGCATATATCCCTTACCATAATATATCTGATTTCAATCATATACATTCCCAATTATATATAGAAATAAGATGGTCAATAGAAGAGTTTCCCTAAAAGTTCACCAAAGTACACAATTTTGCTTTATTGTGCACATATCCAAAACTAGTTTAGGTTACATTTGTATATCTATTTCATATGCAAACATATCAATATGATCAAATACAATCTAAATTTGAGGGTTGTTAAGGTAAAGAGAAATTTACTTTATTGTACAGAATGGGATAGGCATACAGCCAAATGCAGGTGAGGGGATCAGAAATTGTGAATAAGTTGCTAGGTGCATTGTGTGGAAAGTGGTAATTACTCACAGTATGTGTAGTAAAGGGTTCTAAACTGTCTGTCTTAGTTAAGGTTTTACTGCTGTGAACAGACACTATGACCAAGGCAAGTCTTATAGTGGAAAACATTTCATTGGGACTGGCTTACAAGTTCAGAGGTTCAGTCCATTATTATCATCATCAAGGTGGAAACATGGTAGCAGCCAGACAGGCATGGTGCAGGAGGAGCTGAGAGTTCTACATCTTTATCTGAAGGCTGCTAGCAGAATACTGGCTCCCAGGCAGCTAGAATAAGAGTCTTATAATCCACACCCACAGTGACACACCTACTCTTTCAGGGCCACACCTTCTAATTGTGCCACTCCCTGGGCTGAACACATATAAGCCATCACACTGCCAATGGCATTGTTAGAAGAGGAGTATGTGCATGGCCCAAACCAAGTAGAGTCCCAGGTTACTTAAGTATTCCCTATGCTTGCCTATCTCAAGATCACCTCTAAGCCATGATGAGAACCTACACAAGCCCTATGTATCTCTTTACACACATTTTATTTGCCACAACATAGAGCAATGAGTTAAGCTGTATAGGTTGCTCCTACATAAGAATGCCCCTCCTCCAAACGCATATGGAAGCTGAGCATAATACTCCATATGCTCAGTGTATATTCCCAAGACTGCATCAATCCTTAGTCATCACAAATACTGGGCCCCATAAATTTAAGTGTGAAAACTAAAAGACCTATCTTCATTCACTCATGCAAATGGTCTGTCCAGTCTTGATGCTTGGTACAGATATAGGTAAAAGGATGCAGAGCCTCAAGTGGTGCTTGGCTGCCTACTGATGTTGGGGGCCAGAAAAGAAAAGAATATTCAGTGGATTAGGCTTAGTCTAATCAATAATTCTAAAGTGTGGTTGAGACCCTGTGCTTCAGGAGATGAGTCTGGGGAGTGGGCAGGTACAGCATGGTGTGTGTGTGTGTGTGTGTGTGTGTGTGTGTGTGTGTGTGTGTGTACCTTACCCGACAGCAAAAATTGTGTCTTTACTTGAACTCCTTTCAATGTCAGCATCAGGCAATGTCTTAGTTAGGGTTTCTATTGCTGCAAAGACCACCATGACCACAGCAATTCTGATAAAGAAAAACATTTAATTGGGGCTGGCTTACGCTTCAGAGGTTCAGTCCATTATCATCATGGTGGGAAGCATGGTGGTATGCAGGCAGACATGGTGCTGGAGAAGGAGCTGGGTATTCTACATCTTGATCCATAGGCAGCAGAAGGAGATTGTGTTATACACTGTGCATAGATAGCTTCAGCATGTTATACCTCAAAGCCCGCCCCCACCATGACACATGTCTTCCAACAAGGCCATACTTTTTAATATTGCCAATCCCTTTGGGCCAAGCATTCAAACACATGAGTCTATGGGGGCTATTCCTATTCAAACCACCACAGCCAGAATATTATGCCAGTATCCTGTGACCATTTTGCATGATAATTCTCCTTTTAGTGTATTGACTGTATGTATGTTCAGGGACCTCAGAAATAGCAACTTAGAAACTTTTCCCCACCATATTTATTTGTATTGCTTTCTTTCACTTATGGCAAATGACATTTGTTTCCTATGGAAATCAAGGGCATTAATATTTCCTTTCAAATGGATGTACTACTTAATGAGGTGTGAAAATTTAATAATAAGAGAAAGCAAACACTTTAGTTAGTCCATAAAATGTGGGTAAAGTATTCCGTATCTAAACACGGGTGCTTGCATTATACAAATGACTAAGTTGGACCAGTACTGGACTACCCCACAAGCTTCAGGGACGGGAAAGGCATGTCTGTCTGTTCTGTGAGCATGCCTGCACTGAATTTGAGACCAGAAATATAACAGCTTTGATGTTGCAACATTGCATGCTATGCAAATAAACTAAGACACAAAGCTCAGTCTGTCATTAAATAACCATGGGGGGGACAAGGGCACATGATCTTCAACTTCCTCTCTCTCCTCTTGTTTTAGTGGAAGGAGAATCCCAAGGACAGACGTTTGTCTGTTGAAAGTCAAGGAAAGGAGTGAGACTCTGTTTTCAAATGTCAACAACTCACACCTGACTATTGTTAGCACAACACTCCTTGCTTGCAACAGGCTCCTTGCTTGCAAGCCTTCCCACTAACTTCTTAAGCACATTACTGCTTTTGGTTTAGGGGGCTCTGTGGGTTTAGGGGGCTCTGTGACTATTGTGGTAGCTACTTTTTTTTGAGTCTCATTCAATGATATGACGCAGCTAGATTACTTATTAAATTTTCAATGTATGAGATGATCCAGTGAACAGGGATCATCACATCATCCCTTGATAAGACAAAAACTGTCCTTGGTGATTAAATATCTTTACCTTTGCAAATAAAGTTTATCTTTGCAAATAATATTTATCCCAGGATACAGCATAACATATTAAAATGTCACTGAAAGGGTTTTATTATGGGAGAAAATTCTAAAATAAACCCTGGGGCAGAGCTATAAGGGGTAAACCTTGAGATTGAAGAATCAGAAGTTGTTGCTTGAGTTTTTCAGCCAGCATGGCTGACAGGAAGGCAGCTTCCCTGACCTTGACCCACTCAAGGACACTTGAATCTCCCAGGTGTCTCCATTATCATGTATTTCCTGGGAGGAGGAGGGGGGCACTGGTTTTTCAATAAAAATAGAACACAGCTTGGCTAGAAGAAGCCTTTCCTACATAGCTCAGGAGTCCCCACCTCAGCCATAGGTCGCAGCACTTCTAAGTTTATAAGTGTGTTCCCTTGAGGAAGTGGATTGGTTCTCTTACACAACCCAGTCCCCTCTCAGAGCTGCTACAGCACAGAGCCCAGCACTACACACTGAGGTTTCTCTAAGAGGCTCACCAGGCCTTAAGTGAATAAATTGAGCTCAACAGCTCACACATGCCCGGCAACTAAGACCCAAGAAAGCTTAGTGCTATTTTTCAATTCTCTCAACAAGTTCATTCATGAGCTTATGTTCTTTCTTAATACTTCAACCAAAATTAATAGGTTCAAAGCACCAGGGAATACTATGCAATACATGAGGCAGTGCTTTTAAACTGGATTAAGATTTTTGAAGGAGTTTTTAAGTCAAATATAAGTAAAATAAATCCCATCAACCAACGAAGGAGCGGGTCAAGTGAGTCTGAGAGGCACATTAAGTATCAAAGAATTAGAACATAGATTCAGCATCCAGTTCCATCTCTGACTAGCCATACGGCTTTGCCAAACCAATCATCATAGTGCTTGCTTCAGACCCAGACACATTAGCACAATCTGGATTCAAATATTCCAGGTAACTAAGCATGGCTTGAATTTCTGATCTTCCTGCTCCCATCTCATGAGCATTAGGATAGTCAAGTGTTAGCCACCACATTTGGTCTTATGTCATGCTGGGAATCAAATGCAGAGCCTCCTACAGGCCCAGCAAGCATTCTAACAACAGGGCTACATCATCAGTTCCTGCAACCCAAATCACTCTAAAAAGACAAGTATCACATGTTTAAAATTTTGAACCTCAAAACTCCTAGAAGACCATGTTCTGTCCCTTGACTTCTCCAGTCTGTTATCAGGGTGACCAGACTTCAATGGTCACTCAGGAATCCAGGGAACACATTCTACAAGTATGGGCACAGACAGTCACTGCCAGATTTTATCCTCTCAATTCCCCAAATCAAAAACCATCATTCCTGTCACATTGTACTGTCTTGTCTCAAAAGCCAACCCAAGTTCAAGGAGGTATGTGAAATTAGCTTTTGTCTCCCAACGAGAAACATAGAAACATATTTCTAGCCCTTGTTAGTTAACCACAAAAGCCACGTGTAAACAAGCATGATAATATCATTGCCCTGTGAGTCAAATCCCAGGAGGATTTTGGAAGAGGGTTCTATTTGTTGCTCATTCTTGTTGTGTGCTCCATGATTGTGTGTGTGTGTGTGTGTGTGTGTGAAGAATTTAATTGGCATATAAAAATAGTATGCACTTAATAAAATTATATGTAGCCTTATTGGAAAATGACCTTTTAGAGGAGATCTTTCAGAAAGAAAAACAAGTAAAATTGATGTCAAGTACAATTTGCTCCCAGCCAAATTAAACACTCTTTTCACAAAATGAACAGGGAAGCCATATGTTATTTTCAAAGTGACTCCCCAAGAGGGCAAGAAATATTGAGAAAGGACATTCAAGTTGCAGAATGGAAAGATGCAGTCAAAGAGGACTTACTGCCCCCATGTATAACAAAAATAATCTTTAGTCCCTTGGTACCAAGTTATAGCTCAGAAAGCCTAATGAAAATTCTAGGAGGGAATTAAATTTAATTTGTTGTTCTAAGCTGAGAGCTGAGCCAGAGCTATTCCAAGGGTTCAGAGAGCCTTCTGAGTTTTTGAAAAGTAATTTCAAGATAGTTAGTTAATCTTGAGTTCAGAAGTTTAAAAAAAGTACAAGAAAGGAAAGAAAGAAGGAAAAAAGGAAGGAAGAAAGGAAGGAAAAAAGGAAGGGAGGAAAAAAGGAAGGGAGGAAAAAAGGAAGGAAGGGGAAAAAGTACAGAACCCCCACTCTAATTGGATTAAAGGAGCATATGACATAAGATCAATGGCAATAATATAGTCATAACATGCAAAGCTTATAAGTTTAGCTCTTTCTCTTTAAAACTGGGAAAAGAGCAGTACAGAGCTCTTGAAAAATATAGGCTGATAGAAGGAAAAGTAAATGTCACTGGAAAGGCAAATATGGAAGCAGGCTTTCATACACTGCTTCCTACAGAAAGGCAGGGGAAGTTTACAAACTTAAGTTTATAGAGTTGATAATGTATAGGATGGCATCTTCCCTGAGAAATTATTCAAAAAACCAGAAGAGTGTGCCACAGGAATTACCTAGGTACACACAAAGGTATTTCCCACTCAAGGTTAGGATCTCAAGGGTCATGTTTTATCCTGAACTCATATCTACAAAAATGGAGGGTCATTAATGACATTAGAATAATGATATCCTCGCTTTTAATTTCATAGTACTTATCAAATGTGCCTATTGTTCTATGTACTTAGTCATGTATGTGAGGATGTGTACAAGAGCGAGCAACTGAGTAGCAAGAAGGACATGGTATACAGGATTTGTGAAGATCCAAAATTTCTTTTTTTCTTTTTTTTTATTAGATATTTTCTTTACTTACATGTAAATTTCTCCATTCCCAGTTTCCCCTCCAAAAAACAAAGAAACAAACAAAAACAACAAAAACAAACCCTTCTTGCCTCCCCCCTCCCCATGCCTGCCACCCCACCCTCTCCCATTTATTGGCCCTGGCATTCCTCTACACTGGGGCACAGAACCTTCACAGGGCCGAGGTCCTCTCCTCCTATTGATGATCGAATTTGCAATCCTCTACTATACACATGCTGCCAGAACAATCAGACCCCTCCATGTGCAGTCCTTGGTTGGTGGTTGAGACCCTGGGAGCTCTGAGGGTACTACTTAGTTCATATTGTTGTTAGTCCTAAGGGGCTGCAAACCCCTCAGCTCCATTGGTCCTTTCTCTAACTCCTTCACTGAGGACCCTGTACTCAGTCCAAAATTTATTATTTGTATATATATGATAAATATATTTATGTCCACTATGCATACATATTGCATATACAAAATTAGATCAGAATAACAATGTCAACATCTTTACTATAAAATATTAAAGTCAAAGATTACTGAAAATAGGAAAGATATCCTGTCAGATTTCCTTTCTCACTTTTCAGAAATTGTATTATCTTACATACATGAACACTTGTATGATTCCAAAGTTTTCACATATATATTCAATTTTTCCAATTTTGCCATTCATAACTTGACAGTTTCCATTAAATGATAAAGTATTATATACAATCTTCCCTATTCAGTTTCTTTTAGCTTAGTAATATATACTAAAGATAATCATTAATTTTTAAAATAACTACATAAAGTCCAGTTCCGTGTATCACTGAGTTGGCATACACCCTAGTACCTGACATTGCCTCAGTCTTTTGCTAATTCAGTTTGTTGATATTAATGATCCAACATGATACTGATTGGAAATTGTATCTATTTACACAAATTATTATAACTGATGTGTTTAAAACTTTTTCATTTTTTGTGGAAACTTTTATTTTGTCATAATTCTATTTTAAGGGTTTTAAACACATCAGTTATAGTAATACATGTAAATACATCTAACTTAAAGTCATATCATGCTACATATTTTATCTGTATCCAAGTATATCATTAAAAGTAAATCATTTATAATGATTGCAATATATACCACACACACTTTTTCATATAAATATAATAAAATGCAGATTAAAAGAAGTAGAAATATTAAACTCAAGCATTCTACAATTATAATATCAGCAAAGTGAATCTAAAAACTTAAAACTGTATCTTGAAAGGAAATACATATAATCCAAAAGTAATGATTTGGTAATAGCCTATATATAGAACCCATAAATGATTTTAAAGTCTAGAAAGTAGAGAAAGAAAAAAACCGACTTCCACCTATGCTTGGAATAAATCATCATTTATCTGTAAATTTTGGCAAGAAAAAAATATAGGTCATACCACTCAAAACCATGCCTTGACATTAATTACATAATCTTTATTTTCAGAGAAAAAAGATCTATGATTTCTGAATCACTGATGAGAACAAACGTTAACAAAGCATGTAGTACAGGAAGTAATAAAAACTTAAAATGTTTGAAATTATATGATCAAAATAGTTTAAGTATGTCAGCATTAAGATATATAGAAATAGGCTGGATTCTCTCACTAAAGTCTCTCAGTCTAGGCTGCATGCTATCAATGCTATGTGCTCTTTACACAGTTCCTGAAGAGACCATGCAAGATAAGCTGATACGGTTAGTTACTTGACCCCAGACAACTTGCTTGCTTGACCCGTAAAACCTATGATGACATATGTGCCAAAAAAACAGACAATCAAATGAGAAGAAAACATGAAATGCACCAGAAAACACAAATAGTATTAGCATACACACTCCTGTGGGGGACACAGATAGAAGAGGCAGAAGAATTTGAATTATGTAAATATCAATGCCACTTGAACTGATAGAAATCAAAGCTGGTAACTCTTGGTAGGACAAAGAGAATGCTTGTAAAAATTCAGCAAAAGTACTAAGTAAAAGAAGCAGCTCCTTAGATTTTATTTGTTTTTTTTGTTTGTTTGTTTTTTATTATTATTATTAAAGCACACACTGAAAATCACCCCTTCTTTTCAGTGAAAAATAGTTAGGCATTGACATCATAAGAGTCCAACTCTAAAAAGCAAAACAAAACAAAACAAAACAAAAACAAACAAGTAAAACAAAAAAAAAACAAATAAAATAAAAACTCTCAACAGGATTCTTAAAAGGGGGTGGTTCATTATTTTGTCAGTAGCACTAGACTGTACTACTCGGTGATTAGTCTCTGTTTATGGTTATAAACTTCCTTTTTAATATGTAGATAAAACAAAATGTCCATCTTATGTTTTAGACGTAGCCGAGTTGAAGTGATGAGACGACAGCGTGCTTAGCACTAACCATGCTGTACTGCGTGGTAAAGGAAGGTGAGGGGTACCATCGTGTAGCCAGCGTTTCTTCCCAAACCCCAGCAGAGGACAGCCACTGCTTTCATTCTAGGTTCACAGTGTGGGTGCACAAGACTGCCAGGGCCTTGCCCAGGTTGTAGGGCATTTTTCTTAGTTCCTCAAATCACCAAGTGTTGATATTTATTGAATCATCATGTTATTCCTTTTATGATTGTGTTATAATCATTTCAAAGGCATTTCACCTTTTTTTTTTTTTTTTTTTTTTTTTTTTTTTTTT
>NW_022196896.1:109698636-109710832 GCF_008632895.1 Mastomys coucha
AAAAGCTAAACCAATTTATTATCAAGTGTTCTGGCTCAAACCCAGGATTATAAACTGAGGGTAGCAAAGAACAACTGAAATGAACATTTTCTGAGATCTTTCTGGAAATCCAGCCACTTCTTCATAATAACTACTTTCAGGGTTAATGTAATAGGTGGTTATAAAATATTGGCACATTGAGAGAGCTATCTTAGATTTCCAAACAAATATCTTCTTCTCAGAGCTTATCATCTATCTTTCCCACTGTACTACAAAGGAAATGAAACACAGGGTCTTTGCATGAAGTTTCAAAGTGTTGCATTCCCATGTTACACTGTGCAGGTTACAAGATACAGAATGCAGGAGCTGGCGAGATGGCTCAGCCGGTAAGAGCTCTTCCGAAGGTCCTGAATTTGGATCCCAGTAACCACATGGTGACTCACAACCGTCCGTAATGAGATTGGACGCCCTCTTCTGGTGAGTCTGAAGACAGCTACAGTGAGTTACATCGGAGTGAGAGGGGCGGGCAAAAAAGGTCCTGAGTTCAATTCCCAGCAGTCACACACACACAATAGCTCACAGCCATCTGTACAGCTATAGTGTATTCATACACATAAAATAAAATAAAATAAATCTTTTTTTTTTAAAAAAAGATACAGAATGTAATGGTTTAATTCAGCACCTGCCCTTCACAGCAGCTGGTATACTATGCTCTCTTCATAAATGGTACCGATATTCACTGATTCGTTTAAGCTAAAATCCTAAGAGACAGCTTCTTTCTCTGAGAGTCTATACCCAATCCACTGATCGTTCTTATTGTGTTCATAATCAAAACATATCCCCCAAACCAAGCACCATTCTTCACCGCCACTCTTGTGGCCACCATTTCCTAGCTACAGTTAGTACAACATCTCACAACTGGCCTTCTGTCTCCTTTCCTGTTCACTATAGCCTATCCTCCAATAAATAGTCATCCATTCTTTGAGAATTCATTCTATATCAGCTCTTTATTTAAGATCCACCATGAGCTTCCCAGCACTCAAAAGGTAAAATTCTACACTCCCTATCATGGGGATGTGCTGGTGGTGTAGAGAGGAACATAGCTTCCATACTCCCAACTATGGCTTGCCAGGGTCTAACTTTTGGCCACTTTCTCAACCTAATTTTCCTCCTGAATTTCTCTCCCAGTGATCTAAATACCATGATCAAGCTTGTTTTCAACATAAAGCCCCAGAGATGTTGTTTGTTCTCCCTGCAATGTATCTCCCACCAGGAGCATGGGACAGCTTTTTTTATGACTATTAATGTTTCAATCAGCACCTTCTCACATAGTCAAAGTCCCTCTAAATTAAAACAACCCCCTCCCCAGAGTCACATTGTCTCATTTTATCTCCTGTTTGGCATGGCACTTCCTGGCGCTATGCTATTATGCTGTGGCGGTTTGTTTTAATGGTTGGACTGTTTGTTCTTCATCTCTCCAGTATGAGAGTGACAGCCTCTGGAGAGTAAGGGTTCAGTCACTCTCCGCCGCAGCTGTATTGGTTCCACTGTTGGGTACCTAGTATAGTACCCTGAGGTCCATTGGGATATACTTTCTTTTTAGGCATACACATGTGTGTGTACCTGTACATGCATGTGCATAAGCATGTGTGAATACTGATGCTGGGTGTCTTCCTCGATCATGTTCTACCTTATTATTGAGGTCGGGTCTCTCACTGGCCCATAGCTCACTGTTTTAGCTAGGCTAACTAATCACCTTGTTGTGGAGGAACACCTATCTTTCATCTCCTGCCCTCTGGAATTATAGAAATTTAGTTCCTGAACATCTAAACTCTCATCCTCAAAACTGAGTGGCAAGTGCTTCATCCGTTGAGCTATCTCCCTAGTGCTAAGGCTATATACTTCTTTAAGTATAAAAATTTTGAATTTGTGAAATTATATATATATATATATATATATACATATACATATATATGTATATATATACATTCATATTATATGAACACACGGATATTTTTCTATCAAGGACAATTTCAACCACATTCCAATAATTTTTCAGAATGTTGAAGTCAGAGCCTGTCTGCATACTGAAACAGATATCATACACCAAAACGTTTCATTCAAATAGCAAGATAATTAAGCAAACAGTAAGATGTTCCCACATGTATTTTTTTATATATCCACATACTTTAATACTCTCAGTGCTTCAGTCCTCGTAACTTAGCATCAGCATCTTTAGAAGATGGAATTGTAGGTCACATTGATTTGATGCAAACTGTAGCTCTACAACTTGGAGAAGGGACACTGTTCATGCTGGCAGTTCTTTGGTTTGGTAAGCACTCAGCTCTTTCATTCACCCAACAATCCAAGTCCCAATGGAAAGAGAGTCCTTGGCAGATGTCTACGTGATTAATAAAATTCTTTCCCCCTGCTCCGCCGTCTGCCACTGCCGCCTGGGCTTACTGAGTTGTTCACCTGGCTAGGAAGACACACTCCAGACTCCAGGGACCTGTACCTACAGTCCAAGACAAGATATCCAGCAAGGGCTCTGTGGTTCTAGCCTACAGTGGCGGCCTGGACCCCTCCTGCATCCTCGTGTGGCTGAAGGAACAAGGCTATGATGTCATTGCCTACCTGGCCAACATTGGCCAGAAAGAAGACTTTGAGGAGGCCAGGAAGAAGGTGCTGAAGCTTGGGGCCAAAAAAAAGTGTTCATTGAGGATGTGAGCAAGGAGTGTGTGGAAGAGTTCATCTGGCCTACTGTCCAGTCCAGTGCACTCTACGAGGACCGCTATCTCCTGGGCACCTCTCTTGCCAGGCCTTGCATAGCTCACAGACAAGTGGAAATTGCCCAGCGTGAAGGGGCCAAGTATGTGTCTCATGGTGTCACAGGACAGGGGTCCACTTTGAGCTCACTTGCTACTTATTGGCACCCCAGATTAATGTCACTGCCCCCTGGAGGCTGCCTGAGTTTTACAACCAGTTCAAGGGCCGAAATGATCTGATGGAGTATGTGAAGCAACATGGAATCCCCATCCCAGTCACATCCAAGAGCCCCTGGAGTATGGATGAGATCCCAGCTATGAGGCTGGGATCTTGGAAAACCCCAAGAACCAAGCACCTCCAGGTCTCTACACAAAAACTCAGGACCCTGCCAAAGCTCCCAACAGCCCAGATGTCCTTGAGACAGAATTCAAAAACGGAGTCCCGGTGAAGGTAACCAACATCAAAGATGGCACCACCCACAGCATGTCCTTGGAACTCTTCATGTACCTGAACAAAGTTGCTGGCAAGCACCGTGTGGGTCGCATTGACATTGTGGAGAACCACTTCATTGGAATGAAGTCCCGGGGTATCTACGAGACCCCAGCAGGGACCATCCTTTACCATACTCATTTAGACATAGAGGCCTCCACCATGGATCAGGAAGTATGAAAAATCAAGCAGGGCCTGGGCCTCAAATTCGCAGAGCTCGTCTACATGGGTTTCTGGCACAGCCCTGAATGTGAATTTGTTCGCCACTGCATCGAGAAGTCCCAGGAGCATGTGGAAGGGAAGGTGCAGGTGTCTGTCTTCAAGGGCCAGGTGTACATCCCCGGCCGGGAGTCTCCACTCTCACTATACAATGAAGAACTGGTGAGCATGAATGTGCAGGACGACTATGAGCCCATTGATGCCACCGGTTTCATCAAAATCAACTCGCTCAGGCTGAAGGAGTACCATCACCTTCAGAGCAAGGTCACTGCCAAATAGACCCTGACAAAGAGGAGCGCGCCTCCCCACTCTGCAGCTCTCCCGGGCTACAGCATTAATTGTTGTGATAAATTTGTAATTGTAGCTTGTTCTCCACCACCTGACTGGGGCGGCTGTGCCCCCTACCACCCTCCCACTGGCTTTGTTCCCTGGTCCCCTATAGCCTACAAAAGTGGTCATCTAAGGGAAGGGGAGGGTGGCAGGCAGCTGCAGAAAGCATAAAATGACAATTAAAAGAAGTTACATTAGTCTTTAAAAAAAAAAATTCTTTCTCATGAAAGCACACTGGAATAACTCCCCTTTTCTACAAAGACCAAGTCCTTACAAGGGTCTACATGGGAAGCTGGGTGAAAAAAACTACATCCCTTTTCTCCTTTCCTCCAGAATGCCATGGATAAGATTACAGAGAGCTGAAATAAGACTTGATAAAGGAACTCACTCCGTCTCTGGCTGTGAGTTACACTCTCAGCTTCGACACTGCTGGGCTAAGTCCCTGTACATTGTGTACCCCATAGCATCACTGGGAGCAGCTACATCTGCTTCTCTATCTATAGCAGCGGATCAACAGGGAGGAGCTCTACAATCCCACTGCTGAGTTCCTGTGGAGTTGCCAGTGTATCTGGTCCCTCAATTGCCTGCGTGTAGAACCATCAAAGCTCTTGCCTTCTTTTCTTTGACTTAATTACCTCCACTGTTAGGATGAGATGGTTTCCCCCCCCTCAACATTTAACAATCTTTTAAATGTATTCCCTGCCGTTAAAAACGCAAATAGAAAAATCAACATGTTAATTGTGGAATTAGGTCTAAATACACGCAGTAAACCACATAAGCAGTTACAAAGCCTAATGGTAGAGGCATGTGGTTGTCCATAGCTGATGGTCAAGAACAGGGCAGACACCAAAGTATTTAACATTGAATTTTCACAGGGGTTTAGTGTCTTTGCCATGCCTTTCTATACCATAAGGTCCATTACTATGAAATTATTACCATGCACTAAAACAAACAACAAAAACTACCCACATCTAGCTCCAGACCAAAAGGAATCCTTAACTTGGTAGAACTATTAGGTTTAAAGAGGAGGAGAAACTCTATTGGAACTCTATTCTAGCCCCTACATTTACCCTGACAGACATCTTGAAGAGATTTGAACTATCATTTGTTAATGAAATTGAAGAACAGTATTGATTCCTCACTAAAGCACTCTCAGTGAGCCTCTTGACCCTGTGGTATCATTTACAGAGTTTAAAATCCACGACAGCCAGAGACCAAGGAAAGGAAGACAGAGAGGCAGGAGTGGTATGCACATGCGTGTGTGCACAGAGGTTTGGAAAACAGAAGTCTACTTCCGATATCTCCCTTAATCGCTCTTCACTATATATTTGAGACAGGACTTCTCACTGCACCTTTAGATGGTTAACTCAGCTAGAAAGGCTGGCCAGTCAGGTCTAAGGATCTTCCTTTTTCTACTTTCCCAACACTTAAGATTATAACACCATCATACACCATCATGGCTGGTTTTGTTTGTTTGTTTGTTCATGGGGGACTGCTTGGACTTGAACTCACATCCTCCTGATTGTTTGTGAACCAAGCATGTTATAGACTGGGTCATCTCTTCAGCCCCAGGAAAAGATACTTTTAAGGACTGTATGAAGGCACCTTTAAATCGGGTCCTCTTTCTGATACTTTTAAATCTTGATAAAATGCAAATCACGTAAGATGCAATGCATTAGCCATGCTTCCTTGTGCTCCTTGGTGCTTTTAAATGCATTCCTATTGCTTCGTGGCAGTCCGGTGCTATCTATCTCAGAACTCCCTGTCTTCCCAATGGAAATCTCAGCACTCCTGCAACAATCCCCCTTTGCTAACTCCCCAGCTTCTGGCAACCACCCTTCTGCTTCCTGTGTCCTAATGCTTTGAGTCCTGACATGAGCTTCGTAATAGTGGAACCGTGCTAGCATGTGTTCTTTGGTGTCTGGCCTACTTTACTTCGAAAAGTTCATCCATGTTGTAACACACACCAAAGCTGCTTTCCCACATAAAGCCATAGTACATCTCACTGTGTAAGAATGGCACAGTTTCTTGACCATTCATTCCTCATTGTTGCTTCCCAATTTTAATCAGTGTGAATAATACTGCGGCAAATACTGATGTTGGACCACATAGTAATTTTATTTATAACTATTAAGGAAAAATCCATATGATTTCCACAGCAGCCGCATCACTTGACATCCCCACCCATAGTGCACAAGGTTCTTCACGTCTACACGAACACTATTCTCTATGCCATCTGGATAAGTGCGAATGGGCATCCCAACTATGGCTTGGATTTTCATTTTCCTAATGAAAATTCACATTCCCTTTGGTTTCTGTGGTATTTTATTTTCTGATGGTCATGATCAAATGTTCCTTAACTCAGCTCTAGTCATGTATCTACAATTTATACAATATTAGTATTTTCGAGGGTTGGATGGGCTGGTTTTTCTCTCTGCTACCTAGCATTATGTAAAAAGAAATACAATTGAAGCTAGAGCTTAAAAGGTTTCTTTGGTCACAGGAAATCTGGAAAACAATTGTTTAGCATTTCAAAAAGAGACGAGATCACCATCATAAAATCCCTAAAGAAAAACTAGCTCCTCCTTTAGTTGTCTAGAAGCATTTAAAAAAAATATATATATATATACAAAGTTTTCAACACTGTTTCCAAACCAAAAGGCCACATTCCTAAATGTATTAGAGAGTGAAGAAGCTCAAAATTCAGGGTGGGTATCCATTTGACTTTTATTTACTTCTTTCTTTGAACCTTGAAGAAGAATTTGTCTTGGAATTCAAGCCAGTGTCTTTGATAACATGATTATTTAATCTATGCCACGACCGTGTCTGCACTGGGTTATGAATACCATTCCTATGAAAATGAATAACAGACAAGGGATTGGGCATGAGCTTAAAATTTCCAGGAGTATTGGGCTGAGGCAGCTAGCTGAAAGAGTATTTCAGGTGGCTAGTCATCCATTCAGAAAATATCAGCAGATGCCACAAGACCTGGCTCAGGAGAGACATAATAATATAATATTAGGCTGGAGAAATTAGTAGTCCTGCTCTGGGTGAGGACCTGAGTTTGGTTCCCAGTACACATGCCCAGTAACTTGTGACCACTTGTAATTACAGCTCCAGGGGCATCTCTAGCTTTGGCAGGCCATGAACACACACAGACATGTAATTAAAATAAATATATATTTTAAATAATAATAACAAACATTATATACAGAATGTAAACCTAACTTTCCCACACAAACTCTGGTCATCAATTCTTATTAGGTCTTAGTGAAAAAACACATATGGTGCTTTGATAGGAATTTTTTTTTCTCAGTGTAAATGTAAAAACAGGGTTCATTCTAAAAGTCATCCATTTATGGTATGCTTTTTATCACACTCTGCCCATGAATTTGATCAATTTTCCTTCCAACCACAAAGAGGTTTCTCCATTCAATAATCTTAATTCCACCTACAACATCTTATAAAGTCATCTTAGACCTCAAGCAACATTAGAAATCTAAGTAAATCTACAGATCCTATACCCAGAAGTAGGGTAGAGAGCCTGAGCTTAGAAGCCCAGGAGTTTGGCTTTTCCCTTCACGAAGCCCACGCACAGAGCCCATTCCCTTTGAGATGCCTCTGGAGTGCTGGTGACATGGGAGCGGGGAGGGTACTTGGGTAGAAGAAAGGACCTCCACTTCCAGCTGCTGGTGATTCTGATGAGTACAGTGCTGGAGGGTCAGTGTCCTTGAGCTCCCAAGAGAACCATTCTCTCCTGACACAGAAGTGAGATAGAGGAAGGCATCTCTGTTCTCCTCTGCAAACTCATTCTGCCTAAAACTACAACCACGGGGAAATGAAGAATTCCTTCAGCCAAGATAGAGAAATAGAAAGGAAACCAACAGTATAAATGTATATCTCCCTGCTCTACTGCTGGTACGCTAGGCTGCTATGATTTGGCATTTCTAGTAGCACATCATTAGCTCAGAGTGTCTCTTGTGTCAACATTCAAGAGCTGGAAACACACGCAGTGGTAAATCAAGGAATTCTGTCCCCACTGAATCTTGGTCATGATCAAAATACATCCAAGTATTTTGGATCCAACTTGGGGTTTGTGCATCTGTCCTTCCTCAAAGCCGGGACACAAATGTCTTCTGCAGGGTAGATGCTCAAAACATCCTTCAGATATGATTTGCTCTATCCCTGACCTGAAATAATAATAAATAACAAAATGATGACTGTCTGGATATCACTGTAATAGTCTACAGTTCAGACTGTTGGAACAAGAGGACCTGAGGTAGTGAACAGTACTGAAAGACATTACAGTATGAAAACAGGATTTAATAGATTTGCTAGACATCCATTCCCTTCTTAACCTTAGGAAAGCTCTCCCTGCTGAAGCTAATAAACTGATCAACTTTAGAATGATCAGAGGAATTCAAGTCCACATATATGTCTACTGTTTATTGCCAGGACTGCAGTTAAGGACAAGCAGGGTTAAACAAATTATTTAAATGAGTCCTTAGTAATGTGAGTTCCTTGACTCTCAGAACCATGCTTAGTATACAAAAAAAAAAGACAATGATAATGAGGTTAATAAAAACAATCAGTATGCATAAACCAACCTTGCATGACTAGACAAATGCCTATAGTTGGTAATCTAGTATATTATAAAAATGATGAAACTAAGACTGTTATAACTGGTAGACTGCCTTATATCTCACAGGCATGAGCCCCCGGGTTCAAGCTACAATACCCCAGTGCTACCAAAACCAAAACAAATAAAAAAAATATCTTTGCATGGGTTCTCCAAAGAATTGTATGAAATCTAAGAAGTTACAACCTCATGAAAGGTTTTGATACCCTGTTGAGAAGTTCTATACTTCTCATCTGACCCTATGATTTTTTTTTTCTTTTAAACATCATTCAGCAACCCCATCTACCTATCTGGAAACCACAATGTAGTCAAGATCAGAGGGATACGAGGGGTAGGACCATACAGCCTTTGATCTGTGGTATCCTGCAAAGCAGATGGACTCAGAACTATGGTTCAAGGCTCCGCACAGTGGCTTTATAACCACAGGACTGCTCTAAGGACCAAGGAAATGAGATCAGCATGGTCTCAGGCTATGCTGGTGGCATCATTGTTGAACAGACAGTATGCATCGCTTCCGCTTATAGAGGAACCTGGATGTCATTGTCCTCCATCTCAGGCACTGTGAATCTTCTGAGATCACATGATAGTACTTTATTCAAAATGGCTTTAAGGTTTTATTAAAGATTCTTCTGATTAACCTCAAGAAAACCTTGACTTACACTAATTCGTTTTTAAATGCATGTGTGTATGTCAGGTGGGAGGTACACAGGTGAGTGTCCGTGTGGAAGCCAGAGGATAATCTCAGGTGCCCACCTAGGAATGCCATCATTCTTTGAAGACAGGCTCTCTCGTTGGCATGGAGCTCACCAATTGGGCTAGACGGTCTGGTCCATGAAACTCAGGTCTCTTGTCTCTACCTCCCCAGTACTGAGGTCACAAGCATAAGGTAACTGCCATGTCACCCTTATGTGGTTCTGTGTTCAACTCGGGTCCTCATGCTTGCAGGGGATTGACTACTGAGATGTATTCCCAGCTAAACAAATTCCATTCCAAATTGAAAAGAAAAATGAATGCTTTTCACATAAATAAATAGCATTTTCCTTTAAATAACAGAAAGCCCTTCTCTTATGCAGCATTTAAAAGCAGCTAGCATACACATCATTAAGCTGCATCTTAAACATGCATCCAGGTAATACATGCATACACACACACACAGAACCATATAGAGTCTTTTAAATCTATATGAATCATTATATAATTTTGATCTACTCACTTGCTAAACTCCACATGCCAATAACTAACATACCTAACAATTAAAACCTACTGCAAATTTGTGTTTCAAAAAAAATCTGGTGGGGGTCTCTCAATGAGAGATTAAATTGATTTATTATTTTCTCACAACCTTTAATTTAAAAAGAAAACAGAATCATATTCAGCCTCCCAAAGATTAGTTTCTCCATTCTAAAGGAATTGAATTTCGAGTTTTCTGAGGGACAGCACCAAGCACAGGACTGGGTGAGGTAAATACCACCTTTCAGATCCCACACAGTAGCTACTTTTAGAGAGGCAAACGGGGCTGGCAAGAGGATTTATTTCCTGCGAGAATCCTGTGCGAGCAAACTGTCCATTCAGCACTCCTGCAGGCTACTGTTTCACCATGCGACAGGCCCACTTATTCATAAACAAATCATTAACATTCTTGACATAAATCCATAGTGGACCATTAATCCCAGCTATGATAATGTTTTAGTGCGTTTGCTGTGCCCATCATGAATGGGAGTGTTGTCTTGTAGAACCCATCCCTGACAAATAACAGACAAATTATGCCCCGTGAGAAAACTTGGAGAATGAACGGCTTACACACCAATTACCATTGCATTCGCTGGCTGATGCCGAAATAGATCCTGTGTGCTTTGGGGGAGATGTAGATTTTTTTTTCCTTAACAAGAACAACAACAACAAAAATTAAATATGTATAAAACCACTTGCCAAGCTGAATTTTGCTGCTTAAATTTATTTCCAGGCTGGACTCTTGAGAATTTTCCTAAAAGCCAATCAGCAAGTCTTGCTTACAGAGAAGTAACACTCCCATGTAAATAAAAAGAAAAAAAAGAAGAAGAAGAAGGATGCTAGCAACTACAACAGCCAATCACTAACACATTTGTTAGTGTTGCAACACTCATTATAGAGCACCTCACAGTTGTTAGGAGAGGATGTGAGTGACGAACAATATATCCAGGGTATAAAAGCTTATTTGAGTTAAACAGACTGTATGATCTCATGATTCTTTTAGATTCACCTTATAAATCCTCTCCTCCCACCCAGAGATTTTGAAAAATAAATTGCTTTATGATCAAAAAGGCATTGGATAAGATTCCATCCATAAAAAGTAGTCTATTGTGTTTTAATGGTCCAGGCTAAATGGATTCCTTTGTAGCTCTTTATCCCTGACATCCTAAGTGAAATTACTATTGATGGGCCTACAAAAAGCAAGCAGCTCACAGACTCTATTTGATGGATCGGTACCACTTGTCCTATCTACAGACCTTCTGCTCAACTAGCCCCAGGTCTGTGCTCTGCTGGGCAGCACTCAATCCATTCATATTTATAGAAAATGTGCTTCTGAGTTTATTTATCTCTTTAGAAAATACCTGCCTTCCAACAGTGGATGTGGAAGACAGTGACCCTCCATCTTTCTCCAGATGTGAATCACCAAGGGTCTCTGCTGAAACCCATCGTGGGTCAGTAGACTATGGGTGGCGCACAATGCTCTGCATGTCTATCAAGTCATACCTTTCAGGCCATTGGATGCTGCCCTCCCCTATCTACACTTCAGAAAGCGAGGTGGAGAAGACTATGTTGTGATGGTGACTAGACTGATCAATGGTGTGAGCCTCTTCAAGCATGGCACCAAAGCTGCTGCTGCTGCCTCTGTCGAGTTTGCTTTCCCTGTTGAAAGTTATTTCTTAGCTAGTCCTCTTTGGGCAAATGTCTTAGGCCAGAGGTTCCCAGATGCTGTTGTTAGATGTGCTACACACTGCATGTATAAGACTCGTTTGCTGGAAGTCCAGATCCCCCTGCATGCCTTGCAGAGATCCTCACGTAGTTGACTGGGCTATAACCTCAGCACTTTACGTCTTTAGATACTTCCTTGGCAAAGATCAAAAAGTACCACACATCAACGTGTCTCCGATACCACTAATTGAATGGTATTTGCGAAAAGTGTGATACTCCTTGCCCTAATGGGCTATCGCAATGTGTTTGATATAGAACAAATTATGCTGTATGGTGTCTGTTCCTATACACAATCTGAGGGAATCAGTCACAGTGACTACCCTCAGTATCACATGTTGCTTATAACTCTAGGTATACATTGCAAGGTATACACTTCTGGGAGTAAGGAGTTCTTTTACTCTTCTTCTCTCTCCCTCTCTCTCTCTCCTCTCTTTTCCTCTCATCGCTTTCCCTCCCTCTCCTCCTCTCTATCTCTTTTCTCCATCTCCCTCTCTTCCTCCAAAAATATCTAATCATTCTGTCCAAATCTCTATAGTAAAAGAGAGATTTTTCTACCTGTATGTTCAGTGCCTGGGTCCATTCAAGGAAGCCTGCATCCTGTCACACCCCTTTGTACTGTTCAAGAACAAGTACCCAGAAGCACACAGGGGGCAGAAGGGGAGGGAGATGAGTCAGGTCATGTTTAATACAGAAGCTTCCTGGGTTACAAGGAACAGACTTCTTGTTCTGTTCTCTCAGTTTACCTTTGTTACCCACTTTCCATCTGGGAGCCTTTACAAGACTTACCCTGTCTGTATAAGGAAACTAAGTAACAACTCA
>NW_022196896.1:109710842-109721649 GCF_008632895.1 Mastomys coucha
AAAAAAAAAAAAAAAAAACAATAACAACAAAACCAAAATAAGAAAACCCATAAATATCCCAATCCCTGCCCTCTGGTTCCAAAAGACTAAGATCCTATTTGCTCTTGTGATATAATAGATCTTATAAAACATATTCACACAGAAGGCAGCCCAGGTTTTAATCAGATTCCGAAGCTTCACTCTGTAAGAATAGCATGCATTTTCTTCTTCATCTCCTGCCTCATCTTCTTGTCTTCCTTCCTTCTAATAGCATTTATGACTTTATAAACTCACTGAAACACATTCTAACCAACAAGAATGGTTTTATTCTTCACCGTCTTTGTCAAAGTTATGTGCCTTTGGCTCCTACCATGTCATAAGAGAGGACAGGAGAAGGAGAGACTGGTGAAAATGGGCTGTGAACCACACCCTGGTTTCAATCCTGAAGTAAGATCACACAGTAGAGATGAGAGGTGAAAATACCTGGTTTAAGTAGCATTGTTTTGTAAATAAAGTTGATATCTGGCTTTCATGGGTAGAAGTGAGAAGTGAAAGCAAGGCTTGAAAAATGATTTCTAGGAGAGATGAGAGGCCACATGCCCCTCTATGTCAGAGGTTCTACTCAGTTTTAGACAACAGTGCCGAACAAGAATAAAGAAGGATGCTGTCCATCTCTCAAGATTTGAAGGCCACATCTAAGAAAATTACATATGATATGAAATCTCCTGGTCTTTAGGCGCTTGCTGACATTTAAAGAAAACAGTCTCCAATCACTGTACCAGCGAAATGAAATGCATGGTAAGGCAAGTGTGGCCTCCTGGCCAGTCAGTATGTACCCTACCTTAGACAGTGCCTAAGGCATAGATGCTGGCTGATCCCCCAAATCCATTTCCCTCCTTCCTGGGAACAAAGATGGATTACATTTCCCCACCATCTGAAATCAGGCATGAGCCAATGACTGAGTTCTAGACAAAGGAATAAAAACATAAAGAACATGTGCCAGGCATGGTAGTACATACTTATTATCCCAGCACTTGGAAGCTGAAGGCAAGAAAATGAAGAAAGAGTCCAAGTCAAGTTTCAGCTCTACAGTGTGTGGCCAACCTGGGCTACATGAGAGCCTATGTTAAAAGAACAATAGCAAAGAATGACATTTCTATTGGGAACAAAGATTTTTAAATGTTAAGGAAATATCAGTACCGATAAGAAAAAAAGTTGTTTTGCATGTGCTTGGATTCACTCATGAGACCAAAGGGGTCGGGGTGGGGACCACCATAACATGGAGACCTGGGTCACCTAATCATCACACACAAGAAAGTCACTTCTTATCCAAGAATCCAGATTTGGATTGTGACTTGAAAAATCAAGATCTAATGGATTGGAAATGTATATATTATATTTAATGTTATGTTTTAGAGCCTGTTAACCATAGAAACTTAGACTGACTTGCCATAGATAGATAGAAAGAAAGAAAGAAAGAAAGAAAGAAAGAAAGAAAGAAAGAAAGAAAGAAAGAGAGAAAGAAAGAAAGATAGGATAAGATAGACAAGATAGGCAGATAGATAGATAGATAGATAGATAGATAGATAGATAGATAGATAGATAGATAGATAGATAGTTAGATAGATAGATAGGTGGATGGATGATGGATGGATGGATGGATGGATGATGGATGGACAGACAGCATGAGGTTTGAGACAGCATTCATCACCTTGGAGCTCTCTTTACTTCCAATGAAAGTGGAAGGCTCCTCAGTTTTCTTTCTTAGAGAAACGTATCTTTACTACTGACTAGAGTAGTTCCCCATGCCTGCTCACTTATATTGGCTTGCTGTATTCAGATTACTTAGCAGTAGAAGTAATGATTATCGAGTACGTTCATAAGATGCTCAAGTTCAGACTGGTAAAAAGCTGCCAGAAAAGACTCCTATATGAGAAAAGGAATTAGCATTCTGAAAACCATCCCACATAACTATCAGATTCAAAATCACAAGGTGTCTCCCCACCAAAAATGGCAATGCCAATGTCACATTGACATACACCCTACATTTTTACTTCTTGCCCTTCTTTCTACTGCCAATACCCTCCATAAATGTTTGGTATCAGAGCAGAAAAATTTGAACTTAGGGAAAAAAATAGTGAGAACATGTCAATGTATGTAAGAGGGTCATCCTAGATTAAAAGATGTGGGGGGAGGTGGGAGGCATCCCGACACTCAGTTCAATCTCCTTTGCTACACAATACATATAAAATTCAAAGAGGGTAGCCCTTTTATTTCTCTTTCCTTTTTAGGTGACAATATTTTGTTGGGAAAATGACTGAATATTGTACTTCAGATATGAGGTAGCAGCCACCAGTGAACTGTGGAATCAGGGACCAGATCCATCCCTCCAGACGCACTTGGGTATCTGCTCCCAACAGCAGTCCCCTCCAGGGGAGACACCTAAAGGCTGAGCAGAGGATTGGTAGAAACAGTTAAGGAGGGTTAATTACTTTTTCCATTTGCTTCACCCAATAGGATTTAATTAAGTCTACTTTAATTAAAATTTAATCAAGCTTTCTGTGGCTGTATCCCAGCCACTGCTGAAAAAATCACATTAACCACTGTTTTCGAAAATCCCTTTTCAAATAAAATGGGCCTTATAATGAAAAAAAAATTATTTCTCGTGGCAATGTATTATACTCTCCTAAAAGTGGGAGAAGGAGACTGAGGCAGAGTAAAGTGATTACAGAAAAGAGACTGTACAAAGAAATGTGCGAAGAAATACAGGAAACTGGCTTAAGAGAAAGAAGTCACCCACAAATCAGAAAGCTGTGCAGCAAAAAGTTGCTTAAGATGACAGTAATGTTTCCAGCAAGCAGCTGAGAAATGAGAGCTCTGTGTCATCCGCTGTCAATCTTCCTCTACCGTCACCCATTTACAGACACACATTGTGCCAGGGACACTGGTCTAACTACACAGGTGATCTCTCAAAATGCTAAATCTTCAGTTGTCTATGGTGTGTGAAAAATAGTAATTTATAGGTTTGTGATTTTTTCTTGAACAGTAGAAGCAAGATTTGGGAGTTGGTAGACCATGTCTATGAGTTATGTGAACATAAACTACACAAGGCTTAGGAATGTTCTCATAAGCTATTGGGGAATGCAGTATTCTCTGTCCCAAAGCCAGAGTAATTCTACATGCAGAGGACAATTCCTCCCATATCTCCCTCATAGAATATGAATCCTGGGCTTTGTGGAAACATTTGGATAGCAGATGATCTCACCTGCTTTTGGACATAACTTAATGGTGTTCTGCATGAAGGAAGTTATGAGATAAACAACTTTTCAAGCATAAAACAGCATAATGCAGCTTTATACAGATCTGCAATGGAGCTTGGAGAAAAATGTTGGATACAATCAGCAATTTTCCCCCATTGCCAAGACTTTGTCCATGATGAGCAAATGCTCTATGACTGAATTGCATCTCTGGCTCTTTAGTGAATTTTGATTAATCAGAATTTTATTCTAAACTGGCAAGTTTCTTCCTGAATTGGAGGTTGGACACAATGCTGTTGACTCCTCTACTGAATAAGAATGTTAGTGGGCCTCAAATTCACGCTTCTGGAATCCATTTTAATTTTATAATTTCACAAATAAAGAATGCACTAGACTGGTTTATTATGTAACAAATCCAGACCTGCTCAGTTTCTTTTTAAGCTGGGTCTTTATTATGGTCTCTTTTCCTTGGAATTTGGGCTTTGAGGGATATAGGGCAGAAAAGGAAGAAATGCCCAGTTGAAACCCCTACCTATTTGCTTTCTTTTTATGTTACAATACTGTGCTCCTGAGTTGTGTTTGAATGAATTGCCTCTGTGCCCTAAGGTTAAGAGTCTAAAAGTTCCTTCAAGAGAAATGTATAATTCCCTTTTAAAGTACAACTTTTTGAAGTTCACTTGAAAATGAAGCAGTATTCTGTCACCGACAGAGGATGCAGCTTTCACACACTGCAAGATATTTTTTTTCTTTTTCCCCTCCCATCAAAATAAAATTATCTCAGGATCTTATATACCAGAAAGAGTAAAATCTTCAGAATCTCACTAAGAAACAAGACCAAGTCCAAGGTAAATCTCTGTATTCTACTTGGGGCCAGAGTGGTGGTCTAGGTTTGAACAGGGGCTTTCTCCAATGTTCTATTTCACATTGTTATTTCCACACAACAATAGCTATGTAAAATTGCCAGTAGGAATAAAACAGACAGACAGACTAAAGCTCCCTTCCCATCCACGGAGTCCTCAAAGGTTTTGTTGGGCCTGTTGCCTTCTGAATGTCCGCACCACAGGGTGAAGTGGTGACCATCTGGAAACTCTGCTGAGTACTTTTCAGGGTTCTTCATTTACTCACCACCTGACTCGATGAGAGATAACATTACCCTGTCTAACAAATGAGGACCCTGTCGTTACCACAAAGCACAGCAAGGCAAACACAGAAGAGAATCAGAGGGAAAGACTTCTACCCCCATCTCTATCCTGTGTATATAAGCCCTTCCCACCACAAAATTCACATCTACCTAACCTCATCCCAGGACCTTGAGCTCCTGGACTCGTTCTTGAAACTCCTTGTCCAAATATGATCCCCTTTGTTGCCAGCAATAAAAAATAATGATGCCAAGAGACAGGAATACTGATATTCTCTGTGGTTCATTAAATGCTACAAAATGAACAAAGGGAGAGCAAGAATACCTGAGTTATAGAGTAGGTTAACTCCAACCTGGGTTTCATGACTGAACCAACTTGGAAATAGCGAGCAAGGAAATTGACGCTATTGAGTCTTTATAATTCACAGATCAAAAGCAAACTTCCAGAGTATCTGAGGAGGTCATGAGCCCCAGACCCGGGGCACCCCTAAACCTTCCTTTCATGCCTGATCAACCACATAGTCATAACCTCAGTCAACCTCAACAGGATCTCTGGTTGTCTTGAGTGACGTTTCTCTCAAGGAACACATCTATCCACACCATCTATCTGATTTAAGCACTGGCTTTTTTCAATTAGGGAAATTGAATTCAGACTATCTGAGCCAAATACAGAGGCAAAACACAGAGCCCAGAAAGGCAAAGGGAGGTGTTGAGTCAGCCTCCAGGCCTTTGCAAGAAAAACATTGTGCTTCCCCCAATCAGCTTCTCAGGAGCAGGCCGACCACACAGTCTAGCCTCCGGCAGCTCGTTCTCCAAACTTCTACCAGACACACACTCTTGTCTCTCTCCAGGCTAAACATTCCATCTTCATTCTACTCTCTATCCTTGACAAGAACAATACATGCCGCTAACTAGGTCTAGACATACTTGAACTTAGTTCATCAAAGACGTTAACATGTATCGTGCAGTTTGTTGCTTTCTTTAAGCATATCCAGGACTGTTGATTAAAAAAAAAAAAATCATGTCAATAAATTAACCATTAAATACCACAATTTTATTGGCAATTTTAAATTCTTCTTATCACTTGAATATCTACTTGGTTGTGGTGGGGGAAAAATGCAAAGAACTCTGTGGAGATAACTTAGTAGAAAAAGCACTTGCTCCACAAGGATGGGGACCAGTGGTTGGATCGTTCACATCCATCTAAAAGCTGGGCAGCTATAGTAGCCACCTGCAATCCCAGGGCTTTGGTGGCAGAGACATACAGTTGACTGGGCAGGGGCAGGGTGGAAGAATCAGATTTTCACTAGTGTTGTATTTTACAGTTTGTTCTTGTCTCATTTCTGTTGCTGTGACAAACACCCTAACCAAAAGTAACTCAAGGAAGGAAAGGGTTTGTTTTGCTTTCAATTCCAGGTTACTGCCCATCATTTGAAGGAAGACCAGGCAGGAACTCCAATATCACAGTCATATCCCATCCACGGTTAAAAGCACCCATGTTGCCTGCTTGATACTCCACACAGTATTTCTTCTTATCAAGAAGCTTGCTTCACACCAAAGAAGCAAAGCAGGAATCACAGAGGATGCCAATGGCTGGGCGATGAGCAGGCTTACTAAATGCTCAGGACTCCCTGCTTAGGGATTAGTGCCGCCCCGAGTGGGCTGGGCTCCTTTCTATCAACTAATAAGGCAGACACGCCCACAGGTCATTTTGATCTAGTCAATCCAACTGAAACACTTCTCATGTGATTCTAGATTGTGACCAGTTGAGAGTTAAAGCTAACTGGAACCTAGTCTTTACGTCAAATGAAGCAACACCTCCTTTAGCATGTTTATCGCAAGCTTATACTTTCTCTCTTTGACTATTTATTTGGGCCTTGCTTGTCTTTTCCGTAGTGGCTGTAAAATTGTGTATTAATAAAATAGATGGTTAGCTTGTCAAATGTTTTGCAGTGTGTTTTCTCTATTGTATCATTTGTATTTCTGTAATGTTCAGTATTTTAAAAAAAAAAATTTAAATGCTTTTTCAGTTAAATGTAGTAGAGCACAGAATGCTCCTGTTTCCATTTGGCTTTTGTTATGTTCAACTGTTTGTTTACTGAGAAAAGTCTGACTATGTAGTCCTAGTTGTCCTTGTACTTACTATGCAGTTCAGGCTGTCCTTGAATTTATGATCCTCCTACCTCCAACTACTCTGGTCTGCAACTATGAGCAAGTGTTACAGTTCCTGGCTATAGCATGAAAATCCTCATGAGCATGAGCAAAGTCTGGAACTCACACATACTTTTGGGCCTTCCTTGTAGACACCTGAGTGCTGACAAAAGTCTCAGTGGGGTGTTCCCAGGAAACCCTGTATATAGGCAGGACTGGGCTTGAACCCAAAGCCTCATTCTGCAAAGCTAAGCTATGATGAGGTACACATTATATCATAAAACCCAAATGTGTGCTTAGACATGGAAGTAGAAGTTGTATTGTAAAGCCAGAAAATAATAGATATAAATATATACATAGGTCTCCAATCAATGTCTGGCCATTCACCAATGTGCTAAAATTCAATCACTGACACAGTCAGCCATCTAGAGCACCATCCTGTTATGTTTTCTAAGTAATGCAAAAGCCTTTACCATTAAAGCACTGGGGCACCCGAATTATCTCTGCTGGACCTGGCTTGGAAATCACTGACTTCCAGAAAGAAGACAGCAGAGTTCCTAAGAAACAGGATGGCTTCCTCAGTGACCCATCTCATTTCAGTCTTGACACCTGGGCATGTGGGTATCAGAAAGGCCTTGTGATCACAATTGCAGGCTCCCAAACTAACTAGCAAAACAAACTAGAAGGAGAGCTTTGAACAAAGGCTAGTGGTAAGTATGATCCCTGCAGGGATGTTCCCTCAACGGGTCAAGCAATGGTGTTATTGGTGGATACACAGAAGGAACAAACACTTGCCTAAGGTTTCTCTTCTGAGACCCTAGTAGACAGTGTCAGTCTGTGTACCTAGCACCATATCATTAACCACATTGCTGGACACCATTGAGTTCATTTGTCTTTGTCTCTCAAAAGGGTGATGTGAGGGGTAACAGACATAGTTAACATACTATACCATGATAGTTAGCATTCAGGTGACTATTGCAGGAAAGATCAGAAAGTTGATAGAAGAGCTGGAGATATGACTAGGTGTGTAAAAGTGCTTGTCATACAAACATGGGGCCAAGGAGGTCAGAAGACAACCTTGAATGTTTTTACCTTTCCAGCTTATATAAGACAGGGTCTCTTCATTGCTGCATAAGCCAGGCTAGCTGGCCCCCAGCCCTTTCTGAACCTCCTCTCATGGCCTCCCATTTCTCAGTAGGACACTTGTACTACTTCATCAGGATTTCATAAGGATTCTGGAGATTCAAACCCAGGTCATCAGGCTTGTGTGGCCAAAATGACCACCCCCTGAGCCATCTGGCCTAGTCTGCTGTTATTTCCTAAACAGTGTTCTCATGGGACCTTAGCATGCTATGCTTTTCAGATGAGGAAAGGGATGCATAAAACCCAAAGCCACAAAGGACATTTTCACTGTCGTTTCCCTTTAACTTTCCCCAGAAAGGGAACCTTGAAGCTCTCTCATTCAAAACAAAAATATTTTCAAGGGAAGATTTTTAAAAATACACAAAACTGTTCTTTGGTTTGGTTTGGTTTGTCTTTACTTAGAACTCTCTGTTAGAATATAACTTGAGCAGACTCTACAGATCTAAAGAAAACTTTTTGTTTTTATCACATAAATATATACACATATACATATATTCTCATAGGCTACTCAAGAAGTGTTTATCAGAGGCTGGCCTCATGACAATCCTCCTGCCTTAGCCTCCTAAGTACTACAGGTGTACACCAACACAGTAGCCTAGATTCAGCTTTTGAATAGATAAATGAGGAGGCCAGGGGTGTAACTAGGTAGGAGACTGAATGCTTAGAAATTTGGCATTCAGAGGGCCTTGAGTCCAATGACTAGCACTGAAAAAAAAAAAAACAGAAAAGGCTAAAGCCGATCACTGCGCTATAGGTCAGCCCTGAGCTTTATATTCCAAGCTGTGGGGAAAAGCTGGCCACAAATGTCCTTTCCTTTCCATCAGCCACTTGGCTGAAGCAGCCAGTTAAGGATGGCACTGATTTCTTCCAGGGCACATGAGGCAGTCTAGACCAGAGCCAGGGACAACTCTACAGGATGCAAATGCAAACAGGAATGCCATGTGTGCCACACAGACAGTAATATGGTATGGAGAGATCCAGCAGAAGGGATGTGTGCACTAGGTAAGTGCCAAATTTAATTTATTTTATGCTGATGAGGTTTATGAGTCTTTGAAAACATGAAGCTCAGCTGTTGAGGATTTGCTTTGTTTGTTTTGCTGTAATTAATGATAGTGCCTTGCTGGAGAGAGAACAGCAAGAAAATACACTCGGAAATAATCCCATCCTTTGGCCCCGGGCTCTGAAGTGAATGAGATTTGTCAATCTCTCTGGGGTCAGAGAATTAGAGGGTGGGGAAAGAGGAAGCTCCGTCTGGAGATAGGGAGGAAGCCGACGAACACACAAGTTCCCTCTCAAGACGGTCATGGTTAGTATATGGTCGGCAGCTGTTGAGAAGAGCCAGGATGATGTATCTTAACCCTCAGGACCTCCAAAAGCTTAATTTAAAAACACTGAACATGAGACACCTGAGCTATGCCCAAGCTTTGCACATATTGACTCCTTTAGACTTCACTTACTCAGATCTTTGCAATAGCTTCCCATCACCATCAGGAAATCTGCTCAGCTGGGACTACAGAGACGCCTAAGCTCAAAAGAGTTCCTATTGCAGAGAACTAGAGCTCAACTCCCAGCACCCACATGAAGAGGCCCGCAGCTCTTCATGGGATCTGATACCTCCAGCTTCTGCAGGGATCTGCACTCGTGTGCATACACCCCCACACACAAACACCCACAGAGAAGTACATAATTAAAAATATTTTAAAGAAAGTCTGCTCATCACAGCACTGCAAGGTCATTGTGAGCATGGTCCCTGTTCTCAGGCAAGGGTATAGTCCCTTCTTATCATGCACCTCCCAGTCCCATGAAACCAGCCCATTCTCGAAGCACATCTTCCTCTCCTCAAAGCTCTTTACTATGTTATTTGCTTTGCTAAGGATGCCCTACCAGATCTGGCCTCCCTGCAAACAAACTGCAACTCACCACTACCCTACATCCCCAGATCTATCCTGTCTACAACAGCCCTTTGTTTTCATTAAATGGGGAGTAGAGTTCTCCCCTAGCGAAGTTCTAACACATTTTTAGTGGCCAAAGAGGAGGTCTGAAAGTGGCTAGAGTATAGCAGGTGCTGCTACTAAACAGTCATATATGAATAAGGACAAAGACCATGACATAGATTTTTATAGACAATTGTATAAAATTCTTACACTTGAACAAAAAACCTCCATGTTTGTTTCCTAGGTAAATAAGTAGATAGATAGATGATAGATAGATAGATAGATAGATAGATAGATAGATAGACAGATATGTGATAGACAGACAGGTAGACACGTGGGTAGATAGATACATAGTAGCTACATAGGTCAATAGGTACTTAAATAAGTGTGTATATATTTCTATATATATATACATATACACATATGTATATATATAGACATACCTATATATATATATATATATAGGTATGTCTATATATATATACATAGAAGTATAAATATATAGGTATGTCTATATATATATACAGAGAGAGAGAGAGAGAGAGAGAGAGAGAGAGAGAGGAGATAGAAGGTTTAGAGATGCTTAGATAGGTGGACAGATGATAGATAGATAGATGATATATAGATGGATAATTGACAGATGATAGATAAATGATAAGCAGACAGGTGGCTAGATTAGGAGGTGATGATAGAACAGAGATGAGTGATAAACTAATAAACATGTGATGGAGGACAATAATAATAAACATGAGGCATATATGCAGTTTTCAGAATTGTTTCTCTATACAGAATTGTCAGTAAACTCTGTGATGCCAAAAACCATTTTATACAGAGTAACTGAGGCAGGTCTTCTATATCAATTAGCCAGGAGCGAGTCTCAGACCTAGGAACCCTTGGGGACTCCTTGACTCACAAACAGCATTTTTCTTCCTCTCAGAAGGATAAGTCACAGAGAGCTAGAGGTCAGATCCAACTCCACACAAGTTGGCCACCAGAATACCAAAAGACCCTGCTCTCCAGTGAACCAATAAGCAATGCAGTTGGAAGGCAGTACCCAGAAATGGTTGGTGGTGGGAGTCCAACACCAGGAGGTATGAGTGATCAGGACTCAGCTGGGAAGAGAAGTGACTTCAGAGCTCAGTGGGCTCTGTTCCATTGACAGGGGTATTTTCTTTTTTTTTTTTACTAGATATTTTCTTTATTTA
>NW_022196896.1:109722290-109733682 GCF_008632895.1 Mastomys coucha
AGTCAGGTACTGTCAGAGCCTCTCAGGAGACAGCTATATCAGGCTGGCTTGTCCTTCCTTCAGTCTTTACTCCATAGTTAATCTCTGCAACTCCTTCTGTGGGTATTTTGTTCCCCCCTTTTAAGAAGGAATGTAATGACCACATTTTGGTCTTCCTTTTTCTTGAGTTTCTTGTGGTTTGTGGGTTGTTCTTCCTGTATTCCGAACTTCTGGGTTAATAACCACTTATCAGAGAGTGCATACCATGTGTGTTCTTTTGCGATTGTGTTACCTCACTCAGGATGATATTCTCCACATCTATCCATTTCCCTAAGAATTTCATAAATTCATTGTTTTTAATAGCTGAGTAGTTCTCCATTGTGTAGATGTACCACAATTTCTGTATCCATTCCTCTGTTGAGGGACATCTGGGTTGTTTCCAGTTTCTGACTATTATAAATAAGGCTGCTATGAACATTGTGGAGCATGTGTCCTTATTACATGTTGGAGCATCTTCTGGGTATATGCCCAGGAGTGGTATAGCTGGGTCCTCTGGTAGAACTATGCTCAATTTCCGGAGGAACCGCCGTACTGATTTCCAGAGTGGTTGTATCAGCTTGCAATCCCACCAGAAATGAAGTAGTGTTCCTCTATCTCCACAACCTCTCCAGCATCTGCTGTCACCTGAGTTTTTTACTCCAGCCAATCTGACTGGTGTGAGGTAGAATCTCAGAGTTGTTTTGATTTGCATTTCGACAGGGGTATTTTCTAAGGCCACAGATGTATTAGCATTGTATGTGTTTAAACATCATGCTCTCACATACCCATCAGAACTCTACCACCCTATTAGTGCAAATTAATGAGGTGTTATTATAGGATTGTATTCCCCTCGGCATAAAATTAAAACCAAATAAATAAAAGAGTAATTGGAACACTCAGTAAGGAAGCCATTTAGATTAAAACTGTCAATGTTTTCACCAGAGGTTTATTTGCTATAATTTGATTGAGTATCTTGTCTTGATTTTTTTTTAAGTTAAAGAAAGAATTTTTAAAGGGGGAGAGAGAAAAAGAGAGAGAGAGAGAGAGAGAGAGAGAGAGAAAGCAGCAAAAATCTCATTCCCCTTGCCCCAGAATATCACTTGATTGCTTCTACTACAAAATATTTTCAAACAACATCCCCAACTCTGAGCCACTGAATTCGCCGCTGCTCAGCCTTGGATATGTTTTTAGCATTGCTACGAAACGGTACCACGTGCATCTGTCTTAATTCATCTTTCGTCTCGCTTGGAGAACATCCATCTCGGTTTGCATATTTTATAAGGTGAACAACTCATTCTAATTTGTCCAGGATTTTCCCAACCCGAGGAATGGGAGAATTTATATCCTGACAGCTCCCTCAAGTCCCAAACAAAGTGACAGTTGGTTGTTTTATTTTGAGCCACTTAAGGTTGTATGTTAAGCCCATGTAGTTGGTGAATCACCTCCCTTGGGTGCTCATGAATAGCTTCCAGGTTCTGTACACAACTCTCTCTCTAGGGACAAAGTTCAATTACTTGAGGATGAGCCCTGGAAGTTTTCAGCACTCAGTACCAATTCAGCCTGATCCTGAGATTTTACTCACCCAGAATTCTATTCACTCTTTGCCATTTACCACAAATATCACACACACACACACACACACACACACACACACACACACACACACAGGCATGCTCGTGTGTGTCCGCGCGCGCGCGTGCATGTGTGTGTGTGTGTGTGTGTGTATGTGAGTGTCTATGGTGAGCTGCTAACTTTTATTCTATTTCATTCACAGTTTTTTATTCTTATGTTATTCCTCTTAATGATAACACTTTTGGAAATCAAATGCACGGAATACATTGTAATCGGCTCCTTTTCTCAGTATCATGAGTATTCTTTTTTTTATTATTATTAGATATTTTTTTTCCTTACATGTCTAACATTACTAGATGGTTTTCATGATTAATTCAATGGCTATGTAGGCTGTGGTGGTTAATTTCATGGATCACATCAGCTAAGTTACAGGGTACCCAGATACCTGGACAAGGATAATGTCTGCATAGATCTGCAAGGTTGTTTCTGGGTGGTATTAAACTGGAACTGGTAAGCTAAATGAAGCTGCTTTTTATCCCAGTGTGGATGAGACTCATCCAGTTTGTTGAAAGTCTTGCTAAAATCCAAGCTTGGTGAGAAGTAATAGTTCTTTCTACCTAATATCTCCAAGAGAACATATTATCTTGTCCTGACTGGAACCCACAGTATCAGCTCTCCTGGGCCTGTGGGTCTCCTGCACGACCACATCAACTAATCCCAGACAGTCTGCTTCCCTTCCCTCCCCCTCCTGCTCCTCTCTCCACATCCCACCCCACCCATGCATACCAGTTACATTTCTCTACAGAATCCCCAAGTACATCGTCCTATAGTTTTGGTTTTTTTTTTTAATAACTTCTCTGAGGACTTTTAAGTGGCTTCCAGCTTCTCACCACTATAACTACTGCCACGATGAACTTTTTCTTACATGTGAATCTTGTTGTCCTTTTAATAAAAGCTTCAGGACACATTCCCAGGAGTAGAATTGCTACATCTAAGTATGTGGAGATTCCATGAATCTTATAACTGTTGACAAATTTATTTTCCAAACAGACATATTCCATAGTTACTACATCAAGGGCCTTATAATTTTCTAGCAGTGTCCTAAAGAATTTTTCTAAATTATTCATTTTGAAGCATGTAAAATGAAACTTAGTTAATATTTTAATTTCTGTATCTTTTATTATTGATTAGCTCAATTTTTTGAAGTATATTTATTCAGTCATAGTATTCTGATGTTTATTATGTCCCTTGTAGATTTATCAATGTGGTGTTACAAGTGTGTCAACTAAAATACATGACAAAATTGAACACTTTGATGATCCTACCCAATGTAACTGTATCTCCTGGTTTGTTCTACTGTTTGCTTCATTCTGCATTATTATTTATCTAGTGGCGATCTAATAAATCTTCTGTATAGAAACCTCTCATTTCTTTCTTTGTGGTATATTAATAGTCAAAATGAAAAAAAAAAAAAAACAATCACAAAACCTCAGGACAGGGCAGCAGTGGAATTTGGAGAGAGAAAGACAGAGATTCCCACTGGGCTGCATCCTCATCAGTGAAGAGGTTAATCACAGATTTGAAAGCCTTAACTATGTCATCTGTAAGATGGGAGTAACTTCAAGTAGTGGGCTATTATGAAACCAGATGAGAAAACACTTGATAAGCGCCACAATGCAACTCTTTCTGTGAGGACAAGAACCCATGGTGACAGCCATCCTCCCATTCAGTCCATGCTTGTCCCCAGAAATAAAATAACTCAATTAACTTTAGCATTTGGTATTTCAGAATATTATTATTATTATTATTATTAGAAAATATTGCCCACTTACTTAAATATTTTCTTTTTTAGTTTTGGACCATACATTATTTACTAGAACCTTATTAAACTTTCTTTTTTTTAAGATTTATTTTTATTTCATGTGTATGAATGTTTTGCCCATAGGTGCATCTGTGTACTTACATGTATGCAATGCCTACAGAGCCCAGAAGAGGGAGTCAAGATGCCTTAGAGCTGTAGTTAGAGATGGCTGTGAGTTGTCATGGGGTGGTGGCAATCAACCCTGGGTCCTCAGTAAAACAACAAGAGCTCTTAATCTCTGAGCCATTTCTTCGGCCCTTCATTCATCAATATATATGACCATTATCCATAGGTCTACTAAATGGGCAAAATGAAAAATCACGTGCTATAAAGTAAAACAATAGGCAGTTCAACTGACATATCATATGAATCATATATTAGGATTGTCATCTAGAGATGGTTTAAGCACACAGAAGCATGTGTCAGCATAATATATAAATAACTGCCAACAGCACACCATTTTATAAAAAGGACTTAATCATCCCTGGGTGTTGGTACCCACTCGTGGGCGTGGTAGCAAATTCCCACTGTACATCAGCTACTTCATCCCTTACATAGTCACTTAAATAGTAGCATTCACTCCCATGTGGGCCTCTGGCTTGGTCAAAAGTTAAGCACTTTCTATGGACTTTTTTTCTCTTTTAAGAATTAGTTTAACAGTTGCTTTTGAAAGTATACAATTTCCCCTCAGAAAATTTTATTACTGATTTCTGAATGATCAGACATAAATCAAGGGATATATGGGTTGAACCTAAAAGTCACCAAAAAAAAAAAAAAAAAAAAAAAAAAAAAAAAAACAGTCTAGTTTGGATGGCCAAGAGGACTTACTGCCATATACTCTGGCAAAACTCACCACAGCATGATGCCTCCCAAATCCATGTGACACCACCCAAGTAGCAAGGCCTCTGAGCTCCTGGGATGTTTCCCATTAACACATCTGAGGTCCGGACCCTTCCAGCTTGGCCATGTTCACTCCAGCAGAGCTCTGTCCAAAGAGCACTGGCAGACAGCTCACCAATACCCAAGTGCATGAGGAAACCAGAGCTTGAAAAGTCTCTCAGCACTGCAAGATCCCAAAGCTCCTCCGATGTTTCTCCCTCACAAAATTTGCCAAGAATCAAATCAACTCCAAAATAAACTCACATGTTTCTGAGGTTGGGACCGTTTCAAGGGGGTTTGTGGGTGTTGTGTGAGTGGTTTGTATAATGGTAGAACTCAAGGAGGCCAGCAGTCTCTCTAAGGATCATTTTGGTCTACTGTCACTACAAATGCATTAAAATGGTGTTGGGGAAGGCAATAAGCTCATAATCCATACTTTTTGCTTGTAATGGTGCCACATTTTCTTAACGATAAGAGAACCATCTCCAGATCAGAATTTAGAAATTTGTGCTTTCGACAGATAAATATAAAGCAGTTACAGGTAAATGCAAAATTAAAAAAAAAAAAAAACATAAGAAATGAAAGACTACTTGGAAATGTGTATGTTTTATAAGAACCAACAGCTCTATCCATTGGTGATGCCTATGAACTATATCAACATGGCATAAGAAACCTACAGGTACAGTAAAGGCACCCATACTTGGGCAGTAACCAACCATTCTCTAATCGGACCTAAGACCCAGTCAACAAGAGGTAGACCACGCCTGTTACTGGAAACCTAGCTAACTACTCAGTGCTAGTAGCCAAATTCTAGTTACTGGAGAAGAATCTAAGGTCACTAGTTTACTAAAGCAGTGTAATTCCTAACAATCTATAACCATGTGTCTTTATACCCAGAGAAAAATGCATCACTCCTCCCTCCTCAAGGAAACCTCTCTTGGCAACAGATGGAGACTACCACAGAAAACCACACTAATCACAACACAGAGCTGTAGAGCCAGTCCTAGTACAACCACAAAGCACTCCCACACCTAAAGCTCAGGGAACATTGCAGAAGAGGAGGCAGAGAGACTGTAAGAGCCAGAGGATCAAAGAGTTTGCTGTGAGATTGTGCCTTCAACTAATAACAGAAGCTAAAGCCATAAAGTCTCATCAACATAACTGCCCAAACATGAGCTGAACAAAGAGGATACCGGTGAACGAGCTGAACAGGAAGGAGAAAATCCTGTGAGGCCACAGCTCTACACAAAGAACACAGGCAACTGAGGATAGCTGAGGGAAGCAGCACACCGACTAGATGTCCAGTGCCAATGGTCAGCCCTGAAAATACGCATACTAGTAACTTTATACTGATTTAACAGGTTATATTTAGGAATATATACATATGAATATATTATATATAATATATGCATGCAATAACATTTAGTGAAAAAAGTTTGAAGGAGAGTTGGGAAGAAGTATATGTAAGGATATGAAAGGGGAAGGGAAGAACGTTGTAATTAAATTATAATTATAATTTAAAAAAATCAGTTCCATTCTCCTGCTGCCTCTCCTCTACCTCCATCAGAATTCTGAATCATACAGACAGGAGCATGTTGTCCTCTGAGAGGCTCCACCCAGCAGCTGACTCAGACAGATATAGACAACCATAGCCAAACAGTGGATAGAGCTTAAGAACTCATATGGAAGAATAGGTGGAAGGATGTTGGCTCTTGAAGGGGATAGGAACTCTACAGGAAGACCAACAGAGTCAACTAACCTGTATCCTTGAGGTTCTCACCACCAAGCAAAGAACACACATGGGCTGGACCTAGGCCTCCTGGCTCCTATGTAGCAGATGTATAACTTGGCCTTCATGTAGGTCCTAAACAACTTGAACGGGGACTATCCCAAAAGCTGTTGCCTGTATGTGGGACATATTCTACTAGCTGGGCTGCCTTGTCTGGCCTTAGTGGGAGAGGAAGTGCCTAGTCTAGCAGAGACTTAAAGTGCCAGAGTTGGGGAATACCCAAGGGACCCCCACAGGTCAGAGGAGACAAGGAGAGGGAATAGGGGAAGGATTGTCGGAGGAAAGGGGGCAGTAAGTGGAAAGGAAAGTGAGTAAGTAAGACATTAAATTAAATAAAAGCAAAACAAAACAAAGAACATAATTAACTACAAAAGATTTCATCTCCAAATGCCAATCTTATGCTCCAAAGTAATTCAGATAAGTAAGTAACCTAATCTATGTGATCCAATCTGGTAGGCACATGGGACTATTTAAATTAAAGCTACACATAGTTTTGAAAAATCAATTGTTTAGTCTCAATGGCCATGCTCCAAGGGCTTAGGAGCCACCTGTAGTCAACACCCTCTGCCTCATGCACAATGATGAGCAAAGGCTACTGAGCATCTCTACCTTCCCAGCACTGAGTTAAAGCACTCCAACCTGAACATCTTCACAGTCTTCCATTCGCAGGCCAGTGGTAACAAATCACGCCCCACTAACCCTGCGGACCCCATCAGTGAGGCAAATATCCATTTCCACTTTCCTTAGCCTTCCCTCTCAGAGATTAGTGATGCAGTGAAAGCTTAGCAGGGTTGGGATGTAATTCTAGCCAATAGGATGCAAAGAACAAAAGGGTATACGGTGGGGGGATGGTTCGGCAGCTATAATACATGCCATGCCAGCAAGAGGCCCAGAATTCTGATACCCAGAGCCCACTTAAATGCTGGGTGGGTATAGCAGCTAGCTTGTAATTCACATCTCAGAAGAGGGGAGCCCATAGCAAGCTGCCTAGAGAGACTAGCCAAATCTACAAATTCTGGGTTTGAGACACTGTCTTAAAGAATAAAATGGAAGGGTAAGATTCATCAACTTCAGGCTTCCACACACACTTGCACAAATGTGATACACACACACACACACACACAGAGATATGCACCCATATGAACACACATATACACATATACTCACACCACATATACATGAAAAAAAAGGGGGGAAAGAACAATATCATGTGAACAGAATTGTACTGGGATATCAGCCAAATCCCTAATTTCCCTTATAAAGATCTTATATTTTTTTCCTCCTTCCTTGAAAATAAATTCCTCACTGAAGCGCTGCAGTTTCCTCATGCACTTGCATGAGGAAAATCAACATGGGAGATGTGATAACATCAAAATGTAGAGCATGCCTTCAGTTCTGAGGTCAAGGAGCTAACAGACTGGAAACAGCAAGTGCTCATCTCTACACTTACGGGTTCTGGTTTTCATTTTAACTTATTGTCCCTGATATACTAAAGACTTTATATATTTTAAAATGTGTCCTACTCCCCATTCTTCTTTTTTCAGGAGTCACCTATACATATCTTTAGATTGTTTTTTTTTTAATTGTCTTGTTTACCTTTGTTGATTTTCAAGATACAAAGCTGCAGAGGTGGCCCAGTGGGTAAGGTAATACTGCCGAGCTAGACAGTCTGAGTTCAATCTTTAGGACTTACATAGTGGAAGGAGAGAACTGGCTCCTGCAAGTTGTCCTCTGACCTTGACTTATGTGCTGTGGCATGAATGTGCATATAGTCTCACATTTGTACATACATATGCATACACAAATACACACACACACACACACACAAAACATGTCTTAGGGTTTCTATTGCTGTGATAAAACACCATGAACCATGAACAAGAAGCAACTTAGAGAGGAAAGGGCTTATCTCGTCTTAGAATTCTAGGTAATACTACATCACTAAGGGAGGCAGGGCAGAGGCCTAAAGGTAGAAGAAATTCAAGTAGAAGCCATGTTCCTAGTGGTTTACTCACCTTGCATTCTTATATAACTCAAGACCACCGGCCTAGGGTTGGCATTACCCACAGCGAACTGGACCATCCCACATCATTCATCAGTGACAGTCTTGTCTATAGGCCAATCTTATGAAGCCATTTTCTTGGTTGAGAGTCCTTCTTCACAAATGAGTCAAGCTTATGCCAAGTTGACATGAAACTACACAGGTATAATAAAAAATTTCAATATAGAGGTTTGAATTCCTATTCCACTGCTTGAAGGGTTTTTATGAGGTGAACTCATATTTATTTTGGAATTGTTAATCCACAATGGGAAGGACCTGCAGCTAATCACCCTAAGACCTAAAGGGTCATTTGAATCAGTAGATTTAGAACCATCCAACAACTAACAGCAATTCATACTTACAGTACTTTTTTGTCAATAGAAATATATATTTAAGTTGAAAACATGATAAAAAATTGATTAAATTTTCCTTTTCTATTCAATGTATGAATGTATATACATATGTATGTATGCAGGTATATATGTATATACATATACATATCTTGAAAATATGTAATTTGTGGTTTTAAAGCATGTTGAGAAACTACAGACTAAATGATAATATACTAAAAGCCTTAAGGATCCTTGGGTGTATCTGGTTATGATTTCTGCTCTAAAACTGTTTCTCAGTGAATACATTCTTTATTATAAAGGCATGGGAAATCTATAAGCATCCAAAACACCACATAAATAGATAACTTCACACTCTTTATACTTAAACAAACATATGTCTGTTAAAACAATACACTAGTTGCTTAAGCAAAGATTTATCTATTAAAACCATGTTATAGTTGCCTTTCTGAAACGATCTTAAAGACTCACGGGAGGTCTCTCTAGTCCCAGGAGGGGCAACTATTAGTGTGTTAATGCCAACCACAAGAACTATTGATAGAATAAGCAAAATGGGAATTGAAAAGACTGTAAAACATTCAGTTCTTCATGGGCAGAGACCGCATGCTTTAAAGGTCTTTGGTATTACTTAATGTGAGAAATATAGCTTATCTCAAAGACACAGCAGTCCCTGCAATGGAACAGTGTAGAGTCTCTTGAACTGCAAGAAAGGTGTGGTCTCTTGAGCCTGCCTCACTGACATCAGGAAGGCCGAGATTAGTGTTTAGCAAAAGATTACCATTTGTAGTAGGGACTAAGTCACAATGTGTAAGGAAATGAAAGAACCCACGAACAGCCAGCAAGGAAATCCACGCTTTGCTCTGGAACCACATGATTTCTCTTGCATGCGAGGTGTTACGTGGGAGTCTGCCATCAAGGTGAACCTTGAAGCCACACGGCTCCTGTGGCTTCATTCTGTACTGTAGCTTTTGAAGCTGTCTACTAGGTACGTTCACACTCCAACTTAAAAGGTGATTAGATGTTTTACATTGTCTGAAACAACTGGGGTCATCTGATTATGATAAAAAAGTTCTTATATAATTTCTATTCAATTAAAATGAAGACAACTCAAATGTGGACTATCCATGGACTTGCAAGTAGACATAGCTTATATACCACTAGACTACTCCGTATATGCCACTTATCAGTGGAGCAACATTTCACCTTCAGTTTTCCAAGGTGTGATCCCAACTCAGCCCCATGCACCCTACAATGTGATGCCCACATTCTACAATCCCAACTTGGCATAAACCAGACGTTTTAGTCAATGGCTTGACTCAAGTGATCCATTAAATTTTAGCTCTTTTATTTACACATATGGTACACATTAATATTTTTATGAACACACAAAGCATGCTGGGAGAAAGCTCTGCCTTAGACATTGTAAAGCCAAACAACTGTTGGTATTTTTTTTTTTAACATTTGAGTTCATTACTTATACACTGCCTTAGTTGTGATGCTCAACTTTGACCTGGGAATTCATAACAATCTAAAACAAAATAATCATCTCTCACACACTTCCAGAAAGAGTTCAGATGCATTCGTGGATAAATTAAAATGAAATAGATTTGGCACTGTAAGTTGATGCCAAAAGTATGCCCTGTATTGTATAGTGTGTATGCCATTGAAAGGGTTAGGGAAGGAGAGGGAGAAGGAGGAGGAGGAAAGGAAAGGGGGAGATAAGAAGAGACAAAAGAATGAAAAGAGGGATGGGAAAAGAAATAAGGAGAAGGAGGAGGGGAAGGGAAGAGAAAAGGAAAGACAGAGGGAAGAAGGGAAGGAGGACTAGAAGAGAGGTAGGGAGGGAAACAGGAAGGAAAGGAGGGAGGGAGAAGAGGAGGGAGGGAGAAAGGGAAGTAAGGAGCTACGGCAATGAGCTTTGGCCAGCGAGGCAGAGAGCTCTAGGGTCTAGAGTACAGCAACCCCTCAGTCAGCCCTGTGCTTTGCAAATGAACCTCTCTTGGCTTTTACTGTACATTCAGATTAAACATCACTCAGATCCAAAAAAATACAAACAAACAAACAAACTTGATCTCTTTTACAATTGGAAGCTTTTCTGTGGATAAATTCTTTAAAGTGCCCTTAAGTTAACTGTTTTGTCAGCACTGCGACTCCACCATTTGTTTCACAGTCCCTGCCCGAGTGGAATCTGAATCAACGAGGGAAATGTACTGCTGCCTTTGAGGCTTTTGTAAACATTTCCTTGTGATGTTTTTCTGAGTTATTGGGATTTTAAAAAGTATCTTATTTTCTGTTTTTTATATATCAGATCAGAATCTGCTTTTCAAAACCAGCACAATTTAGTTTATAAAAAAACACATGCTTCACACATACACATCATGTTTATGGAGCATATATATTTGTATATTGGGCATGGGTGTAAGCATATGACTTGTTTCTTTTGACTTATTTCTATATCTTTCATGAAACAATGTATTTATTAAACTGAAAAGTGTCCCCAGCATCTCCTCACAAAACTATCATGGAGGACATTGGCCTTGTTTTTACCTGCTGCATAGTTAATACTGCCAACCAGATAGGATCTAGGATTGCCTAGGAGAGAGACCTAGGGTAGGGAATATGTAGTTTAATTTAGGTGGAAAGACCCACCTTAAGTGTGGGCAGACCGTTCCATGAGCTGATGGCCTGGACGGTTAGCAAGAAAAGCCATGTTGGACACAACATTCACCCCTCCCTGCTTCGGGCCTGTTTACTGTAAGGATCCTGTGACCAGCTCCCTCATACTCTCGCTACCATATCTTTTCTTTTATTCTGGACCATCCATGCCTTCAAACAGTTAGCCAAAGTAAATCTGTCATTCCTCAAGTTACACACACACACAC
>NW_022196896.1:109733698-109761046 GCF_008632895.1 Mastomys coucha
AGTTACACACACACACACACACACACACACACACACACACACACACACATGAAAGCCAGAGGTCAAGCTCAGTGTCAATTCCTTAGCAGCCATCTATCCTTGGGTTTGATACAGGGATGGGCTATCACCAATATGTGCCACCATGCCAGGCTTGTTTACTCAGGTGCCGGAGCTCCAACTCAAGATAATGCTTGCATGATAAGCATGTTACTGATTTTTTTCTGTAGCCCCCTTTAACCTTCTTAACAATCATAGAAGCCTTTCAAGGAGAGCATCAGCTGTGTCAGGTAGTCTTATCCATGGCAGAAGCCAAAACAGGAACAAGGAACAGAAAGCTTGAACCCCTGTCCACCTCTTTCCTCATGGAAACTGGATCAGAAGACCCTGAGGTGAGCTTCCACTGGTAGCCAGTGTCACCGATAAAGCCAATCCACAAAGAGGCAAGGTCAGTTTCAAGTGCAACACCCACCTCTAACTCAATGACCTCAGAACCAACAACTCCCCTTTGGCTTATGGGAGAGTCACTCATGCCTCAACTTGGCCTTCGATTGTAATTTACGTGGTCAGAGGGTCCCATTCTCCTTGAAGCAGATTTCTTTTTGTGAGAGAAACTCACCCTGGGGATAAGTCATCATATGAGTATGTCTTATCTTCCATCACATTGATTATGTCATGGAGAAACCACTTGCTTAAAACCTTCCAAAAAACTTACATATAACTTATATGCTCTCTAGCCCTTCAAAGAAAGTATAGATTCAACTTTATAGATAAAGACAGTGGAGAGCAGGCACTCTGAGATACTTGCCTAGGGCTACCTCCATGCCTGAGAAGTAGACACACAACTTCAATGTTGTGTGGCTTTGGGACCAGTTGGAGTTTTATGGTAAAGAAGAATTCTTATAACTACGCTGGCTCTCCCAAACTTTGATAAGAGTCCCCCATGATACATTTCATAATGTATGTGTCTGCCATTGCATCTTCATATTCTAAACAAAATGTCATTTACAAAACTCACCTCCCACATCTCTTTTTCTCCCTCTTTGTCTTATGGCATTTGTGCTGCTATTTTTTTTAAAAAAATGTCATAGTCTAGTTAACTTAAAAAGAACACTGGCTGGACAGATGGCTCAGTGACTAAGAAGACTGGTTGCTCTTCCAGAGGACCTGAGTTCAATTCCAGCACTCACATGGTGGTTCACAACTGTCTGTCACTCCAGTGCCAGGGGATATAATGCCCTCCTCTGATTTCTGCAGGCACTAGGCATGCACATATTGCACAAAAGTATATGCAGACAAAACAGCTGTATACATAAAATCAATGAAATTTTAAATAGAAAGGGAAAGATTACAGGAATTTATCCTCTCCAACTTCGGTCCTAAGATCAAGGCACTAGCAATTCAGCTACCTAATGAGGGCTACATCCTCTGAAATAAAGAAATGTTATATCCTCTCTTTGCAGAAGGAAGGTCAGGTGAGCTGAACATTATGGAAAGCCATTAATCCCATTCATGAGAAGAGTATTTATAATCCAGTCACCACCTAACACCATTTCATGGGCCATTAAGTTTAACCATTGAATCTAGAACAAATACATGCAAATGTAGCACTCCTCAGCCCTGTATATGGAGATGGCTATCAGAAAGAGGATATGTTCTCTCCCCTCCCTCAGCCAACTTTGTCTACATTCCATCAAAACATACAAGTTTGCATGCATCTTCTACACAAATATGTGTGGTCATGTGCAACTCATACAAGGAGGAAATTGCTAAAACTGAGTTATATGAATGTTATGTGGGAACTGTTTCTTTGCAAGCTAAAGCAACAGAAAATTGTCAATTGTTCTGAACTGAAATTGGAGGTCCTCAAGCCAACTTCTCATCTTACAACCACAGAAATAGCCGGTGTTTCATTTCTTCCTAAAGCTGAATTGAACCGATTCAGCTGATAAATGCCAAGGCCCTTACTATCAGAGAGGGCACAAGGCAATGGCAGTGGGTTTCTTCACAAACCACCAGCCTTTTGTGTGATTTTGTTACAAAATTTAAAAAACAAAACAGAATGGTTAATTTTATATGTTATTATTTGAATTATTTAAATAGGATTATCTGTTGGCTTATCTGTTTAATAATAACCCTACTTCATAATTTGAGTAATTCTGATTAGATTAGTTGTTGGTTGTTCAAAGCAGAATGGAAGATTTTTGTATGGATAGAGTCTGCAAGGATGATGGTTGTATTAATGTTCTAACATGGAACTTGCAGAGAGTCAAGGCTGACGGGCATGTGACAAGGTCTTAGAGACTCTAAGTAACTCCCGATAGAAACAGAGGTTCTTCCTCTCCCCTCTGCTGACATACAGAGCAGCATGGGGTTGGGAAAGCTGGCCCCACCTCTCCAAAGGCCATCACACTGCTGTCCTCAGCTGATGGCATCTGGTGTGGATGCAGGTAAAGAAAGACTCATCCTCCCTGGATGCCCACTAGGAATTTGACCACACTCCAGCAAGTATACAGACAACACAAAATAGACTTTCCCTATATTACTCTCGGGGGGGGGGGGGCGTCAAGGTTACAGGGATGCAGATATGGGAAGACTGGGAGGTGAGAGTGATTGGGGTATGTGATGTGAGATTCCAAAATTTTTCAAAAATTAAAATCAAATAATGGTTTTTATAAGAAAGAAAGAAAGAAAGAAAGAAAGAAAGAAAGAAAGAAAGAAAGAAAGAAAGAAAGAAAGAAAGAAAGGAAAGGAAGAAAGAAAGGAAAGGAAGAAAGAAAGGAAGGAAGGAAGGAAGGAAGGAAGGAAGGAAGGAAGGAAGGAAGGAAGAAAAGAAAGGAAGAAAGAAAGAAAGAAAAGAAAGAAAGGAGTAGAGGGTTTTCAAGTCCAAGTACCTAAAAGTAACCAGTGCACTGAATCTGGGAACAAAACTTTATCACAAGGAAGCAGCCACAGCATCTTCTTTTTCTAAAAGAATACTTTCTGCTAGTCAGTCAGTTACATGTATTGATAGTTACAGTGACATGTGTTACGTGGTTGATTAAAAGAAAAAAAAAAGTGCCCTAAGAGGCACCTCCCTTAAAAGGCAATGGCATGGATGGGAAACAATCGCAAACAATGGTGAACATCTAATAAATAAAATGATACTCAGCCGAAGTCTACAGATGCTATGGGATCAATACGCACAGAGGCCAGAGCAGTCGGAGCTTCAAGGACTTAAAAGTAACTTCGAAAGATGAAGAGGGAGAAGAGATACTGGGGCAGAACGTGAATCAAAGCAGAGCATACAGCAAGACATGAGACCTTGGAGATGCTGAAACTAATTGAACTCTGGGAGGGAGGTACAGGGGAACTGAGTATGAAGTTGGGGCTTGGGCTTGAAACAGGAGGAAGTGGAAGCCAAGGCCTCCTGCACATGCTGGATGGACAGACTGAACACAAACAAATTCTGAGAGAGTCAGAAGCAGGGCACAGCAAGGCATAGGCTGACTCAGAAGTTGTCCTTTGTCCCCTCTTCCTCCACTACCCCTCCAACTCCCATCAGAAAATGTTCTCTGCTTTGAAGGGGGTCATGTGATTTTAATGGTTTGGGTGATCCAGGATAATTTTATTTCAAATATCATCACCCGGTTGCAAGTGCAAAGTTCTTTTGCCGTGTGATAGAATAGGCAGAATCATACGCTGCCCTTCAAAGATGCCCTCATCCCAATACCCAATGCCTGCTAATGAATTATATGGTTGTACAAGGATGGGATTGAGTTTGTGTATAGAATTGAGAGTGCTGATCATCTGAATTTAAAATGGAGTGATCATTTCGCCTCACCTGGGAGGGCCTGTATTAGCTAGTTTTGTATAGTTGTGACCAAATATCTAAGAAAATATCCATATTAAGGAGGAAAGCTCTAGCTTGGCTCGTGGTGCATGGTCATCTGGCCCTATGCACTTGAGCAGAAGATCATGGTGGAAATGAATGAAGGAGAAGCAGAGAGGAATGAGAGAGAGAGAGAGGGGTAGAGAGAGAGGGAGAGAGGGAAAGAGAAAGAGAGAGAGAGAGAGAAAGAGAGAGAGAGATCAACAAGCTATCTCCTAGAACTTACCCCTTCCTAAGTGATCTTCCATTTCCAACTATATCCCATCTCTTAAAGTTTCCAGAAGCTCCAAAACAATACCACATGCTAGGAACCAAGCTTCTAAACCCAAAGCTCTGGGTGGGCATTTCAAACTCAATTCACACCAGAGACCTGTGTAACCACGGGAGCCTTCCATGTGTGGAAAGGGGAGGAAGAGCACTCAGCATAGACGGATGACACGTGAGAAAATCCTGGCTGCCACTGACTACAGAAGGGCACCCCGAGCCTCTAGCAGCTGTAAAAGGCCAAGAAATTCATCCTGCTTGTGAGCCTCCAGAAGAAACTCCAAGCAACAGGCACGTAAGTCTAGTGAGACCCATTTTAGATTTCTGCGTAACTGACCCATCTACGTCACACTTCTGTGCTATTTTAAACCACTGCACTTTCAATAATTTATTACATCAGTAACAACAACGATGCATACTATTCTCAAATGTCAGGGACTTGGAAGAGGAGACAATGACGAAATTTGAATGGCTACGGACAAGAGTTGATTGAATATAAAGCCAAGAGAACCATATCAGGAAGCCTGCCATTGCTGGTCATCATGCTACATCAAGAGATCTATCCTGAAAGACTGCTGCTAGTGTAGCAGATGAAATATTTGAAGCACCTAGCATGTGTGTACATAAAAACCCTCAACAAAATACTGACCGTTACTCCTACATCACTAATGACGGCAAGACCAATTCCCCTATATCCTGGAAGTTCAGCTTGTCAAGACCATCACACCAGTAGGAACACAGTCATCTGTTACTCTGATTCATAGCTTCCTTTGGTCCCTCTTGAGCCTTTCTACTCTCTTTTCCTCCCTTCCCCTCTGCCTCGACTCTCCTACAGGTAGAGTTCATTTTTTTTTTTTTCATAACTTCCTCTCTACCACCCAAGCCACCTTGGTGCACATCTGGACACAGGAAGGGGGAGGACTCTCAGGAGGAGTGACTTCTTCCCCTAAGAAGGAAGAAATTAAAATCAAGATTGGAGAAATCAGTGCCAACTTTACCTACTGCAGTGGGCACCTCAAGGCAGAACAAGGGAGCTGCCGAGAAGCTGTGGTCCTGAAACTGTCACTCAGGTTAAAAAAAAAAAAAAAAAACTGAGAGAACACAACTCAGTCAGGTAACCAAGACATTATTAGGAGGTAGCTCCCAGGACAACATAAGGATGCAAAGGAGGCAATAGCAGCCACACAGATTTCATATGTTCACATGGCTTTCCATGTTTAATTTGAAGGTTTATCTTCACTGATTTGCTTCCTGGCTTGCAAGCACTTTCTGCTACAAAGGCCGACATGAAGTCATGAAATAGCCACAGGTGATAACATTTTCTTCTACTGTCACAGAGTCTGACATGTCCTCTTACTGTCCTTGCTCAGGGTTGGACTCACTGTAGTCTATTAGCTACGTTATAGCTAAGTTGGGTATCTGAGATTACAGTCATTTGAGGAAACTCACTAATAAATGCTTCAGTTTGGAGCAAAGAGGCATAGGTCTAAAGGGCCTTTGGAAAAGGCACAATGATGGCAGCTGGGCATCTTGAGGAGAGAAAAAAGGGCCCTATGCTTTGTTGGATACAGGAGGTTATATGAAGATTTTTCTCCTTAGTACTTTTTAAAGGAGTGAAATCTCGCAGAGCTATATTTCGCAGTGTGGGGGATGGAATCCAGGGCTTTGCACATGCTGAGAAGTGTTCTACCACCCAGGCCTAGCCGAGCCCTTGTTTCTTTGACATAGAGTATCACTCTATAGTTCAAGCTGGCCTTGAACTCATGATGTACCCCATAATGGCTTCAAATTCACAATCTCCTTGTGACTTGAGGTGAAAAAGAAAAAAAAACCTGTCACAGGACCACCTCTACTTATTCTTACATTCCTTTGTGATCTCTAAAAACATTGCCTCATCAAACTGCCCTAAGACACATGGTTCTCTTGATGACATGTGGGTTTTGAGAGAGAGAGAGAGAGAGAGAGAGAGAGAGAGAGAGAGAGAGAGAAAGGGGTAATATGTAGTAACACTCTTTATGTAACTCAAGGACAGAGCTATTCCTGTTTGTGACTCTATGTGCTATGAGAAAGAAAGCTGGAGGACATAGGTTCAAGGGAAGCCGAGGAAGCAGAAACTACTCATTCTAAACAGAAAGTCTGCTTAAAACTGAAAGCTACCCTAGCATAAAAAGGAGCATATGATTGACATTTCTGAAATAACTATAAAGTTTCCTTTCCCCTCTACCCACACCTATACACATGCACACACACACACACACACACACACACACACACACACACACACATGCATGTATGTGTATTACTTAATTTTAGTAATGCCTGACAAGCCTTCAATTATTGAAATGGGCTGTGGGAAGGAAGTCTGTGGAATTACTAATACTGGAGTTAATGTATATTGACACTGTAACTCATTCATAGTGATGTGCACACAATGAAATCAATTGTTCCTTTTTAATCAATGTCCTTCTTTTATTCTCCCCTGCTAAATTGAATCTGCATGATGGGACTGATGGGGCTACCGGAAAACTCACTGGTAACTTTGAAGGTTACTCTCAATTTTTTTTTGCTTGTATATTGCCATAGGGTCACATTAAAATGCAATTTAGAGACCCTCTTCCTCTCCACTTCATACGCTGTGTCTTGGTTAAAACATCATGCCCTCCTTTTTAATTGGTGGTGGTTAAGAACAAAATACCTTTGAGGTAAAGTAGAGCCCTCAATTCTCATGAATGAAACCTTAAAAGCTATCTTTCATCATCCAATAAAGCTTTTAAGATAGGGAGGGAGAGCTTCAATCAGTAGGAAGGGGTCTCCATTCAAGCAATAACTGCTTTTAAAAGCATCCAACTGCATAGATACCATTTCTGCTATTTAAAATGCCAAACCACACTCCATTCAGTTGATCTTGGAAAGCTTCAAAAACCACAAACCAGAGCCCAAAGATAAAAGATCAGTTGAATTTATTACTTACACAACAAGATAAACATTCCAAAGAAAAGAAGCTATAAATATTTGTTTACAAAAGCAATAAAGTTTAATGTTTACTCTCCTTGATCGAGGTAGCTTTAGATATTCATCTAAAGGGGAGGCTGGATAAGCCCACAAATAAGTGAGTAAGACAGGAGCTTATCTACAAGCACATGAACTTTGGCTCCACTTCTTGCATAACTTTAAAAGAAACAAACAAGCCAGCAGGGGCTACATAGATAGGGAAAGGAGACTACAGGCTGGTTGGAAATCTTAGGTGGTAGCACTGGTGACTTAAGGCATTAAACTTAGTACTAACTGACCAGCACCAACATCCTGGAACCACTACAAAGCTAGACAGTGGTCAACTTCTTCCTTGTTGTAAAACAACAGTAATGACCTGAGGGAGGATGGTGCAGACCTAACAGAGGACGGTGCAGACCCATGGGATGCTATCAAGCATGAATGAAGCTGAAGACGCCAGAAGGCTTGATCCAGAGGAAAGCACTCAGTAAATATGAGACTTTGCCAACATACTTCACTAACCTGAAACATGGTTCTCATCCTAATCTGTTCCCACCTCAGCCAGAACCCCTGGATTCTATTTCACTCCTGTTGCTGGGTGATGAACAGAATAGAAGTGGCCATTCTAATTCCTATCTTTGGACAGTGATTCTCAACCTCCATGGAGCTGCAGACTCTCTAAGATAGGTGCATTCGACTAATTGAGAACCTTGCTGGTAAGTTTCAGATTTAATACACTGGCAGGAGAATCTGAAATATGCCTTGGGGTCACCAAGTAAGCCACTGCTAGAATGGAAAAGGAGACTGGGACTCACCAATTTCTTGAGGAAATAAGACAGAGAGAGATATACAAATACAAATCTACTGTTTTTCTTCTAAAGAGACAGATTTTTTTTTTAGATGGTCTTGTGCACCTCTACTTTTTAGCGGTAAACTTTTAGCCCAATTTACCCAATCAATGAATTCACAACTCAATTAATTGTTCTACATGCTACTCACCTAGATTGGGCAGATCTACTACTACACTACTCTATTCCCATCTATTAGATCTCATATGACTTGTGATTTCTCCAAGCCACATACTTCAGCTCCATCTTCCTTCCACCTCGTCCTCCTCCATCATCATCTTCTCCAGTCTCTTCCCCCTGTCTCCTCTCTCCCCTTCTCCCCCAAACTTTTCAGCTCCACCTTCCCTCCAGCTGCCCAATCATCAGCCTTAGCCTTTATTTGAAAAGTTAAGGTAGGGAGAAGGTTCACAAGGCACCTGTATACATGATTCATTCTGCAGTGCTTTCCAGCAGAGGAGAACTAGCATCAAAATACAAGACCATGGCTATCCACAACATCCACTGGCTTGAACTTGCTATGTGAGCAGGATGGCCTTGAACTTTTGATCCTCCTACCATTTCTGACTTGCCTCTCAAATGCAAGTGTTACAGCAATGTGCCATTGTTCTCAGGTTATACAGCACTACGGGTTGAAACCAGAGCTCCTACAATGCTAGACAAGGGTTCTACGAGCTGAGCTATGTGCTCAGGTCTCCACTATACTTTTTAATTACCCATGTAATGGTCAATAACCACCCCAGTCAATCAGTTCTAAGGCACAAGAAGTCTGGGAGGAACTCAAATTCAGCCATGGGAGGAAGGAAATATATTAGACTTTTAGGAATTAGAAAAAAGCAATAGGAACAACAAACAAATTCAAAGCAAAATGAGTATCTCTTAAGCTCTATGTCCCTGGCACCCTTCAAGCCAACATCAGATCAATCACAAAGAAGGACTAAGCCACTTAATCCATCACTGAATTAAACTCAAAACACGAAGTTCTTTTTCAGTAAGATGCTCAAATCACTTGCAATTTGTTCTTAAGTACTTTGACAACTTGCTTCTGGTTGGACTTACTTTGCAATACCTTGTATATAGCTACACAAAGAGTACACATAAATACTAATGAAATAGAGACCCAAAACATAACGATTTTATTGTAATGCAATTCAATCTATATTCCTGACACTGTTACATTCATAAAATATGCATAGAAAACTCTAGGTGGGAATTCTATTTTCATGTATATCTAAATAGTCTAACAAAGCAACACGGAACAGTTTTGCCCTGCTGGAAAACATTTCACCTGGCAATAACCCAAAGCCATTTGACTCTGAACATGTGTTATTAGAGGAAAGAAAAGGCAATATAGATAAAACTACACATTTTCATGATTATAGACTCAAAAGGCTATATTGCTAATTATTTCCCAAAATTATTTCAACATAGATTATCATAAAAATAAACATAAGAAATAACTGTAATCAAATTCCATTCCTGAAGTTGAGCATTCCCAGAAGTATTTCTCAAACAAAATCCCCCAAGACAGCCTGTGAAAAACAGTTTATGGTAAACATCAACAACACAAACATCCAAACACTTGGAAGTTGATGAATGTGAGATAGTATTTTTTATAACTTCACAATGACTGAGAACTTGAACAATATTGAATGTTATTTTCTTTTCACTGATTCCCAAATGTATATAGAGGGTCCTCAAAAACACATATGTGAAGGCTAGTCCTAAGGGTGTCAGTATTAATGAGATAGGAACCTTTAAGAGGTATGCATAAAAGAAGGTCCATAAGACATAGGTATTCTTGTGGAGGAATTGCAGAACATCTCCCCAACTTCGCCTGTTTGAGGTGTAACTGTTGCCCCTCAGTGATCTCCCAGAAAAATGAGCTCCCATGCCTCTTGTAACCAGGACCCAAGACAAGGACCTACCTGATCTTGGATTTTGAGCCTCCAACACTGTGAGCTAAATAAACCTTTACTTTTTACACCGTAGCTGCCTCAATTATTGTGCTACAGTCATGCAAAGTTGACTAACACACCAAACAAAGGAAGCAGAAAATTCATCTTCATATATGCAGTGTATCTCCCCAGATACAGTTGTGAGATAATAGAATGTTTTCCTTCTTCAGTACATGCAACAAGGTACCACGGCTTGTATCTCTTCTGTATATGGTCATTTCTGCCACTGCTCTCCAATGCAGAGAACATTGTTTCCTATAACTGCCTTCCCGATTTCCTCAATATTTTGACTCTGCGTTTTTAACTATAATTTGTCTACATGTGGCTTTGTTTGATCTTTCCCTCATTGAGGTTTTGGGAGGATCTTAAATCTGAAAATTAATATTTTCTAACAAATTTGGGAAAGTTTCATACATTGTTCATTAAAATACAGTTTCCTATGTCTGTGATAGTCAAAATTGATTGTCAATGTGGCAAGATCTAGAAAAACCTAGGAGACAAGCTTCTGGCTATATTGTGACAGATTATTTTGATTGGATTAACATGATGGGAAGACCCATCATAAAAGTGGATGCTGCCATTCCCTCAGTGAGAGAGAAGAAGTCAAAAACATTCATTTCTCTCTACATCCTGACTGCAAATGTCAGCTACTTCATCTACTTCTGTTCTGAGTTCTCCATGTCAAACTTGGAACCAAAATAAGCCCCCTTTTCCTTAAGTTGTTTTTACCAAGCTATTTTATTACAGCAATAGGAATGTAACTCCAGTTCCTTGGACATATGCCTAGCAGCTAGTTTGTCATCGCTATTCCAACTGTGTCATTTGACGGTCTGCTTTCATTGACTCCTTTTTCTCTTGTCTATATGTTTCATTTTCCTGCCGTATTTTTAATTCATGCTAATCGTACTGGATGATATATTTTAGATCACGGGAGCTCTGCTGTTGTCATGTAGCAACAGGACTGTTGATTTATAGCCTAAAAAGCAGTTATCATTGCTCATCAATCACCTTGTCTCTGACTTGTGGAGCTTGCGTTTTATTGCTTTATAGGATGAGTCTCACTTTCATCTGCAGTCAAAATGAAAATTTTTCTCTTACCTAGAAAAGCCATAAAATTCTGTTTACCTTGCCATAGTAAGTATAAATATTGCACACCACATACAAAAATAATTTGGAAAAGTATTCTTTATGTAAGCAAAAGTTTTCAGTATGGTCAGTTCTTCCATTAAAACTCTAAAAAATACTCAAACGATTTTTCTTCTAAAAAGTCAGTGAGGTTTTTAAACAATACACATACACACTTCAGACATGCATACATGTATACACATATTTACATGTACGTATACCCATATACACATGCACATACACATATGCACACATATGCACACACACATGACAATGTGTATAAATCAAGCTTAAATCACTCTCATACAGACAGAAAAGTCTTAAAGGCCAAATAAGAACCAAGATACTTCACAATCTATCTACTGATATTAAAATGTGTTCTTAATTTTTCAGCTGTAAAACCCATCAAACGTCTTCTTTTAAGAATCAAATATAACATTATAATATAGATCTGATTTGACTCCATTTTCACCACTTTTAGCAAACTCATTAGCATTTATTGGTCAGTTTTCTTTACTGTAAGACACTTGTAACATCAGGCAACCATCCACAGCTAGAGTTATCATTGGGCAAACAGGCCTTGGCCTTTAGGTCATGAGGTACAAAGGAGTATTTAATTCAGCAACTGAAATATAGCTTTCCTTTTCTGATGAGAAGCCATCAGAGACCAGGGCTCCCAAGTGTGCCATGGCTTGGCTTACATCACATAACATGTTCTCCATGCCCACACATAAAACAGTCATGATTTTGTACCCAGACAATCTCACAACAACCTTTTCCTTCTCCTCCCTCTACCCACGAGTACCACAGGTACTGTGCACCTTCATACATCACTCTTTTGCCCAGCCTAAGCATGCCCTTGCCTTCTCACATGCTGTCAGTACATCCCGCTCTTCTAGGTTCTGCCACAGCTGCCTCTCAGCTCGGGTCACTGCTCACAATGATGTCTTCAATCCGTTAGGCCTGCCCCATTTGCTGCTGCCTCCTAACTACCTTCTCTGCTTGTAACACATTTTCTAAACCACTATAAAAATGATCTTTCTAAAAGTAGCATCTATAAAAGTTTTGTCTCCTTTAAGACCACTTTCTGTAGTGCCCAAACAATGGGGTCTATGGTCAGAAACACTCTATAGAAGAATCATCCAAATTGTTCCTATGTTCTAGCTCAGATTCCACATTCTTCTGCTCCAGCATCCTTAAGCTATCCAGCCACCGGGTTATGTATACTGTAATCTGGACAAACCTGAGCTCAGAGCTGGGCCCAGGATCTTTCCGGGGACTGGGAAATGCCTCCCACCCCTTCCTCTGTGGAGAGTCCCACCTTCTGTGGACAGTTCTACTCTTGACGGAATTCTTGTCCTCTATGGAGGTTTCCCCTATTCTGAGGTGAGTCTTATCCTCTGTGAAGGATTCACCTGCTCAGTGGAGGATCCTCTCCTCTGTTGAGGGTTCCCATGTTCTATGGAGGATTCTTGCACTTTATGAAGGGACCCCTCCTCTGTGGAGGGTTTTATTGCTCTGTGGAGGGTTTCTGCAAGGCGCAGGGCTCATAACTCTCCTGCTTCATGACAGCACCAATGCTATTACACTAGGGCTACTCAATTGCAGGTCTAGTGTACCCCAAAACTGTGAGCTTCAGAGAATAAAGACAATGCCCAGTACAAAGTGTGGCTCAGTTACAGAGGAGCCCTGTCTCAAACAACTACAACAATAATAATAATAAAAATAATAATAAATATTCAAAGTGTAGCTTAGAGATCAAGCTAAGGAAACAGTCTCTCAACTAATAAATAAATATTGACTTTTCATCATTTTTATACCTTATACATTAGATAGATAGATAGATAGATAGATAGATAGATAGATAGTCAGATAGAAATAGAAGATATATAGATTAATAGATAGATGATAGATAGATAGATAGATAGATAGATAGACCATGAGTGAAATCTTACATAACCACAATAATATATATGTATTTATATATATATATATGTATATATATATATAATTTTAAATATTATGGCTCTGAAATAAAAAAGTAATAGTGGAAAGTTAATACTATCAGTACACAAGAGAGAAACAAGAAGACATAACATTAATCTCAATTATCTTTAGTTGCATTCCTCCCATACCAAAAGAAATAAAAATCTATTTTCGCAAGACCAAAGTCACATCTACACTGACCAGAGCCCAACACAACACTGCTCAGCCCTTCCTAGCTCATGCATTTTGGGTCTAATGCCTTTCTCTTTGACTATCTATGTTAATAAGAACAACAGAACCATCCTCACTAGGTTTTTGTCAAGCAAAGATTAATATTGCATACTTTAATCACAATATTCATGCTTGGCACTGGGCCTTGGCACAGTGCCTCACGTACTTTTTCTAGAACTAAATTACTCATTTATAATACAAACATGAGAATAAAGAAAAACCAGCACTGGGTAAACAAAATATGTTAGTTTTCAGTTCTCAACGGAGCAGAAGTGAAAACTTACATAACCACAATTTTAGGAACATTTGGAGTCCCTACGCCCAGCAACGAAGGCAGGATCCTTATCTAGAGAGCAGCACAGGCCAAGAGGGCCCCATTCTCCATGGGTTTTTTTTTTTTTTTTTAATGGTCAAGCTTTAAGTGGTCTAGCATTGGTTTTGTTGTTGTTGTTGTTGTTGTTGCTGCTGCTGCTGGTGGTGGTGGTGGAGTTTTTTTGATTGATTGATTGATTGATTGATTGATTTTCCTAATAAAAGAAACAACAGCAACAACAACCTCGAAAACGTGTCCCTCATGCTTATCACCATACGAACAACTGAAGCCAGCTCTGAAGCAGGGGTAGGGTGGAGGCTGCAGGGAGTCCCTTGAAGCCATCAAGTGCAACTGCATTTAACTGCATTTATCCAGTCACTCACGATAGCTCTTTCCCGAAATGCCTACCTTACAGACAGCATCATTCAATGAAAGAGGATCAGCCCTTCAAAACCCTTTCACTTGTCTCCACCCTGACTCAGTCAAACCAGGCAGTCTTTTATTAGAAGGCTGATGGTGCGTGTTTGATTATGTAGATTGTATTTTTAACAGTCCTCAAATGATGTATTTGCTGCAAAATGAAAATGTTCTCTTTTCTCTCCGCAATCAGTGAATTCTATCTAATCTACAGAAGCCATGCCCTGTTGTCATGATTGTTGTTGCTGTTGTTTCACAAGAAGGTATATTCTGAGAAAGTGTGTGTGCAAGAGTCCGTGTGGGTGCACATGTGAGTGAACAAGCCATAAGAGGTCATCAGGTATATACTATTCCTTTCTTGCTTTCTCATGAGAGCCACAGATCCTAAACGCTGTCCTGCGAGTCCAGACCAGATGATTCCTACAACAGCTACCACAGTGCATCTTTACCTCAGAATGCATCAGCTAAGGAGCCTGATACAGTGCTAGTGAATTTGGAGCTCAAAACAATTAAGAACCATTCGGAAAAAACTCCAAAAAACACATGGGCAGAAGCCTCGGGCGCTATAAAGGAGTGGCTTATTTGCTTCTCAGTTGCCTCAATGTCAAATTCTGACACAAACATCTGTTCATCTCAGCCAGGGAACAAGTTTTCCTATAGACTTAACAGCTATCTAAATTAATCAAAGTATTTGCGTTAGTCTCTTGAGTAATGTGCTGCAAAGCCCACCCACACAAAACTCTCCCCATGGCTAAGTCTCTTGCGCTGGCTCTCACTGGTTTGTTTCCTAGCAGAGGAATTTGGCAGGTTTATTTCTTAAACACGGGCCTCAGGGCTGGAGAGGGGGTGATTAAGGGTGCTTGCTACTCTTTCAGAGGACCTGAGTTCATTTTCCCAGCACCTAAATATCAGGTAGCTCACAAACACTCTTCAGGGGATTTGACGCCCCCTTCTGGCCTCTCTGGGCACTGCACACACATTACAGACACACCCAGAGACATTCGTACATTCTCATAAATTTATTTTTTAATTAATTGTTTTATTTATTTACATCCCAAATGCTGTCCTCTCTCTCCCCATGCCTCCTGGAAGAGTTTCCCCCCCTCCCCCTCCCCTTTGAAATAAAATCGAATAAATCTTAAATACAAGTCTCACTCTTCTAAGCAGGGCTGAGAGAGAAACAATGTTTAAGTTTTAAGACCACAGGCCTCTAAGAAAATATGAGGTTCCCATAGACTTTTAAGCACTTCTTGCCTCTTGTTTCCAAGGTCAATAGAAAAAGGCGCCATGTTTTTCTTTGCTTTTTTTCCACCTCATGAGTTTTTACCAACAACAGCAAAACTCGTGACTATGTGAGAAAGGTTCTCATTTTTATCAGACTAGATCTTTGCACATATGTGCCCAAACATCTCACGCATCCGGGTTATCCAGAATGCAGACTGCATGAGCTGCTCATAAGGAAGTCTGAGGCAGATGTGCCAGTCCTTCAATTAGTTTCCTGCTAATAAACACTTAAGTGTATTTTACAAAATATTTGTAGTTGTGTGAACTCATCTCATACTGAGAACTGCGTGAGGTAGATATTATTCTGCTCATTTGAAGGACTGGGGAAAACAGGGCTCGTAGATTTACACAAATTGCCCAAAGTCATAAAGAAAGCACCTGATGGAACTGAAGATTCGTGACAGTCTACAGATGTATCATCTCCCCTTTTCTATCACCCAGGCCCAGGTAGGCCAGGGAAACACTTCCATGTTTATAATCCATCCCTCCACATCTGGGGTTCAGTTTCGATGGCTATAAAACTATCTTTAGTGCATGAGCTGTTTGTTTTGTTTGGCTGACAAAATTGTGTCAAGAGCTTCTATTGTGACTGGACTGAAATACAAAAACAAGGTTGTTTGTTCTCCTTTTCTGTAAGAATAAAAATAAAACCTGCACATAATAGTCACCAAGGATTCCTGTCTGGGCAGTTTGGAGCTGACGGAGTGGGACCACTTCACCCAGGGCCGCTCCAAATAAGCCCTTTTCATTTAAGTAATTACCAGCTATCTTTCAAATTCATATTAGTCAGGGAGCCAATTCAGCCAGCTCATCCAAAGAAATCATGTTTCAAACTCCATAGCTGTCAGCGCTTAGGCCATAAAATAACATTACAGTGGAAATTATGTAAATTAATACAATCTTCATTCATGTTACAGCTAAAAAAAAAAAATGCTTACAGGAAAATGAGGGAACACCAGGTCCGTTTTCAAGTTCCCATATTCTATATTCCACTCCCCAGAAACATGCGTACAAGTAATTGAGGAGTGAAGCCCCATTGCTTACATACCAGCCTAACAATAAACAAGCTGAAGTCAGTTACTCTATTTATGCTGTGCTGTGGGCACACACACCCATTTATTATCTGTAGGACTGGCTGTGCCGCAAACCTTAGTAGCAATAAATAGTTTCAAAGGAGGGAGTGTCCACCAAACAAACACAAACATGAGTGGATTCTAAAACTACAAAGATTCACACAAACACCAGTACACACACACACACACACACACACACACACACACTCACACCCCACAGAGACAAAAAGACAGAGACAGAGACACAGGGATACACTCACATTCACACATACACATTCACACACACATAGACTCACACACACATACTAAAGAGACAGAAAGACAGACACACAGGGATACACACAGAGAGACACTCACATTCACACATACACATTCACACACACACAGAGAGACTCACACATACTACAGAGACAGAAAGAGACACAGGGAAACACACAGAGAGACACTCACATTCACACACATACACACTCACACACACACAGACTCACACACACATACCACAGAGACACAGAGACACAGAGATACACACAGAGAGACACTCACATTCACACACTCACATTCACACACACACACTCACACACACACACATACCACAGAGACAGAAAGGCAGAGACACAGAGACACACATAGAGAGACACTCACATTCACACACATACACACATGTCAGTATCAGGCAGGGCGAGTACTTTTTGCATATGTCCTAAATCCTTCGGCTAAAGGAATCTTTTTAAAAAGTGTTAAACATTTTCGTGTTTTCTGATTATTCCAAGTTCTACCACGTCACATCCGGTCTCCAGCTGATCAGGTGGGACAAGAAATCTCCTTTTTAAAGGAAAAAAAAAAAAAAGCAAGTCAGTTCTTTTTTTTTGTACTTTCTTCAGAAGGAATATAGCAACTTATTCATGGAGAAGGTTTCCTGTCATGAAGGAGAAAAGGAAGGGGTGTGTGCCTTCAGCATGAAGAAACCCCAAACCACAGGCACAGCTCCGACTCAAGGATCAGAAGGACTCTGCATCACAACAGGGAAGTTCTACTCAAAAAAAACTGAAAAAAAAAAAAAGCTGGATAACTTTCATAGTCACCATGACGATGACACAGAGGGAACATGGAACTCCAAAGAGAAACAAATTCAAGAATGGTTTGTGGAAAAGGGAGTGTGTCTCTGGAGGTAGCTTCAGATGCAAATGTAGGAGGGAATAACAATTACTCGGCTGCTGTTGTTGTTCTTGTTGTTGTTGTCGCTTTTAATCTATTGTCTATGAATTTTATATCTGCACACAATAGACTTTAAAATGCTTTTATTAATTCTTGAAGAACTTTGTGTAATGTACTTTAATGATATCCACCCAGTGCCCTCACACAGTTCCCTTCAGTTCCTCCCAGACCCACCCCTACCTCCCTATGCCCACTCAATTTCATGTCCTCTTTTTTTTTTTTTCTTTGTTTTTTTAGTTACCCATTGACTTCAATTTGTGCGGTCCATACACTTCTGGGCGTGGGATCATGCACTGGCATGTAATAGACCCCTAAGGGGCCACATCCTTAAAGACAACACTCTCCACTGAAGCTGTCCACTGTCCATGGGTCCTGAGATAGGATGGCATGGGGTTGGTTCATTATCTCCTCCCACTCCAGGCCAGAATGTTGACTGGCTTGACCTTCTGTAGGTCTTGTCTGGGCAACAGGCATAGGGGATGGATGCTCTATTATGTCTATCACACATTCTCCCACCCCCTGGTCTAAAAGGACCACTCAAATGTCAGCATCATATTTATACTCCTCACGAAACAGAGAAAAGGGGCTAGAGAGCCTGGCTGCCTTTAATATCCCTCTGCGTATATCCACCGACTGCTCCATCTTTCTTACAAGACTCGGATAGATCAAAACCTTTCATTACAATTGGCCCTTGAAACTGTGGGGATGCAGGTATTCAGTAAAATTTCAACATTCAATAAAAAAAAAGAAAAAGCATCTGACTGTTTCAATGCAATATAGAGTGAGGTTTAATTTTTTTTTTATTTTAAAAACAAACTATTCCTGTCCCACACTGGGAATTTTCCCACTCAATGAAAAATATGCCGGCAACCTAGGAGCCCCTACAAATAGATGAGGGTATGCAGAAATTATTTCTTTTAGTGAAGCTGGATCATTTGAAAAGTAGCTGACACATCATAAGGTGTATCTCCTCACAGGAAAGGTACAGTACACTAAAGTGAGACAGGCAAACAGGAAATAGTTTAGCAACCTGGGCTTCTACTTGGTTTGGCCTAAGTGCACATCCTTCTCAGAACAATGCACCTCGCAGCCTGTGAGCCACCCAGGACCTCACACCTACATCAAGCTGCACCTATCCCTGCTATAAACAACAGAAATAAGTTAGTCCCCTTCAAAATATATTTATAATGCCCTATTTCTATTCAAACACACCCAGTACACAATCCAGGAACCACAAGCAGTGAGCAATCCCTTCTAGAATGGTTTGGAGATGCATATCCTGTATGGCAAACTATGTTCTCAAAGTGACATCTTAGAGAAACCTCTTTTTTCCCATCTTATGCCTATGCATAATTGGACATACATATGATTAAAATAAGATGCATTCATTGTGAGGAGTGATGTATGCAAGGGTGAGCAAAGACCTATATAATCTAGATCTGTCAAACAAAGTAGAATACCACCCAACCTGTTCCCCAAGTAAGCAAATACATCCCTTTCCTGAATTTGATAAGCCCAATAATCCAGGTCCTTGAGTATCCTCATTTATATGGCCACTGTCAATCTTGACTCTGTATTTATTCTCACCTGATCTATCACTTTGCTTTAAATAAAATTCCTCACTACTTCACAATCAGTGGGGGTTTTTATTTCACTCTTAAATAAGAAACCAAGAACCTGGAAATACACAGCCTAGATCCAACTAGCTATAACGGAGGGTTAACAAATGTTTTGATGTAAATTATAAGCCTTTGAGTTCCAAGATCCACTGGTCAAGAACTATTAGAGAGCAACAAGAACATTTTGATGGAGTCTGTATACACTACTGCCAGGATCTCCTGAGTCCCCAGGGTACCAGCTCTCACATAGCCAGGAGTTTGCTTTCTACTCTAGCCAATCTTAATCTTCTTTTAATTTCCTAACTTGAATTATGCTCATATTTAGAATTGTTCCAGTGCTAACAATTATGAAATTATTGTGTCACATAAAAATTCTCCGCCAGTTGAAGATACAAAGAGAAATTAAAACGATAATGAAATTATCATTCTATTATATCATGCCTTTTCTAATTGGCCAGTAAGCATTAAGAGCTCAGATCAAAATCAAACTGCATGATTCAAGGGCCAATTGTTGAAATTAAAAGATTAAAAAGCGACACTTCCCTAAGGAAACCAGGCACCTGCTAAGTTACCGGATACATTTTGGTGCATCTTATAAGAAATCAACAATATAACGATACTCCCTAATTCTCCCTCCCACACAATGCCCCCTTTGGTTCTTCCTGTTATTACAAGACTGGAGATGGAACCTCCAAAGTCTCAGACATGATAGACAAGTACTCTGCCACTCAGTTACATTCTAGAATTTTCCCTTCAGTTATAATCCAAGAAATAAGTTTTGTTGGCTGTCTAATACAAACACAATACCCTCCTAACTAAAAGCCAAAAGGGAAAAAAAAAAAACAGTAAAAGAAAGAAAAACAACAAAGCAACAGCTTTGAAGCAACAGCCAACTTTGGTTTTGTTCAATGTACTTGTGACTTCCAGCTAGCCAAGAGCCCACAGCTGCAGAAGAAGCAAGAGGGAGAAAGGAGAGGTGGCAATCACCCCTTGGAAAAGCTATTTAAAAAAAAAAAATCAAACGGCTCAACAGTTCTCAAGAGAATGGAAAGAAACCTAGGGGTAGACAGAACTTCACTAGCTAAAATCGTGGGGGAAGGAGAGAGGCAGGGAAGAGAGTGAGGGCAGAAGTGGACCCCAATTTCAGAGCAATTCCACCCTACATATAAAACTGAGACCCTCGTAAATGCAAATTAACTTTTATTTCCAGAGGACTCCCTCCAAGTTTTTATTGGATGCTGTCCCTACTCCTGAGCAGCCTGCCAACATGTATGCCCTCTGTTCAGAGCAAACACACGGCTCAAGGGTCAACCTCTGCCGAGCGAAGGCATTAAATTATGTTGTGAAGAAAAATGCCAATTCTCCAGGCCAAGCGGCAAACAGAGCTGCGTTACACTATTTACCATGAACACAGCAGAGACCTAGAAAGAGAAATCAGTAGATGTTTTCAAACTCAGTACTCTTCCTTCTCCAGACTCCATTTCTTCCCCAAAAAAATTTTACTAAACTGAAATACTTATATCAGTTTCCTAAAACAGACCCGGGCTAGATTCTACACCTGGTTACTTAAATGCAACTCACCCCTCTGAGGGGATGCCGATTGGAATCCGCTTTGGCTGTGTCCTTCCCCAAGTTCTCACTTTCTGCCACACCATTCATTTTCTGTAAAGCATCATGTTCCTAGACAGTAGACAGAGGGTGAGTGGGAAGCAGGGTGGGGGACCTGCCAAACGAACCAATGCCAGATGAACTTCCCTGGATCCAGATAGCTTTGTTTTTTAAGATTTCCGCCTTTCGCTAAATCAAAGTAGCAAAGTGGGTCTTGAAGTCTAGAGAAGATCACAGTCTCTACTCAGAAGGTCAGACTGCCAAAAAACGGAGGTATTTAACTTTCTGGCCTAAAGAATTCCACATTGTCCTTAGATGAACCTACGGAGCCACTCACATTGTTAACCAACAACCACAAATGTTCCTCAAGAAATGGAACCCACACAGCCTGAGGCCATGTCTTTTTAACATTTTTCGGTCCAAGCAGCTGTTTTTGCATGCCTAATACCATTCCCATTCCAGACTCAGAAACAAGACGGGTTCTCTGTGTGACGTGCACCAAAAGTGCCTGATTTGTTTTGGAGGCAGTAAAAGCATCCTTACTCCACAGTGGTGACACTCTGCTTTTTCAGCGCAGAGATTTGACAGGAAGGTGGGAGCAAGAGCCAAGTTATAAAAACCTTAAAGATTTATAGCAGATGCCAAGAACAGGCCCACACCCTGATAAACATGGATGGAAATCTTCTTCCAGGGATGGGCCAGATCAGGGAAGCCATGGGCCAGGAATATGTCAGACTAAGGATAAGGTTTCTTTAGTAACTTAATAAAGTCAGGCCATGTAGATGGGAAGAATGTCATCCCTTTGCTCTTCCCAGCAGGCACACTCAGCTCTTATATACAGCTTTCTAGGAAAGGAACTGAAAACTAGCATTGATGTTCAAGGGAAAGTTCTACCTGTGTGTCCATCAGAACTCTGTTGTGGAGAGCCATGGCACCACCAGCTGTAGCTCTTTTACCAAGGACACCAGCTGTAGCTTACTTTCCCTGGCCTCAGAACGAGCAACTGGGCTCCTTTCAACTTCTTTTTTGCTGCACTAAGTATTCCAACTCTAGGGATTAATCTAGTTTGGGGCTCCCACTGACCTAGAGCAAAGGATTGCATGTTAATGAACAGACAAGCCTCCCCCACCCCCAATACATGACCACTAAACAAACAGTCTCCAGACTGGAGTAGGAGAAACATAGTCAAAGTTGTGCCATCAGGATACTGTTCCATGAACTTGGGGAAGGAAGTGGGGAAGAAACAAACAAACAAACAAAACCAGATGTCACTTCAACTTCCACGTAAGCATCTCAGTGTTTCTTGCGGAATCGTTTCTCTTCTAACTCCTAGGGACGCTTTCAGTAAAAACTACAACCGACACTCTCATCCAACTCTGAGGGACACCATCTCCTACAAAGAACCAAGTGACACACTGGAGATAGAGCTTCACATGTGTGAGGCTCTAAATCCAATCCCAGGATGAGACATACAAACACTACACACAGAGAAAAGGAATAAAAGGAGCTTGTGATACATTCCATTAGAGACCAGTCTCCTTGTGAGCTGACCTGTAGTCATAGACTATGCAGGAAGACTACCTTTTCTTGTTTGTCTTGATTGACCTACCAGGACATTCAGAGACCAAGTCATCAGCCCCCTTCACAATTTTAATGACAACTTTAAGTTTCCAAATGTGACTAAACCCCTCCTTTCATTACATGACTGGTGCCTGAGGAATTTAATTCTGGTCTTGTTTTAATGGCATGTTTATCTTTTCCTCGAAATTATTCCAGAAATGATTTTATCCTGTGTTAATCCAAAGCTACCCTTCTCAGAACTATATAGGGATAGAATGCACATTTGTAGTTTGGACTTGTACATCATTTAGGACTTTGTATTCTCTGGTCAATCCCACCCTTTCACTTTGTTCTTGTACCAAGAAGCTTGGGCACAGAAGATTTCACAAGATTTTCCAGTTTTTAGAGCCTCTATGGGAAAATAGATCCAATTATATAGATAGACGGTACTGTTGTTTGAATGGAAAATGCCCCGCACAGGCTCGTGTACTAGGATGCTTGGTCTCTAGCTGATGGCACTGTTTGAGAGATTATGAAATCTTTAGGATGTGGAGCCTTTCTAGAGGAAGGAAGTATGTCACTGAAGATGGACATGGACAGTTTATAGCTTTGTCTCACTTCCAGTTCTCTTTCTCTGCTGCCCGTGTTTAGGTGAGATGTGATTACTCAACTTCTGGCTTTGGCCACCATGCCTTTTACACCATTAGGGGCACCTAACTGTCTGGAACTGTAAGCCAAAAGAAACTCTTAGGTTGCCTTTGTTCATGGCACTTCACCACAGTGGCAACAACAACAAAAGAATCTAACTCAGAAGTATAGGTAGGCAGGCATATAGAAAGATGATAGATCTGAGTGTGATTGTCATGTGCAATTGTTTAAGAAAAGTTAATAAAGTTTATGTTTTAATGGAAAATAAAGAAGTAAAGGCTACAATCAGAAAGTTTATCCATCTCAAACAGATCGAGGGAACTTCCAGATCTAAGAAAGACATATCTATAAGACAAGAAGATGGGTTGAAGGCAGGAGGTTTAATTCATTCTACAGTACTCACAGCACAGTGTGAGTTAATTCTAGGTACTTTGTTTGCTGAAAATCTAAACTGTCCCAGCAATGAGAGGTGGTGAAGCTAAGTCAACACAGAAGCAAGAAGACTCCCAGAACAACCAGAAAATGTCTGCAAAGTGCTAAGTAGCATCTTTTCAATGGGAATTGGGGTTCTCTAGATATGAAGGGTTGGCTACCTTGAGAATGTCTTTCACTTTGGGTTTTCTGAAATGGCATTTGAATTGCTCTGCATACAATGATAACATACATGTTGAGACCCATCAAATTCAAAACCACCCACTTTCCTTCAATGTTCTCCTTTCTGAGAATACCTCTATTCTACTGTTTGGCCAAACACCCTAAATGCAAGAAGTTCAGTTGCCTGGAGTGGTAGACAAAGAAAAGTCTTTGTCTAGTTAAAAGTAGCCACTTACTTCTTTCTGGCTACAAACCCCTACCTAGACTCTGATCAGTAGCTACACTTCTGTCTTGCCCATGAGAAGAGGGGCCAGTTGGGTGCCCCCATTCCAGTCATACAAATTCTAGAACACACTTCCCCAGAGAAAAGGGGAGTACCAGGGTAGAACTTGTAGAGCAATGGATGGTGATAAAGCAAGACATCTTAATCCCCACTTTCTTAACTCAGAAGACCAAGTTATCTGGTCCTGACTTCAATTCTAAGTCAACCCAAAGTTCATTTTTTTTATGCCTGAAAGTGAAGGAGTTGAACTACATCAGGATTCCCAGCTCAGGAACCTACAAGGACCACCAGGTTGCATATGTAACCTAACAAAACATACCAACACAGCCTGGAATAAGCTGGAGGCCCCATGCATTCTACTAAAAGAAAGTACAAGCCCTGCCTCCAACCCTCCGTTTTTCAAGAGAATCAGAAAGGCCAACCTGCATTATAAATTCCTGGCATTTTTCAACCCCAGAAACTAATTTGTAAGATTTTTATATATACTGAAAGAGCCAATGGCAGCATTTTTGCAAGTTGGAGCCAAACCTCAGGTCCACATGTTGTCAATTCAAGGAGTCCAGGTTTTGTATTGAGGCTCCCAGGGATGTGGAAATTCCCACTGTTAAGGATCTGGAGCTATCACCTCTCTCTTGGAAACACATTGAGCATTGGCCCCTAAGACCATGCGAAGCCCTGTCATGTGTGAACAGACTCAGTTTATTTCATCTATGGCTTCCCAAACTTGTTCAAATTCTGGACTCTTTGCAGTAAGATCCATGTGAGCAACCACCATGGGAAACACCAAATCTCTATTCTCTACTCTCTATTCTCTATTCTCTATAGTTGTATGTTTCTATTCTGTGTTTATCCTTGGAGCTAAATTAGAATTTACTGAGCCCAGTGGTATAGTAAAGACTACACAAGGCTCTTTACAGACCATATACTCCAGCTAACATTCATAGCACCAAGAGCTAAATGTCATTATCCCACTTTTCAGGTTGAGAAAATATATACACAAACACAAAGCAAAGACCCTGAGGCAGTTTCCTGTGAGTAGGCAGGCAAGGTATGCATGCATGGGTGCCCAACCCAACTCCCCCACATCCTCTGGTGGTCAAAAGTCTGTGACACAAACAATTCTCGCTGTTTCACGTTTGTCTCCAACTGTAGCTTTGGGGATTGCTTATTATATCCAGTCCTGTCTCTGGAATCTTTATGTGAAGGCCGACGCTGGTCCAAAGCAGGCAGGAGATCTACAAACTTTTATATTCTCTGAGCAGGTGAGAGCTGGAATGGCTGTGCTTGACATACAAAAGGACCAGACTTGCATTTAACCCATGACTTCCCATCTACATGTTCCAGATTCAATGCCAGGTAAGCCTGTGGTTCCCCTGACCCTCTGTTTCTTCCTGTCAGTGGGTACATAGCCATTAGGTCTTCAACTTGCCTTTGTTCCCTGTTCCTGACTTTCTTACCCATCTTTCATCCTTCTTCTCAATCTACCTCACTCAGAAGGCTTTGACCTGGACCAAAGAGATGGCTCAGCAGGTAAAAGTGTTTGTACTCAAGCCTGACAAGCTGAGTTAGCTCCCTGCAGTACTCATGGAGGAAGGAGACTGACCCTTGCCTGCACTCCAAAGGGAATATAGTTAAGAACAAACACCTAACATTCTACATGCAGCTCTACAGTGGATACCTAGCTGTGTGTTCTCTTCTAGTAAGTTAAAAACAGTGTCTCTGTCATGCCACCATGGCCCTAGATTGCCCAATCTGCTGCCTGGCCTCTTTCCATGTTTCTCAGAGTCTTATTGCCTCAAGTGGAAGAAAGATTGAGTGTAATGCCTCAAATCTTCCTCCACGGGAGGAACATGTTTAAACATTTAGCTTAAAGCCATTTATGAGGCTGCTTTTCATTGTGGGTCAATGGCTGCGGATCCAGTTGCTCCATCCTCTCTATGCTACAGCTGCCATGCTCCTGAGTTATTTTTCAAGGATTCCAGCCCTTCCATCTGCTAGCCATATTACTTTGATTCACAAGTTAAAATCCAAAGCCACTCATGATTTTGTTGATGTATTTCTTGTGCTTTCTATCCTGAGGGGGGAAAAAAACAGAACAAAATTAAAAACAAATAAAACAGGAGATGATAGACTAGAGTGCCACTGGGCAATAGCAATGCACCCTTGCGCCAGCAGTACTTTCTGTGTCTATAGACAATAAGACTAGAGATCGACACTGGGATACAAGTCTTTAATATGGCCCTGAGGACTGAGCCAGCTGGGAAAACCAGAACCTTAGGAAGAATAGCCAGTCATGTGAGCATGGAGCTTGAAGGAAAGGCACAGTCATGAATAATGAAGGATTAATAAGACTCCAGATCTAGCTTTCTACCTTTCATCTGGATTTCTTGTATAACCACAGGTTTTACCCTAAGATCTTTAGGAAAACAAGAATGGGTCCAAAAACATCATTTAGTCCCAGCGTGACGGCACATGCTTGTAATTCTAACACTTGGAGTGCATAGGAGGGGTGGGCTGAGAAAGCACAGCACCAAAAGTTGAACAATCTTGAGCTGCAGAGTCTTTGACAAAAAAGAAAATAAAAGGAACTTTAAAAAAGTCAATTCAGTGGATACAGAAGATGTGGTACATCTACACAATGGAGTACTACCCAGCTATTAAAAACAATGAGATTATGAAATTCTTGGGAAAATGGATGGATCTGGAGAATATCATCCTGAGTGAGGTAACCCAATCACAAAAGAACACACATGGTATGCATTCTCTGATAAGTGGATAGTAGCTTAGAAGATCAGAATACACAAAGTACAAACCACAAACCATAAGAAACTCAAGAAGAAGGAAGACCAAAGTGTGCATACTTCATTCCTTCTTAAAAGGGGGAACAAAATAGCCATGGAAGGAATTGTAGAGACTGACTATGGAGCAGAGACTAAAGGAAGGACAATTCAGAGACTGCTCCACCTGGGCATCCTTTCCATATTCAATCATCAAATCTAGACACTATTGTGGATGCCAGCAAGTGCTGGATGACAGGAGCCTGATATAGCTGTCTCCTGAGAGGCTCTGACAGTACCTGACTAATACAGAAGTAGAGGCTCACAGCCATCCATTGGACTGAGTACAGGGTCCTCAATGAAGGAGTTAGTGAAAGGACTCAAGGAGATGAAGGGTTTGCAGCCCCTTAGGACGAACAACAATATAAACTAACTAGTACCCTCAGAGTTGCCAGGGACTAAAACTCTAACCAAAGAGTACACATGGGGGGACTCATGGCTCCAGCAGCATGCGTATAGCAGAGGATAGCCAAGTTGGTCATCAATGGGAGGAGAAGTGAAGGTCCTATGCCCCAGTGTAGGGGAATGCCAGGGCCAATAAGCAGGAGGGGGTGGGATGGTGGGCAGGGATGGGGGTAGGGAACAGGGAATTGTTTTAGTTTTTGTTTTTTATTTTATTTTATTGTTTT
>NW_022196896.1:109761424-109768137 GCF_008632895.1 Mastomys coucha
AGGAAAAGAAAAAACGAAAGGAAGGAAAAAAGAAGAGCAGAGCAGAGAAGAGAAAAGAGAAAAGAAAAGTAAAGAAGAGAAAAGAAAAGAAAAGAAGAGAAAAGGGATGGCACAGAGAATTGTCAGGATTCAGGACTGAGAACAAATGGAGAACATATTGCTAGCCCCTTTCAATAGCTAGCACAGAGCCTTGCTTACAACCTTACACACATGCATACACACATGCATACACACATGCATACACACATGCATACACACATGCATACACACATGTATACACACATGCATACACACATGCATACACACATGCATACACACATGCACACACACATGCACACACACATGCATACACACTTATGCACACATATAATTCTTTTCATGGCTTTTTATAGGTATAGTTACTATGAAATAAACTACTATTGGATATAGCTTGAGTCATGTAGACATCCAGGAAAACCATGACTATAATGGAGACATGGACACATTGTTACTCCTAAACTTCCTCAAGTCCCTCGTCAGCCCTGCTTCTCTGTCCATCCTTAGACAATGTTGCTCTCTTGACCTTCCCACCAGAGTGCCTGGGGAGTTCTGATTCTGCCACACCCTCACCCACACTTGGTCTGATGTCTGCTTAATGTATTTTTTTTTTTGCATTTTATTTACTTATTTTATGGGTGGAGGCGGAGAGAGTGTACAACACAAGATGCATGTGGAGGACAGAAGACAACTTAACAGGTATCACTCTTCTCCTTCCAACATGTGGGCTCTGGGGATGCAACTCAGGATGTCAGACTTGAAGGCATGCACCTTTACCCACCAAGCCATCTCTCTGGCCCTAGTAAATGCCTTCACAATCTTGGCTATTCAGGTGTCATATGGTGACACCTCCTTGTTGCTTCAATTTCCATTTCCCCAGGGATTCATGGTATTGAACATCTTCTCACATGCTTATCTACCCACCATGTGGCTTCTTTGTACAAACAATATGCCCATTGTAATGGAGTTATGTACCTTGTTATTAAGTCCTGACAATGTATTTTCTTATTTATCCAGATTCCAAGTCCTGTATTGCATATGACATGCAAATGTTTTCTCTCTTATCTTTTTTTTTTCCCTCTCACCAGTATCTTTTAAAAAGAACAAGTTTTTAACATTTGGATGTAGTCCAATTTGCTATTGTGTTTTTGTCATCATCCTATAAAATCTCTGTCTAACTCGAGTATTTTGTAGGAAATGCAATGCTCATCCTCTGGATTGCAGTAACAGTTCCATTTACACAACATTCCAATGGTCTTACAGTCCCATAGACTAAACCCAGGGTTCCATCCATGCTAGTAAAGCTTTCTACCCTTGAACTACCTCCCTAGTCCAATGATTTACAAAGAAAACACAAAAGAACATGCACCTACCCTAAGTACTCCCTCACAGAGGACGGAGGAGCCAAGTCACAACCCAGGCCCACCACAGAACTCTACCCCAGCACTAAAGGGAGCGAGCTGAAAAAGTAAAGACCCCTCAAAAAGGAGAAGGTAGGATAAAAAAAATGCATTTGAAAAAAATATGCCCAGAGAAAGAAACCAGGGAACAACCACTAAGCTAGAACATACAGAGACAAGAAAAGACTTCCCTCATGATTAGATTTGAGAATGGGGCACTGCACAGGATTACTAACTTCTTTGCATACCTTAAAACTGTTGGATGTGTTACCATAAGCAGATACTTTTACACAATAGTAAATCCAATCAAGGATGAAATAATAGCCGTAGCATGCATATATCTCCTATTTACACTTACATTTTGAAATAATTCTTGGTTGGTTTTTTTTTTTTTTCATTCGTTTGTGATGGCTAATCAACTAGGAAGAGATACATTAGTGGATGGAAGAATTCAAAAGTAAGCATTTTAGTAAGTGCTGTGGATTATTACACACAGGGAAAATACAATCACGCATTGAAAGCTTAAGCCCAGTATTTCAGAAAGTGACTTAGTTTGGAAATTTGGGTGGTCTTGCCTGTCATTAGCTAATGGGACATCATCCTAGAGTGAGTTAGTTTCCTGATATATCAAGATTGATGTACTATGTAAAGGGAAATTTAGACATGGGGATGGTGCCATGTAAAGATGGGAACTATGTTGCCATAGGGCATGGAATGCCAAAGACTGCCAGCAACTACCAGAGCCAGAGAGAGAGGCCTGCAACAGATTTTCTCTCACCGCTTCAGAAGGACACCAGGCTCTGATCTTGGAGTGCAGCCTCTAGAAACAGGATGCACTCCATTGCTGTTGCTTAAGCCATTCAGACTGTGGTAGTGTATAATAAGCAACCCTAGAAAATGTTACTCAGAGGCCAAGAATTCAACTCCAAAAGCAAAGTGGAGCATCTATCAAGACCATATCCCATAGCCTGCAGCTCAGTCCTCAGGGAACAAGCTCGGGGACACTGAATGTTAGTGTCCACTATCCACAGTAAGGGTGGTCTTAAAGCAGCATGCTTCTTACACGAGAAAAGTAAGCCATTCCCAATGCCCTGGCAGCCACATGTACTAGGCTGAAGACCCATCTTTAGTCCCAGATTACAATAATAGAGCAACACAGAGAAGGGTTTGTTGTGGAAGAAATAAGACAGGCTCTGTCCTGGGCGAACGTGGAGGTTTGAAACCACCCAGGAGACACACCACTGGGCATGTCTGAGAGTGAGCTTCCAGGGAATATTAAGTAGGGAAAAGATTCACTCCTGTATATGAGTAGCACTATCCCATAGGCTGGGATCCAGGTCTGAGTGAAAGTGGAAAGGGAAGAAGCTGCCTGAGTGCCTGCATTCATATTTGTCTTCTTGATCTACCCAGATGTGAAAAACCTCTGCCTGCCACCACTGGGGGGTTATTCCGAAAGCTCTAACCACCATGCCTTCCCACCACAATGGATGGCATCCACTCAAACCACAGGTGAAAATAAACCTTCTTTCCTTCAGTTGCTTCTTGCTGGTTGTTTATAGTGATGAGAATCATGGCTCATACTGGGTGAGTGGCAGTGTGGCATCTCTTGCTCCCGGTGACTGTTCAATTCCTTCCACCCCTAGGCACAGAGGCAATACCTGTCTCTGAAGGAAAGAATAAAAACGCAAGACAGTATTTACCCCTTGAAGAAACAGAGACAGAGACAACTGGACAGCAATACAGACGCCTTGGCTTCACTGCCTAGCAATGAAAAATGTCTGTGTCTCTCATGGCTAAAAGATGCGAAGGTTTTAGGCTAAAACCTCACAGCTGAGCTTGACAGGAAAAGGGTGTATTCTGACTCTTCCTATGTTTATTTTTGTTTTAAAACAAAAATTAATCCTTCAAAATAACAGATGCAGGGACCAAATAAGACAATACAAAAAATAATAGAACCAGATAGAGTCAGCCTCAAGAATATAATGGTTCAAAAATATAATGAGCTGTCCAGGAGGTCAGGCTGAAAGGCATATGCTCTGGGCCACCGGCATGCTTTCCCAATCGGGAAAAGGCAAGCAGAAGAGTTCAACTAGTCTGGTCTATCGGGCATATTTGAGAACAAAATTCTAAATCCTACTTGGACCCAGTCCGCTGGAGAAATTCCAGTCAGCTCTACCTCAAGGCGACATTACAACCCAAAATCTCTTCTAGTGTTGAGGTTTATCGTCTGTATAGCAAAGGGAAATTCTGTCATTTCCCAGAGCGCCTGCGTTCAGGGACAAAGCATGCGTCACATTCAAGGTAGTCAGTCAGTCTCATCCTAGAAGGCTGAGAATTGAAGAAGAAATGCAGACTGCCTGTGACTAGTCAATGGGACACCATCCTAGAGTGAGTTATCCTTCCACTGTTTTCCAAGTTAAAGGAGCTAATAGAAGGAGGAGACTCACTGCGACCCAGCATGTGACATCTGGGGACAGCAAACTGGTAGACACACGCAGGAATAACCTGAGAAGGTGGCAGGCTTCCATTCACGCAAGCTTCCCAGCTCTCAAGGAAAGGATTACACAAACTAGGCAGTTGAAAACAACAGGATCTATTCCCTCCCAGTTTTGAAAGCTCAAAGGCAAAGCTAGAGATGTTAGCCCACCATGCTCCATCCAAGGCTTCAGGGAAGAGTGTTTCCTGAACTCACCTGCTTTCTGGTATTTTCTACTGATCCTTGGCATTCCTTGGCTTGTAGCAGCAGAATACCATCATCTACCTCCATCTTCAAGTGCTATCTCCATGCCTATAAATCTTTTCATGACGAGGACAGCAGCCATTGGCCCTGTGATCCAGCAGTTTGGCCTCATCTTCACCTGATTGCTTGGACTTTTTTTTTTTTTTTCAAATGAGGCCATATTTGCAGGTACCAGAGGTTAAAGTTTCAACATAATTGCTGGGAAGACACAATTTGGCCCATAACAGTAAGATGTGGAGACCTTAGTTTGAACCTGAATTTTGGTCCCCTGCTTGTTGTGCCAAAGGCATAAGCAATAATATAACGTGCATGCTTAAATTCTGAAAGAAGAGGGCATACTCTAATATAACTTTTCCTTGGAGGTTAGGTTACCCGGCTGGTTAAGCACTCAAATTCCTTCTTTCTTACCAATGAAGCTCCTACACAGATATGGTTTTAGCTTTATCTTTTGTTGCTGCAGAACCACACTCCAGTGACTGAGATGCCAGCCATCACATTTATGCCCCAAACAGGAAGAAGACAGAAAAGGGGGAAATGGCTATTCCCTCAAGAGGCTTCATTTGTTATTTGTAAAGAGAGTAGATTTTTCTCCTATAGTATAGTATTCAAAATTGACCTCTGAAAATGCTTAGACCATGTGTGATGAGATAGGTGTGGCTAGATCTTATTTTTTGATCCAGTCGCAGCTCTGTTAGCAGAGGGTATTGATGCAGGGCTGAGGAGAGCTAATGAACTAACCCTCATCCGTCATCATCCATTCTATCAGCATTAGAGGAGGAAAATTCTCTGCCCCTTGGGGTTTTCTCAGAGGTTCAACATACTTTCAATACACAGCAAAACATTTTCTACATGACACACAGAAGCACAAAATGTAGGATGAAGGCTTGAGGCCAGAAGGCCGGATACAGACAGAAGCTCTTCCTCCAAGGAGTGCTGGTGTGTGTGTGTGGGGGGGGGGGGTGAGAGAGTATTTAAGGAAGCTCCAGAGACTCTGTATTTTGTGTTGAATGAGAATATCCCCTATAGGCTTAGATATTTAAATATTTGGTGCCCTGTTGGTGGCACTGTCTGGGGGAGGCGTACCCTTTCTAGAGAAATAAGACACTAAGGGTGGCCTTGGAAAGTGTATAGCCTCACCCTCCTTCCAGTTCACTTTCTGCTTCCTGATTGTAGCTGAAGATGTGATATCTCAGCTTCCTGTTCTAATAGCCTGCTGACATGCCTCCCTAACCATTATGAGCTCGCTTGTGTGTTCTCTCTCTCTCTCTCTCTCTCTCTCTCTCTCTCTCTCTCTCTCTCTCTCTCTCTCTCTTTCTCTCTCTCTCTTTCTGGAATCATAAGCCAAAATAAATTCTTTCTTCCATAATTTGCTTCTGGGCACGGCATTTTATCACAGCAACACAAAGAAATGAATACACTTAATGTTATATAAAAAACTGGTTGCTGTTACCATTATGATCGTTAATAATAACCACTGTCTATGAACATAAGTTTGCAACAAATAGATACTAATATTTTTATTGCCTCCCAATATTAACTGCTGAAACTGGCAGGAAATGTGATGACCACTGATAAGCTCCTGCCCACAATCCCTTTCTTTACTGCCCATTTAGGGCAACTGAATCCCTCAGAGCACCTGGAAGCTGCCTTCTTCCAGCTGTGAAGAACTGAGAGCACAGGTTCTCCTAGAGACATAGCTCTCAACCCCTATAATTCACAGGACTTTCTAAAAGTTATCTTACATGATTGATGTCCCTAGAGATGGTTGTGACATGGCAGAAACCAAGGATGTAGCAGTGCCTTACTTAACACAGTTCATCTCCAAAACACTCACAGCCAGGCCCCTCCACAATAGAGAACCCAGTGGCCAGGGTTTCAGAGCTCGTGACCTTCATCCAAGACACACCCCAGCTCCCAGCCCCACACTCACTTTCAGAAGTGTTTGAAAGAGTGGCAGAGCGAAACACTGGATCCATGTTCTCTGCTCCCAACTGTGAGGATAACTCCACGCAATGGCTCACACTTCCTCCATTGGACAAGACTGAAAGAGCTCCCTTAATGACACTCAACCACCAAGAAATTTACAACACCCACAAAGCTTCTAGCTAAGGAAGCCAGAAGTCTCAGAGACAGTGAAAGTTGCAACACACGCCAAGGGACCAAATAATACTAAGTTCAAGTTGGAGATGAAAACTGAGTCCTCCAAAGTATGCAATGATATCCTTCCTTTCTGGAAGCATCTCTCACACCCCTTCACCCTGCAGTGGGTTTGGGGTCTGTTCTGGTACATGTATGTACTATCATGGCAAAAGGGAGAGAGAGACACTTCTGTCCAGTGAGAGTATCATATATTCAGAAACCTCTGCCAAGCAGCTACTTCTGAGGCATAGATAGAGAACACAAAACTCAGAGAAGCTATAAGACTAAACGATGGGGCTGAAAAGACCGTGCAGTCGGAAAGTCCCTGCCACCTAAACAGCAGGATCCAAGTTTGTTCTCCAAGGCGGTGAGTACTTTTTTTTTTTTTTCTTTCTTGG
>NW_022196896.1:109769294-109769997 GCF_008632895.1 Mastomys coucha
CACAGATGTAGAGGCTCACAGCCATCCATCGAACTGAGTGCAGGGTCCCCAGTGAAGGAATTAGAGTACTTTTAATCACAATACCGGGAAAGTGGAGATAGTTGCAGCCCTGCGGCTCACTGGTCAGCCATCTCTGTAGACTCAATGAGCACTCAGCCAGTGAGAGACTGACACACACACACACACATATACAAAATAAAACCCTGAAGGTGACAAGGTCCTAAGACACAGCTCCCAAGGTTTTCCCCTGGTCTCCATGTTCACATGTGTACTCATCTACCTGTACACACATGAACAAGCACAGGCAAGAACAAACACATACAGAGTCTAAACTACAGCTTTATTAGCAAACAACTAAATCAAATTTATTTCTAAAGAAACAGGTTACATCTTTGGTTACATTTTAGCCAAACGATGCCTGATTTCTGGAACAGCCCGCTCAATAACACTATTGCAGGAGGGCCCCCTATCAGGGTGAGATCGCAAAGCAAACAGAAGATTGCAGAGGGGGTCTGGGTCATTCAACATGGAAAGGGAGATGTGGTGAGACACTGAAGTACTGAAAGGTGCCACAATTATGAAGTAACTCTGTCCTCCCTCTTCTCTTCTATGGCACCTCCCTTGTCAGTCGTCAGGCTCAGAGGTCAGATCTCGTGAACATACTATGGTGTTTTGTTTTGTTTTTTTTTTGGTTTTTGGTTTT
>NW_022196896.1:109770007-109779807 GCF_008632895.1 Mastomys coucha
TTAGCTGCTAAATTGGGATCAAAGTTTGGGTCTTAGTTAATGTTAGATGATGGTAAGCTAATTATATTGGACTCTGAGGAAGACTTTAGACAAGCACCTCAACTATTTCCTCCTGCTCTCCTTCAATGGACCCTCTGTTTAGATCTGTGCCCCTGGGGACCCAAAGGTACACTGTAGCCATTGAGAACCTCTGAACTCATTTTATTTGCTGGCCCATAAGGTGGCCCTGGCCCACTGGTATTTGGGGTGTCACACCACAGTCCTGTGGAAGGCAGACTGATTTCTAGTGGCTTCTGGGCCTGCAGGGTGACTCCGCCTGAGTCTCCTCCGGGGCTAAGGGACAGGGCAGAAAGGAGTCGGTGTTCAGGGAAGGGAAGAGAGAGAGATAACCAGAACATCAAACAAAATGCAAAGGTTTCCCAACACTGGAAGGTAAACCAGAAAGGTCAACAAGGAGCAGCCATTAGGCAACGGGGAGCCACGGGGCAACGAAGCTTCCGATACCCGTGTTTCGCAAATCACTTAGTGGGGATTTTGCTCACAGGCTTGGAGAAAGCCAATGATATAAAACAGCACCTCAACTGGAGGAAAGAGGAAGGCACCAGTTAATGGCAACTCCAGCTTTGTGCCTTGCAATATGAGGTGCAAAAAATGGCAAGATTTAGGGTGGATTTGGTGGGAAGGCAGAGTCTCTGGGAAGGGGCTTCTTATTTGAAGCATAAACTCTGGATCTTTCCAGCCTCTCTTCATGCCCCTTGCCTATGTCTCACCTGACTGTCCAGGTAACTGAGTTTGACTTAAAGCCTCCAGTTCAGATAAATACGATGTGCTCCATTGGCAAAGCATCCAAAGGAAACTAGGGAAATCCAGCCATCAGGAGACCAAATAGATTAGATCTCTCAAAGACCTGAGTCATCAAATTTTAGGGGGCCCTGGACCAACAGAGACAACCACATTTCTGCGATAGGAAATGTGAAAGCACCCCACGCTGGAATATAAGCTGATACTCCAAGTACCCAGAAAGCTGGAGCAGGAGGATCATAAACCCGGGGGCTAGCCTGGGCTACAGAGTGAACTCAAAGTCATAGTAGACCACTCAGTTCTCTGGCCTCTCATTTCTTTATCTACAAAAATGGAAATAAAAAATGGCTATGGGAAATAAATGATCCAGATAATTCATATAAAACTCAATGTAGTGCCACATAGAGAGAACGCGCGCTGGACAAACCAGCTGCTATCCCTCTTCATTCTCATCTGTGTTCCTGCTATCAATTTGCTTGGCCTGGCAAAGTGTCCAACTGCCCAAGCCTTCAGTCTGCCTGATGAGCCAGGTCTAATATTTCTAGCTGCTGTGATAGAGGGCTTGTCAGTATTGTTTCTCAGGGGACAAGGGAAACCGCCATGATAGCAGAGAAATCAGTCTGGAACAATCCACTCAGCATCAGGAAAAGATACAGCAGGCGTGACAGAGCAGGGCAGACAGTTCTGGGGAACAATATACTCTTCCCCCTCTCTAAATCACTCAGGCAACATTTTAGTGGAAAACGTTGGTCACAGTTTAGATGTGAAACGCCCCCCCCATAGACTCATATATTTGGATGCTTGATCCCCAACTAGTGGCTCCATTGTGAGAGGTGAGGGCTGGCTGGAAGAAGCAGGTTATTGAGTAGTGAGTCTGAACCCCTCCTCCCATCCTCTCGCTGTCTGCTGTCTTTCTGAGGTATAAAAGGTAGCGAACCCCAGCAGCCTGGTCCCCCACCATGGAGCGAGCTGAGCCAACATACCCTCTCTAACATGGTGGAAGGGATTCCCTTAAACCATAAACCAAGGGAAACCCTCCATTAAGTTGTTTCTGTCAGTTATAGTGTCACAGCACCAGCAATGGTCCCTAATACAAATTTCAACCTCTTGATCAGCCAGAAGTTTAACAGGAAACCAAAACTAAAGTCCAATGACTATAACGGCTTTCTTTCTGTGCTTTCTTATTTTATCCACAGCACAGGCATTGGCTAAAATGGGAATAAAGACACAATGAAGGGTTCCAATCTTAAGCAAACAAAACTCAGATGTAGGGATAAACATGGAAAGAGTGTGATCTCCCAGAAATGATTCGGCTGAAACCATTACGGAGCATCTTATATAAAGGTGCTTTATATATAGTCATAGAATTTTCTAGAACTTATCTGCCATGCATCATTAGGAGCAAGCTCCTCCCTATCCTTGCAATGCACCCATCCCTAAGAGTTTTAAGGCTTCTTTTCTTTTGTCAGTCTTGCTTGAATTACCAGCCTTCCTCTCTGCCAAGGACTTACATGTCAGTTGTAACTCATGATTAAAACACTCTTACCTGGTTACGTTTTGGAAGCAATCATTAAATCCACTGGAAAACCCAGGCAGATTTTGAAGTATCAAAGCTGAAGTAATATCTCCATTTGAAAAAAGAAATAAGACTTAGTCTTTTTTGCTGAAAGAAAGTCCCCTCCACTTGTCTGAAAAGAGCCTGCCTCAAATAGCCTCTTTAAAAGTCTATAACACTTGTCTCTACAAGGAAAATAAAGTCAATTCTGCAGAGGAGAAGGTGAAAAGGGAAGAATTCGTATTTACATTTAGCAAAACTGGGATGGCCATTTAAGTCTCTATGTCCCTTTTGATTCCATTATATGTTTAATGGCAGAAGCACCCAGGAAAGAACTTGAGTGAGACACAGCAGTTTTAACATTCAAGGGAGCAGATGAAGTGGCCACAATTCTTGTGACTGAATGAGAAATTACCCAGCTCAGCCCTCCCCAGGGCAACAGGTCCATTCGCCTGGACTGGATTTGGGTCAAAGAACTAAATCTCAAATCAGAAAATAGCAGTAGCATGTTGTTGTTGTTTTTGTTGTTATTGCTGCTGCTGTTTTGCTAGCAGGTACTTAATAATGACAATCATTCAATCTGACGAAAGGCTTCCAAGGCTCCTGAATCCTAGCTGCGTTCAGTGAATAGACAGTCAGTCAGAGGGTGAGTCTGGGCTCAGGGAAGCTGGGCCACATTCCCAGACCCTCTGAGCTTTCCAGTGGGAAGTGATAAAAATCAAGTAAGGAAAAGATGCTGTTCTCGGCTCCTGTGCCTCTTCTGTGTGTAGGTGTTTATACAACTGACGGATGGCCTGGTCCTGTTGGGAAGTTCAAGAAATGCTTCCTTGAAGTATTTCCTGTGCTCTGGCTCCTCTCAAAATGTTTGTATTGAAAATCAGTGTGGAGGAAAATGGGGTGAGTGTATAGGACAAGGTTGAAGAAGTCTGTGAGTAGGAAGCAAGCCTTAAGCATTGCTAAAAAGCAGGGCTCAGTTGTAATTTCCCTACCCAATTCCACCCCCGTTGCTACACCCTTTGTATCTGGGCATGGAAATACATCAGAACCAGAAGCCAGTATATCTATATCCAGTATCTCCAGTATATCTATATGATTGTACCTTGAGAACAACAGGGGGGTGGATGAAAACCATCTCAGACAGCAAAGACACTAGAGATAACCATTTGACAGAGATGCCAAAGCAAGCAGCATCGATCACTTATCACAAGCATCTCTCATCAACTTAGCCTCAAGAGCTTCCTCTCACATAAACTGGACGTCTTTAAGAAGAATCCAGGAGTCATTTGGGAAGAAGCCATGAACGGAAAGAACATGCTCCCAGTTTGACTTGCTTTTAGGAGTCTCAAGACTTGAGATTGATTTTTAAATTTGGAGCCATGCAGTGGTACTGGCTGTAGGGATGCACCTGCACCAGAGCCTGGCTGTCACAAAGAGATAAACCATGTTTACTACAGCTTTGTGAAAACCTAAGATCCAGGCACTTTGCACATGACCCCTTGAAATAAAGGCGACTCATAGCATATCCAAACTAAGAGGCTCACAACAAAATACATGTGCATGTTTTCTGGACGGGCAAGGCAACATGTCAATCAAGGAAGAATATCCACAGGGGGTTAATGCTGGGCTACCTGCCTGCCAAGGGTCCTGTGCTGCAGGGCTGAGAGGAATGAAATGGGCCAGGAAGAATAATTTTAACAGATGAAAATTTACAAATATTTCAGAGGAGTCCAGGCAATACACGCCATCTTGAGGGCCTGTGACCACATCTCGAAAACGGCTTCCAGGACCCATTCCCAGCACTTGGATGGCAACCACCACCTCCGCTCACTCACTCTGATTCTCCAGAATCGAATTCGGGCCTTGAACCAAGAGAGAAACTCGAATGCATCACTGACATCTGACACCACTTATAAAATACACTTAGGTTACCTTGTGCCAGTTGCCCCCAAGGGTACTCAGATGTTCTCTTAATAAACTAGAGATGGGGCTTGGGGTCAGGAGACTGGGCACCACGTCTTCATCTCCAAAGCTAGACGAGGGGTCAGATTTAATCTGTTTGAGACCTGCAGGAATTGGCCTGGAATCCAGGTCTCTCTATAAGTGGGAACATGCTTTCCCTAAGCTGCATCCCTGGAGACCACTGGAGAGGGCTTTTGTGTGTGTGTGTGTGTGTGTGTGTGTGTGTGTGTGTGTGTGTGTGTAGGTGAGGGCAATCTGGTTCTACAAAACGCAATACCCCCTGCAGGCTAACACTGTGGATAAAGGCTGGGAGGCAGAGTTGGCTTTGCTGAGCATTTGAGGGGGCTGTCTGTGTTTGGAGCTTGGAATGCTCTTTGAGAAACCTCCCAAGTCAGCCAAGAGCCTGGCCTCTCTGACCTAAGCCTCCTGACAATGCTCAGTCCTCTATACTTTCAGCACTTAAACACTTCTTCAAAGTTTACTACACAACAGTGTAGCCCTGAGTCTGCCAAAACAAGTCTTACTGCAGGACTTAGAGGAAGGCTGCTGTCCCCCTGGAGAGGATGGGTGAGCAAATGGCAGTCCTCAAACCTTCCAGCCAGGGCTGTCCCAAGGACCAAAGTGTCACTGAAGGAGTCCTATCTGGGGAGATTCCCCTCTTTCTTGTGTTAACCTTCCCCTCCCCTCTTCCCAGTTTCAGAAACTAAATCAAAGACCCTGTGACATGTCAGGGGACAGCAATGAAAAACTTTTGGTGGGATGAAGCTGGGACATCATCATTCCTGGCTGAAATTTACTTTTGCCTTTCAAATATCCGCAGAAGGTTGGATTTAGGGGACATGAAGGGGAGACAGTGCCAATGAAAAAGGGAAAAAGAAAATACGTCGCATACCACGACCAAGCCAAACCAAGCTTGACATTTCCAAATTATATTGGCAAATGCATGCTTTCACAAATCATTTGTTCTGTCTTTTCCTAGAGACAAAAAGGGGGGGGGGTATCTGAATTCAAATATCCTAACCCCGGACCAGTAAATTGTGTCAGTGGGATGCAATCTTTAATGCTGTTCAGAAAGTCTAAGGTTATTTATATCAACACGCGCACCAACACCAACACCTCCAGGCCAAAAGTTGTAAGGCTGGAGGCAGCCCCTTAATCAATTTCATCATCTTGTGACCCTGGATAGATTCAGAGCTCTGGGCAGAGCACACGAGCAGCCAGTTCCCATAGATGAAATTTACAGGATTGTGGAGGCAAGGAGTCTTGGGGAGGGGAGAAATGGGGGTGTAAATCCCTGAAAATGAGCCAAAGCATCATGTTGGCTACTTCAACCCAGCACCTCCTCTTCCAGGCTGGCCCCGGGGCCTCTTGGGTGCCCCTTACCTGCAGGCGCTCAGTAGCCGGCTGCCACATCTTCCAGCCCTGGAGGTTTTGGCAGAGGAGACACTGGCGAGACTCTGTGGGTTGCGCCCGGAAGGAGAGGGAGCTGTGGTCCCGCTGTCACATCTGGGGTCAGCGTCTGCAGGCTGAGCGTCCTGGCGCCGGCCGCAGCCCGGTGGGCGCAGGGGCTAAGAGCGGGACGAGGCGGCGCTCCGCTGCCGGCAACTTGTGGGCTCCGCTCCGGCCGCCAGTCGGTGCGCAGCTCAGACGATTGCGCAGCTCCGCCCGGGCCCCAGCGCCACGGCCGCTCCCTCCTCCCCCCGCCGCCGCCCGGACCTGCGCGGTCTGAGCATGCCCGGGCGGGCTTCTGCTGGGGGGTGGGGGGGGGACCTGCACCCGGGGCTGTGGGGTCTGTACCCTCAGACCCTGGAGTCGTGCAAAACCCTGGAGAGGCTAGAAGCTGGTCAAGCCCCTAAGTTGGTACCGGATCTGGGAGAAGGCACAAAGTGGCCCTGGGAGAAAGGGCCTGGGTGAAAGATAGTGATGCCCCTCCCCGGGGGGGTTTCATTCAGTGGGGGTCTCTGAATCACTTGGGATATGCCTGGGAGAGCTTTGATCCCTTGTTAAATGAGTTACGCTCCACCTGCTTCACTAAGTTCTGGAGATACAGTGGTGCTCAGTAAAGAACAAGAACACGTCCCTGTACTGAGCTTATATTGGTGATGGAGGAAAGACCTGCTGGTAGTAAATGTTGGGAAGAAAAGCAAAAGAGCTGGTGTATAGAGAAAAGCAGAAGAATATATCCTTAAGACGCAAAGCCGAGAGAGGCATTGGCATGCCGCAGGACTCTGCTGGATGAAGGATCTGGAGAGCCTTAAGAGAGAGGACACATACGGGTCCAAATCTTCCAGGTGCTAATGGGGCTCTGAGAACCCTTGGGGCCACCATACCGACACCCCAGGTCTGGAGGTTCCCAGGCTAGTGCTAACCTTCAGAAAGCACCTGCGCAAGCCTGCTCGCATCCTCTAGGCCCTTCTGCGTGATAAATGTGACTATCCCCAGAGTGTCAGTGAAACAAATGAGGCATGTTGAATTTGGGTCACCTGTCCAAGTCACAAGGCTAGAAACTGGCTTCAACAATGCACTTGGATGGCGTGGAGGAGGAAGTTACTGACCATGGATGTGTCACCGGGAAGCAAACCCATCTGAGACAGAGGTTCTGGGGGAGTTTGACAGACTTCGGATGGGGACCTATGGCGCAGAGCTGAGGAAGAGGGCGGGAACAAGCCCTGTGGAAGAGCCTGTGAGGCAGAACAAATACAGAGAGGGGCAAAGGGAGAACATGAACCCAAACTATTGCCGGACAAGGTCCAGAGTTCAACATGGCAGGTAGGAGAGCATTATGTGACCTCGCACAGCCCAAGTGAAACCAACGTCAGCTCCTGGCCTGGGACAAGCCGTTCCTCTTCCTCATCCTTCACAGGTGGAATGCTGTCTACAAAACAAAGTCTACTCCTCAACTGGACAGAAGCCCCATTTCCCGTCTCTCTCTGGTAAATCCAGGCCTTCGGGTATCCTGCAGAGCCAATGGTAAAGCCACAGAGATGGCCCAAGCTGGTCTTTCTCTCACCAAATATCCAGAGGACTCTCCTGCTAACTAGGACCTTCTCAGCCCTTTCTGAGTCCCAGACACATACTCTTGAAAAAAAATCAAAAATAAAACAAAAACAAAGCTGGAAAGACACCTTCCAGCTTTGCTGCTATGGTCCCTGTCATTTTCAGATAAGGATTTCCCCCTTCCCCTTTTCCTAATAACTAGTTCCCCTGTGCACGTTAACACCTAGAAAATTCCTGATGCAATATGTCTTCCCCATCTCCTACTCCTCGTTAATCACGTCCCCAAATTGAAAGAAATGCATTTCATTTAATAAAATCTAGCAACTCCAAACGTACACATGAAACCCCTCCGGCAGCTAAAATAGAAATCTTCAGTTGCCAAGGATGTCTTCAGACGAAAGACATCCTTAGTTGCAGATACTTTCATAGGAAAAGAAAAGGAAAAAAAAGGATTTTGTTTTAAATAGCAGCGGGATGAGATAACAGCCTAAATTCAAATCGCATTAGAGCATTAAATCCCTTCTTCTCGCCTCCCCGAATGTAATTAATTGTTATGACTCAGTTAATACGGCCTCTAGTAGTGAGCACGGTGCTATTTAAAGAAAGGAGGCTTCGCTTTCAGCTCAGGGTAGATGGCTTGCAGTCGCCACCAGTTCCCACTTAGTGTAGCAGAGGATGCATTTGGACCCAAATCACTTGTCCTGACTTCCCCTAGGCAATGGGAAAGTAGGTGACAGGGAGGGGAGGCCAGGTATGGGGCTGGGGACGCCTCCCACTCTTAGGTTTTCCAAGTGTTCCCATTCAGGAGGAACCTGCAGTGGAGGGTGAATGAAATAGAGCCATCTACTGGTCAGAGTTGGGATATGCATGTAGGTCCCTCCCAGCAAGGCCCTGCTACTTCTAAGCAATCCCTTCGCAGTCATTCCGAAATTGCTCTTTTAAGGGGCACACAGTTTTGTTCTTGGCAAGGAGCTACTCCTGGATTACACAAAGGGAGCTTAGTTACTGTAAATGAAAACATCAGATACATATAAGTACGTGCCTAATTCCATGCCTTTAATCGCTGCCAATTATCCAAGCAGGTCAAATCATGTTAATAAATACAAGTTCAAGGAAAAGAGACATATGTGATCCACAAAATCACTACAAACCTCCTCAGCAATTTTATTAAACCGGATTTGATCTAATTCAGAGTCTTAAGCCCTAATCTAAGCAAGCTAAATGTTCACATCAGGATAATGGTAAACAAAGTTTGGTCCAGCACACCAAAAACACACTAATTAAAATACCATGCAGTCACTAAAACCATGACTGTGAAGTGTGGAGTGGGAAGTATTTAGGATACAATTGTGTTCTCAAAGTAGGCTAAATAAAATGTGCAAGTCTAATGCATTCATAAAAATATATGTGAATCAGAATAAACATTAGAAATAAGTAGGACAAGGAGAAGTCTCAAGTTGAATGCTGGCTTCCTAACTGTCCATCCATAGGGAGTCATTAGCCTTGCAGAAACGCAGATGGCTCATCTGAAAAAGAGTGATAATATTACACAATACTTAGGATTATAATTTATAATATGCCCAGCCATGGTAAACAAACAGAAAATATCAGTTTGTGTCCCTAATCACACTTCTATCCTTTCTTGTTACCGGAGTGATAAGATTCTCGTGAACTATCCCATGCATCCTGGAGTTATTTCCACTTGAAATATTTGTAGATTTCATTCTTCCATTTAGTTTCTCAAATAAAAAGGACAGGCCATATGAAAGCTAACTTGCAGTTCTAGTTTCAATAGATAGCCTTGAGATGGATTATTGTTGTCTATTTAGCAGAGTGGGCCTAAGAAAGTCCTTCTTGGGGCTTCACTAACCTTGTTTCCGAGTTACTAAAATAGCTTTAGATTGTCAAACTTTAAAGATCAGAACTTCCAGGGTCTGGAGGGATGCCTCAGCACTTAAGAGCACTTGCTGCTCTCCCAGAGGACCCGAGTTCAATTCCCAGCACCTACATCTGATGACTCACAACTGCCTGCAACTTTAACTCCAGGGAATGTGACACCTTCTCTGGTCTTCTTAGGTATGGGAGCATACAGATAGCATACATAAACACACACATATATACATTCATAAAAATAAATCTGAAAAAATTAATAAGGTTTATAAAACCATTAAAACCTCCCTGTAATGAAAGAGCCACTGGGTTTTATGCCCACATTAGTGACAGGTGTTTATTAGAATCGTATGATGATCCTTTCTCCCTTTAAAAGGAAGCATTCATTGTCCATCTCATTGCACTCAGTAAACATTAAGGACTAGAAAATGTGTGCGCTGTAACACAACTGCTCATGATTCCATTCTTCTCTTCTCAGCCTTGATCATGTGACAGTTTCCAAAGATGGCTGATAATCACTCTCTACCCAGAGAGCTATGCCCCTGTGCACTGTAACTTGCCTATTTCTTCCATTCGAAGAGTAGACGTGTGTGTGTGT
>NW_022196896.1:109779817-109782103 GCF_008632895.1 Mastomys coucha
TGTGTGTGTGTATGAGAGGGGGGAAGGAGAGGGAGAGAAAGAGAGAAAGAGAGAGAAAGAGAAAGAGAGAGAGAGAACATACCTGTAAAAGTCAGAGGAAACCTTAAGTCTTTATTTTACATGTGTTTAGAGCTAAGGTGTTGTTTGCTGCTGAGGAAGCCACACTAGCTGGCCCCCAAGGTTACAGGGATTTTCCTGCCTCTACCTTCCACCTCCTTGTAGGCATGAACTGGGGTGCAGATACATGGGCTACTGTGCTCAACTTCTCATGAGTTTTGGAGGAGCCATACCAACTGTCAAGCTTGATATCTTTCCGTGAGATGGAATTGACCCACCCTCCTCCTCTGTACTGCATTGTGATCTAGCTGGCCAGTTTAAATGGTGTCTGCATGGGAGTCCAAACAGAGACACCCCCCCCAAAACCAGGCAGCTCTACTCTGACCTTCTTCGAACCCACAACTATATAAGGAAGCCAAGACAAGCCATTTTATGATGGGAACCACAGGGGGAGGCCAGGCCAAAAGGGAGCACTCATGGTCAAACATGTATAAACTCAGTTAGGATGCCCAGCTCAAGCTGCTAGAACAGCCACAAGAGTGACCAGAGGCATGACAGCATGAGAATTGCCCAGCCCAAGTTATGGCATAGGATCATGAGCAGGAAACTCAGAGATTCTTCAATGCATCAGTGCTAGGGCAGTTGGTCAAGTAGTGAAAGACAAGTAATGGAGAAAGCATAGCCAACAACAACAACAAAAAAAAAAAAAAAAACCTTTCCTATCAGGCCTCTCATTCATCCCAACATTTCCCAGCAGTGAATAGAAACAGAAAGGGAAAGGAATATTGGTCATTGGAATCCACAGAAAGCCTTTCTTTCTTGGCTCAGTTCTGCTCTCCTATGCCCCCTACATCCACACTTCTATCCCAGTCTGTAACCCAGAGGGTCAAACATCCAGCCCCCACCACCAGTTTAACTCCCCAGTTGACCTCTTCTAAGAAAGATGGATAGTGAGCTGAGCCTTGGCCAGAGAATGGCCAAAGAGAATTTTCTTTCTGGTATGAGTTTTGGTCCATGTGGTGTTATCTGTACTTTTATCTGTTGCTTTTCCCAATGCCTCTGGACAAGAGCCCTGTCTGTGTTAGCCAGCCTCTTCATCATGCAACAAAGTACCTGAGAACTTGAAGAAAGACTTGTCTTGGCTCATGGTTTCTAAGCTTTCAGTCTGTGGTCCCTGGCTCTGTTATTACAGGCCAGAAATAAAGTAAAACATTGTGGTAATAGGAGCCTGCAGGAGACGAGTGTGAGGTCCAAGCTCTGATGCCAGCCAAGAAAGGAAGAAGGTCGAGGGAGGCCAGGGAGGTAGAAATGAAATCAAGAAGCCTTAGTTAAGACATACTTTATTCACTCAAGATGAAGGATGCTAGGTAGGCAGCTGCCATCAGGCACCCAGGCAAAGACTGGCACACACAGGCCACCCACAGTTAGGCACAGGTACATACAGACTAGCTGCAGGCCTGCAAAGGTGAAGAAGGCGGAGACCTCAAAGCCATGTTTATACAAAGTCACACAAAGATGACACTCTGCCAAAAGTAGTCATGCAACAGATTGCACCATGTTTACTTTGGGGTTCCCTGGATACCCTGTGCCAGCCATGCTTTTGCAGATTACTTACTGGATATCCTTATCAATGCCATGTTGTCTAAACACATTCTGGCCCTGTGGCTTTCTGTTTCCTACAAAGAGGCAGTTTCACTCCATGCAAGCAGCCAGCAAATCGAGAGACAGAAATGGGCAGGAGACAGATATACCTTGCAAAGGCAAGCATGAAGCCACCCAGTTCCTCCAGTCAGACCCCAGGAACTGCTGCCCAACTCCATTGGTAAAATGGATTTCATCTAACTTGCGGATCAGGACGTTTGAATCAGTTACTTCTCCATAGCGACACCAGCTGGGGACTAATGGGAGTCTGTGGTACCTAAACATTCTGGGAAGATAAAGAGGACCTCTGCAGTCAGAGAGAAGCAAGCTGAGAGTGAACTAGGGAGCACTGCTCTGGTCTACAGGCACCACGTGTAACTCAAAAAGGAACAGCTTGTACACCAACTTTCTTGGCAAACCGCTTTCTCTCATTGCCATGTCCTGACCAACTGATGAGTCCTATGATCCCAAATATGTCCCCACAGACAGTTGTGTGATTCTGAATGTTAGACTTTCTCCCTACATCATCATCCCTTCTCCATCTGAGTTGATCTCTCTCTCTCTCTCTCTCTCTCTCTCTCTCTCTTT
>NW_022196896.1:109782341-109790851 GCF_008632895.1 Mastomys coucha
CACACACACACACACACACACACACACACACACCAATCCCTCTTTGCTTCTATTTTCCTCTCTCTTTCTTCTCACTTCCACCACCAAAGTCAAGAATTGCTTATACTGGAACCTGTAAGAAATGTGTTGGGTATGGCTTGTGGAAATGAGGTGTGTGGGGGGAAAAAATACTCCAGAGTAAGAAATATCCTTCCTGACCCCTTAACCGTTGCTTAGCTTAGAACCTCTGTTTTATACCCTGCAGGGCAAAACTGGGGCTGATAAGCATCGCATGCCTGGCTAGTGGTAGAGCCCTTGCCTAGCACCTATGAGGCCCTAAGTTCAATTGCCAGCAGGGGTTGGGGGGGCACTTTTAGGGGTTGGGGAGATGGTTCAGTGGGCAAAGCACAAACCTGAGAACAAGAGTTCAGATGTGCAGCACTCACATGAAAGCCAAGTGGGTATGATGGCATAGCACCAGCTCTGCCCCCTCTGGAGGCAGAAAAAAAGGATTTCTGGAACTGACTGGCTAAAATAGCCAAATAGGCAGGTTCTAGGTTCAATGAAAGATGCTGCCTCAATATATAATATGAAGAAGCATCAAAGAAGACACCAGATGTCTCTGGCTTCCATGTGCATATGCACACCACACAGACACACACACGGACACACATACATACAAACACAGCACACCACACACATGTGAGCAGAGCACATGCACACACACACAAACACAGCACTCTCACCTGCACATAAACAGCACACACATTGCACACATGTATACACACAAGCATAGCCCTCACGCATGCAGCACACACAGAACACACAGCACACACACACACAAACACAGCACACACCCAGCACCTACTTAAGCAAAAGTCTTTTTTTTTTTTTAATCAGAAGATGGCAGTTTGTGTAAAACTGGTAGCCTTATGGATGACAGATAATACTTCTCTTTAACAGAGATGACCCCAAGTTGAAGATGTACAGAGGGATGATGCTCAGGCACCAGCGAGGAGAGACTTAGGGAAAGGGGTGGTTATATGGACCGTGTGACTTGGTGCCACTGCCAGATGTGTTTGAGAAAGACAGGAAAATGCTGCTGGTGAATAAGGTGAGGCACGAAACAGCCTGCAGTGGCAAGGCACGCCCGTAATCCCAGAACTTGATAACCTGAGGTGGGAAGAACAAATGCTTGTGGCCAGCCTGGGCTGCATAGTGGGTCCTGGGAAGAATAAAGAGCAGTGCCTCAAAAGCAAGAGTCTGTAGTCTCTTGTCAGTACAGAAACCTGAGGCTGCACACAGAGAGTTCACTGTGAAGAGAGTGATGCTCCAGAGGGGTCTGAAGCCGCCACTCTAGGTCATGCTTTGTCACGTTTAAATCCCATTTGAGAAAAAGTGACACCCTGGGACTTGGGAACCTAATTCAAGACTGTTGAAGATCTTGCATTCCCAGATGAACTGATATACTCTCAGCCCTAAAAAGAAGTACATCCCTTGCAAGAAACTTATCTGAAGCCCATGGTGGTCTACAGGGCAGAGTGCCTGCCCATTCTTCAGAAGTACACACCCACATAGACTACCCAGCAAACCCCATAACATGAGTCTCTGGAACTTAAAAGAATCAAAATTATACAGAAAACAAAACCCAAACCAAAACACAGAACACCTCTCATCTCTTGCCTCTGAGTGTCGTTGAGCGCTGAGGATCAATCCAATATTTCACTCTAAAGAGAGTGGCTCTCTGACCACACAGGATTATCTCACAAGTCAATAACAGAGGATGCCATATTATGTTTGCTAATATTTAGAAACCAAGCAACACACTTAAATAGCCAGCAGATCAAGGACAAAATCACAAGATAAATTTTAAACATTTTTGCTTCGGGGATAAGGACCGTCCTGTCAGCAATGCTGTATGCAACATAAGTAGTAGGAGTTTATGAGACATCCTCAGAAAGATATCGAGAATTCATCCCCCAAGCTTCGCTCTTGAGATCTAAGAAGAAAAAGGAGTGGGCTGCCTGGTATGCTTTCACATTACCACTTAGAATATAAAATGTCACAACTATTTCAGAAAATAGCTTAGCAGTTTCCCATAACACAAAGCATATGCTTATCATTTGACCCAGCTTCTCACTTCCAGGTATTTACTCAAGAAAAATATGAGAACATATGTCCACATAAAGCCACAAGTATTTATAGTAGCCTTATTCATCACTGGCCAAACTGGAAGCCACCCAAATAGGAATCAAAAGATAAATGGTTCAATATGTTGTGGTATATCCTTACAGTGGAATAGCTCTTGGCAGTGAACAGGGAGAACCCACTTGCCTATACACCAACATTGATGAACCTTCAAAGTACTATATTGAGTACATGAAGCTAGACACAAAGGCCTATTATGCCATCCCATTAATAGTACATTCTTTAAAAGGCAAAGCTTACAAACATACATATAAGGAGAAGTAAGTTGTTTCTGAGTGTTGATGGCTGGTGCCAGCAGAAAATAACCTGCATCTGGATACAAGAGAGACTTATGTAATGATGGAATTGCCTATTTTTTTAAAGGTTTATTTTTGAATTTGTACTATTGCTATTATTATTTGTGCATGTGTACGTGTGTGTGTGTGTGTGTGTGTGTGTGTGTGTGTGTGTGCACTCACATGTGCATGGTGAGGGATAAACAAGCTCCAATCCTCATGACAAGGCATTGCATGCTTTTAAGCACTGAGCCATCCCTCCAGTCCAGAAATGGCCTGTTGTTTGACAGTAATGAGCCAACACTCACTACAATGGACACCTGAGACATTTTCTTTTCTTTTTTTTTTTTTTGTACTATTTTTATTTTAAGTTTTATTGCAATATGGTCAGAAAAGTTACATGATTTCAATTTATCTGAATTTGTTAACATTTAAAAACATATTTTAAGTAAATAGAATTAAATCGCATTCTTGTTTTCCTTTTGTACTCCAACTCCTCCCAGAGAACCCCCTTCAATACCTACAATATCTTTTTTATCATATTCTTTAAAATTTATAAATATTATAACAATAAAAATGAGTATTATAAAAGTTGTTTGATATAAAACAACAATCATTTAACAGTCTTGTGTAGATGATTGTCTACGGCAATACTGAAAATACAAACGTTTTTCTCAATATAAATTTTAAATAACTCCAAACGTATTAACTGTATATTTCAAAATAATACATCACTACTAATATTTTCTTAAATGAACATAAATATATAAAGTGTCACTACTAATATTTTCTTAAATGAACATAAATATATAAAGTGTTCTCGTTTGTTTGTTTGTTTTGTATTTAGTAGAGCTTAAGATCTTGGCTCTTACTGTGGTAACTTGATACCCTAGAAGAAACAAGAAAGTAATCTTTCAACAAATCTACACAAACCTAATTCCACCTCTTACAACAAGAACAACAGGAAGTAACAATTACTTTTTCTTAATATCTTAATATGAAAATTAATATTACCAACAGATCCTAATCGATTGAAATCCAAAAACATGAGGAATTAAAAATTTGTTGATTTTCATCCAATGGTCTCTCTAATTTGGTAATTGGAAAAATAGGTCCAATAGTATATAATCCATATACACTTTCAGCTTGTTTGTTCGTGACAGAGTCTTGTTGTGTACAACATAATGGTCTTGAGATCTTGCTCTGTCAGTCATGCCTTAACGTCGTACATCTCCCAAAAGCTTTGAACAGCATGATACCTCTGCCCAGTTTCTTCTGATCCCACTACCAAGAGATCAGCTAGCAAGGAAAGTGTGTCCTGCTGCAGGCACTGCCCTGCACTGCCCTATGGATGAGGGCTACTCCTCTAGACCGAGTCGGGGAAGGAATCACGTGGGCACCCATGTGACACACTGGAGTGTCATGCGCACATCTCCTGAAGGGCTGTAAAGGTAGATGGAAGTAGGAGCTACCGCCTCCATACCACGATATTTATGAAGAAAACAGCTGCGCAAACAGCTGCGTTCTGAAGCGGCAGTCGTGGATCCCGCGTGGGCATTACACAAGCTCCTCTGCATAAGTGCTGTGGTTGTTTAGCTTGGTTCTTGTGGAGAGAGGGGGTGGGTACTGTAGTGGAGTAGGGGTGTGCGTCTGATTCTTTTGCCTGCTCATGGGACACCTTTCCTCCTACTGGGTTGCCTCATCCAGTCTTGATATGAGGGTCTGTGCCTGTCGTATTTCATCTTGTTATGCTGTGTTGGGTTGATATCCCTGAGAAGCCTGCTCTTTTCTGGAGGGAAATGGAGGTGCAGTGGATTCAGGAGAGAAGGGAGATGGGAAGAGGACTGGGATGAGTGAGGGGAACGGGGCGCTGCAGTCAGGATATATTGTATGAGAGAAGAATAAATAAAAGGAACAAAAGAAAAGAAAAGAAGTGAATGGCTAGAGAAATGGCTCAGCCCATAAAGCGCTTGCTGCTGAGCTTGGCCTGAGCTCAGTTCCCAGAACTCACAGGTGGAAGGAAAGAATGGACTCCCACAGATTGCCCTCTGACCAACACAGGCATGCCATGGCGTGTATGTATGTACCCATATACAAAACAAACGAACAACATATGACTAGTTTTGAATGTTAAGCATCATATCATTTCGATAAGCAAACAACTAGAAATATAAATACATCTCTCTCTCTCTCTCTCTCTCTCTCTCTCTCTCTCTCTCTGTGTGTGTGTGTGTGTGTGTGTGTGTGTGTAGTTTAGATTATACAAAGCCATGTATTGGTCTAAGGACAAGTATATGTTCCAAGGAACACACCATTAGCAGGTCTTGTAGTTGCACCAAGAGCATCAGATATAATTACATTAACAATGATGACTTAGGTTAGATACATAATGTGGCTTCTAATGCAATCTGCTCCAAGGTGTGCTTTATGCTCTTACCACCATAACACTATACATCACCTTATAGTAAGTATTTACATAAGTCATATACTCTAATGTAATAATGAAAGAGTATACTTTAGTAAATATACACACTGGTTGCATAACCATTTATTATAGTAACATTTTAAAGTAATTTGACTATGGTTCCTAATTTTGCTGGTGAGCTTTTATATGGCTGGCATCAAGATGATTTAAACATATTTCATCAAAAACACATTGTACAATGGCAGGTGACAATGGCAATCATAAGTCCCATGTATTCTGACACATATGCAGTCTGTTCCTGACCCACACTTCATTATATTTGGGATCTATGCATTCAGCTTTGAGTCCTGCCTGTCACTGTCCCCTGACACCTTTGTCCATGAAGAAACCAAGCTGCAGATGTTAAGTGATATTTCCAGTACCATCCTGGCTTTATTACTCACAGATTAAAATTGAATTCACACTCTAGATAAATTGACGTGTCATATATCCCTAATTAAAGTCAGAATGGCAGCCTGATTCTGCTTGGTGAGAAGTCTGTTTGGGGTAAGGTTGGTCCCATGAGTCAATAATAAAACACATGAAAAGGAGATGTTCATTTCAACCAACCCCCCATGATTAACCATTGTTTTATCTGCTTCCTCAAACTCCAAGTTTTCAATTCATTATAAAAGGTTATGAAATTAGGTTAGAAAATTGTGATTGGTCAATGTTGTAAAAATAACAAAGGGATTACCTTGGGTAGAAAAAAATAGAATTGAAGAAACCTAGGTGTTCCACACACAATAAAGTAAAGTTTCATTTGGCAGTGTGTGTGCATGTGTGTAACATGTCATGATGAAAATGTATTCATGTGTGTCATAAAAGCCGTTTTCTTCCCATTGCCAAATGCTGCTGAAAAATACTTTCGAGGTCAGGTGTAGCAGTACATACTTATAATGAGAGTGATCAGAAGGCAGAAGCAGGAAGATCTTTGTGAGTTTCAGACTAGCCTGGACTAAATTATAAGTGTCAATCAAGTCTAAATACTGAGACACAGTGAAAGAAGAAGGAAGAAAAGAATGGAAAGAAAGAAATAGAGGGAGAAAGAAAGAAAGAGAAGGGGAAAGAAAGAGAGAGAGAGAGAGAGAAAGAAAGAGGGAAGGAGGGAGAGAGGGAGGGTGGGAGGAAGGAAGACAGACTTTCAAAACACTGTTCAGATAGTCAAAATTTTCCATTGTCTGTCTCCAAATTTCCTGTTTCCTCACACATCCAAATATACGTGCACACACACACACACATACGCACATGCACATGCACACATGCACACACACCACAAACATGCATATACATACACATGCATGTATCTATACCCCTTGGTTCCCATCTTTTCTGTAGTTTTGAAAAGAATTACATCAATAATAGGAATAAAGAATGAGTCTAGATAAGAGAATAATGATATAGGAAGACATAATAAAAGTAATTTTATAGTCAAGGAAAAATAGCAAAAGGAATGAATCTATCAAATTGCCATGATGGCCCTCTCTGAAGGAGGTCCATAGACAATTTCTAAATTGTGTTTCAATTGTCTATAATCTGCAGCTTTCTAGTAGCTAGGAGCTTGGACTCCAAAATCAGACAAATTTGCTCAGTCATAACCCCCTAAACCTCCAGAAACCAAATCCTAGCCCCACTGTCTCTGGAAATAACACAATGTCCTGTGCCTTTTAAACTTTTAAAAATAGTTTTATGTAAGATTTCACTCTCTCCCACTGACAACACATTATGCAATTAAGCAACAGGCTTCCCATGTTCCTGCCAAGATTATCGCAATCAGGATGAGGATTACTCGGGCTTGTCCCAGGTTACACACAGCTAGGCATCTTCCCTCTTGCTGTATGATTTTTCAGTATATCTGAAAATCAGATTTTAGAACACTGTGCTGAATTAAAGACTATAATGACAATATTCCTATGGCTTTACTCGTTGGTAAATTATAGACATTAGGATCTAAGCTTCAGGGCTGATATTTATCATGTCACAATTTTGAAGTGCCAACCTCTCCCCACGGAGGCTCATTACTAAGGACAAGAGCATACAAATAGGGTCCTTGCTTCTTCCTTATAATACATTTCACATGAGCCTATAAACCTTGTAAGTGTTTCTTGTCCCCCAGACAATCAGTGTCCTATGATGTCATTATGAAACTGAAGAAGAATAAGAACTTCAGCCTGGGATGATGATGTGTTGACATGTTCAGAGTCCAGGACAGAGTACCAACCCCAGCCTGCCACTCAGTTGCTGAGTGACTTTGATGAAGCCACGTAACCCTCTCAGGCTCCTTTTCCTCATCTTTGAAATAAGTGATCTGGGTTCGTTTACCTCCAAGCTTTGTTCTAGCTTTCACTTTTTATTATTCTATCCTTTGGCTAATGATCCCATTAAAAGCATATAATATGGCACATCAATAACACACTGATGGAATTAATTCCTTAAGCCCTGTGACTCTTTGAGAGCTCTTCATCAATATTCAAATCTATTTTTAGACTAGGAGTAGCTAAGGCAGGATTTGCATCTTGGGACTCTCCAAGTACTATGTATGGAAGAAAGGGTAGATAAGGGTAGAAGAGTGAAAATAGAGCTATCTTATTTTAGATCATAACCTGTTAGCATAAATATATACATATATATCACCAACATATATTTATAACTAATATAGGTAGATAGATGATAGATAGATGGTAGATACATGATAGATAGATAGATAGATAGATAGATAGATAGATAGATGCTAGATAATAGATGGGGATAAAAATAGATATATAATAGATGATCGACAGATGACATATGATAGGTAAATCATATGTAGAGATAGATTAATAGGTAATAGATTGATATATAGATAATACATAAATGATAAATAATTGATAGATTATTGATTTATAGATAGACACATATCAACTATGGACAGATAGATAGATAGATAGATAGATAGATAGATAGATAGATAGATAGATAGATAGATAGATAGATGATGGACAGATAGATGATAACAGACATAGATACAATAGATTGACAGATAGACAACCTACACACTGATGTCAGACAGATAAATCATTAAGACAGAAATTGCCATTCTATCCCCTGAAACACTAAACTTACAGTTCCTGAAAACCTAGCTGTCATATGGCTAGTGATGGTTCCTTCTATTTTAACAGATTTTCCTGAAAATGTCTAATTCCAAGCACATGGTCACACTTTGATGGAATTCCACCTGGCTCTTCACGAAGGACTCTGTTTCTACTATGTAGTTTTTCCCAGATGATTGTTTTCACTTTTGACCCACACTGCTGCCCAATACCCACTTCCTCTTCCTCCTTCCCCTCCTCTTCCAGGCATGCCTTTAATGCACAAGAAATAGGCTCTAAAGAGCCTACTAGGTTTCTTCAAAATTCTGAACATACCTATTAGCAACAAATCTTCCTACAAAAATATTTGAATTCCCAACATACATTACAGATAGTATGTGTAGACAATAAATGGAGTATTTGAAATTAGACTATATGCTATATTTAACATGCCCCCTATTAAAAGTGGGGAAACACCAGGCAGTTGTGGCGCACGCCTTTAATCCCAGCACTTAG
>NW_022196896.1:109790861-109794800 GCF_008632895.1 Mastomys coucha
CAATACTGCCCATGTTGGGGTCCTGCTAACGGTGGCTACCTTCTCTGAACTCATACCCTTGATATCACTCTGCTGGGACATCATACAGATACAATCTCTTGGAAGCAGCAACAGATCTTTATTGGTGCTATGTTGTCGGTGAAGTAAGGAAGGGGGAGGTATAAATAATAGAGCCCAATTACATTTCTAAACATTGATCTGGGATTTATAGGTAGGTATATCTGGCTCCAATCTTTTTAGATCTTGGCATTAGACTAGACAAGATTGTCTCATTAGTAAATTTCTAAGCCTGATAGAAGAGATTTCCTCATCTATCCCAACTCTCTCAGAGATTAACAGATACATACAAACTCACCTGGCAAGCTCGGAGTTAGGTTAAGGTAGACTTATACAATCGCCATCAGATGTACTATAACAAAAGTCAAGGTGTGTTTAACAATAGAAGTTACACGCAATGGGAATACATAATATTTTTTTTTAACTTTTATTGTATTATGATGAGAAAAGTTACATGATTTCAATTTGTCTGAATTTGTTAACATTTAAAAACATATTTTGAGTAAATAGAATTAAATCACATTCTTGTTTCCCTTTTGTACCCCAACTCCTCCCAGAGACCCCCTCTTCAATACCTACAATATCTTTTTTTGTCATGTTCCTTAAAATTTGTAAAATATTATAACAATAAAAATGAGTATTATAAAAGTTGTTTGATATAAAACAACAATCAATTTAACAGTGTTATGTAGATGCTTGTCTACAGCAATACTGAAATATCTTTTTAGTCCCATCAATAACTCCAGGCACTAAGTATGTGTGTGTGTGTGTGTGTGTGTGTGTGTGTGTGTGTGTGTATGCTTATGTAGGTATGTGCACATGTGTCTGTGTGTATGTATACATATGTGTGGAGGAAGTGGTCTGTCTCTTCGACAATTGCTCTTCACCTTATCTTTTGAGATAGGGTCTCTCACTGACCCTGGAAGTTACCTCTTTGGCTAAGCTTGCTGGCCAATGAGCTCTAGGTATCTTCCTCTTTGGCTAAGCTTGCTGGCCAATGAGATCTAGGTATCTTCCTCTTTGGCTAAGCTTGCTGGCCAATGAGCTCTAGGTATCTTCCCATCTCTACCCCCATATCATATGCCCTATGCTAGAGATCAAGAAGTTTGCCATCATATCCAGATTTTTATGGGTGTTCAGAATCTGAACTCAGGTCCTCATAACAGCAGAGCAGGCACTTAACTGACTGAGCCATCTCCCCGGACCCTCTCCCTGGACCCTCCAGGCACTCTTTTCATCTCTATCAAAGATGAAGTAGAAGCAAAGAATTATGCAGTCACCCAGGAGTTAATCTCTGCTCAGCAAACTCCAAAGCATACGCAGAAGACCAGTAAGGGACCAGGTAAGGAGACCAGCCCAGCAGTGTAATCTCGGGACTCCTCTGCACTCGGACCTGCACGTCGAATCCCAGGTTTGAACTCTGCCACTGGTTTTCCTTCGTCATTGTTGAGTTCAGTCCATCTGTGACTTGGTCCTGCCCACAGAATGTCCTCTATGCCACTTCCTGAGTGGATGTCCAGAGTGCTTAACCACTGAAGCCCTTCCACGAACGTGCTTGGCCCAGATGCAATTATGTCAAGTCAAATTTCTCAAGTTTCCCAATGTGTCTCGTTCTCAGCACATATCCTGCGAGGGTTACGCAACGCTCTGAATGTTTTTGTGACTCATTGGCAAATTGTCTGCAAGGATTTTGAAAATACATAATTAGCAATAAAGTAAAATTGTCATCAGCATTGCAGTCTTACTAGATTGCATTAGAAACCTTTCTCAAAAGCTTACTTTTGTAGTTATAGGCGAAATTCAATTTGATTGTTGAATGCCTGAACCTTTAAGCCATATATTTCTGATTCTATCTTTATAGATATGATAATTTTTCTTAGAATTATCCATAAAAATGTATTTTTTAGAAAGCATTTTTGGTGTCCCAGTCATCAACTTCATATCATGCATTTCTGTTTGTGTTACATTACAATTTTCTAATACACTGTTACAAAGAAATATAATTTATTGTTTCGTGTATATGTAAAAGGGTTAACTTTAAAAGTATTTCAAATGTACTTGAAGTAAAATATATTTTATTTTTGAGAAGATAAAGCTTAACAAATCTTATCATCTTTGTAGTTGTTTACATCCTCTGTGTCTTTATCATCCAAAATTAATTTTAGGCTCAAATGTCAGACACACACACACAAACACTACATATATACATATATAATTTTACCCCTTATTTTTCAAACAATATGACTTTTCAAACATGTGACTTTAGGGTTTATTTGGGATAACAAGCTCCTCTCTCAGCTCCTTTATGTTATTTCCCTAAAATTATTCTCTATTGAACTCAGACATTTTGCTAATTTCTATTTAATGGCATTGATATTTTGCCTTTATTACACTTTCAGTACACTGACACATTATATCCTTTTTACTGGTAATATTTCTGTATCATTCACATTTCTTTTTTTATGAAATGGTAAATTTCCCTTATTTTTAAAGCACTTTTTTTTTAGTGTAAAGTAATGTATTTTATTTCATTAAGAAATAAAAAGTTATTGTTTTAGGAGTTAATATTAGGAGTTATAGTGGTTTCGTTTGAATAAAACTGAGAGAACTTGAGTTATGTAACCCACAATAGAATTAAAATGAAGTGTAATCTTAGTTGGGAATGTCATGTTTCGGTTTTCCCACAGAGATCTCTGGCTTTTGTTGTTGATCACACAAGAGCTTAGCTGCATTAGTGGTGGTGGGTTGCTCGGGGCTGCAGAACTGACACAGCACTGTTTCCTGCAGCCTCTTCCTAAGGTGCTGCCACTCCTGAGCTCACAGCTCTCTCTCAGCGTCTGTCCAGCATGCCCCTTTCCTTGATGTCAACCTACTTGCTTCTAAGCACAAGGGTATAAACCTTTTTCTATTTAATGTTAATTTTTTTTTTTGAGAATTTCACACGAGTACTATATTCCCATCATTTCTATGCCTTCTGCCCCCTCCAACTCCTCCCTTAACCCCTATTACTCTCAAGTTCATGACTTCTTCTAGAATTAATATCGTTACAAATATGTATGTATGTATGTATGTATGTATGTATGTATGCATAAACATTTTTTAAAATATAATTTCAGAGTTGCAAATTTTAAATGCTAAATTGACTTTTCTTCTTTAGTAGCTAAGCTTAGGAAATGAAATTCCTAAATTCTCTAAATCATGAATGATAAATTAGAAATGTTTTCTATGCTGTATTCTATTCTATTGTGACGACTTGGCCTATAAGCTGCTTTATTTCTCCCATCATTTTCGTATTCTTGTCTGTTATCTACTTTTACTTGTTGGAGTTGCTGATATTTTATTCAATGACAGTGTTAGGAAAGCCTGACCGATTGCGGCAGAATCTTAAGCCTTAAAGAGTTTTGAAGAAGGATTTTTGTTCTTGTTGCATTCATCAATGCATTTTCCCATCGTGCTGTGATCTCTGTTCCATTAAATGACTGTACAGCTAGAAATAAAACAAATTTATCTTCAACCCAGAAGAGCATCATCACTCCCTATTGTACTTCAAAAGGAAGTTATATACTTTTAAAGCTATTCTAAGGCAAGAATCTAGCAGAAAAGTAAACAAATAATTTTTAAAATAAATTGTCATTAGCATTTCTTGTTTTCTTCAAATGTAGCATCTGTTTTCATCATACACTCATTCATAAATTAATACTCACTACCATGGGAGTTATATTTCTAGACTCGTTTACCGTTTGATTTTACTGTTCTTCAATATTAATTTTTCTTTTAATAACTTACTATGGATATTTGTCTACTTCATTTTTATCCACTTGGTTTCTAAAAGTATAGTATAGAGTTGTTGTTTTTTTTTGTTTTTTTTTTTTTTTTTTTTTT
>NW_022196896.1:109794852-109804979 GCF_008632895.1 Mastomys coucha
GAACTCACTCTGTAGACCAGGTTGGCCTCGAACTCAGAAATCCACCTGCCTTTGCCTCCCAAGTGCTGAGATTAAAGGCATGCGCCACCACCGCCTGGCTGAGTTATTGTTTTTAAACACCCTTACAATTTCATAAACTATTTTGGAGGTATGTTTTTTTTTTTTTTTTTTTTTGGTTTTTCGAGACAGGATTTCTCTGTGTAGCCCTGGCTGTCCTGGAACTCATTCTGTAAACCAGACTGGCCTCAAACTCAGAAATCCACCTGCCTCTGCCTCCCAAGTGCTGGGACTAAAGGCGTGCGCCACCACCACCCAGCGGAGGTATGCTTTCATTCTGTATTTTATGTTATTTTACAAGGCAGCCTATTTCTTGTTCCATTCACAGTGAACTTGAACTTTGTGTTTATTATTTCATCCTTTCATTCATTAGCTAGTAACTGTATTGATGACAACAGAATCACTTAAGGGACATTTGCTTCCACCGATGGTTGGACAGGGTACAGTCCTCCATCAAAGCAGGGAGGCGTGGGGAAGGGATCAGCTCAGTCCATGGAGAAGGAGTTGTGTTACAGCTTGTTCACACTTTGGCAGACTGGGAAGCAGACCACAAGCCGTTAGGACTGGCTGAACCCAGCTTTCCTAAACTGTATATAATGCTCATTTCTTTTTGCATGTGAACACCAACAACAATAAGCCAAGCAGAAACAGAAAGCACGAAGCTCCGTCCAGGTCATATCTCCCACTGGCCATGTGACTAGAATGTAACCACCCAGGGCTGTATGGGGCTGTGTTATGGACCATTTAAGAGAAGAGTATTTCCTTACACATCGGCAAGATCAAAGAGAGACTGACCAGACATGGCCCAAAACTCCACCTGGTAGGTTCTGAGTTAGCTGTGCCACACACATCCTGTCCTTTGATATAGGACATTTGTTCTGTTGTGTGCTTTCAATATTTCCTTCAGCTTTCTCCAAATTCTCATTTCATGCTACCGACTTTGAGCTTGTTTCAGCAAAAATAGAAGCAAGAGACTAGGAAAACATACTCTCAATAGTTTTTATCTCTTCCATTTCATCGTGCAGAGGGTCCTTGTTCTCTACGTGCCGTTCTCTCTCTCTAGACACAAGACATATGTCCTCCACAGTCCCGTTTTCAAAAATGAGCTGTGATTGACATGAGACGGCCCTTGCTGAAGGGCAATCTGTCTGTGTTCCTTGCTCTGATTCCAATAACAGCGATGTCTTTCGCTTCCTGGGGATATTGTTTTTCGTTTCCAATGTTTTCTTTTACTACGGTGGAGAAAAGACTGGAGAAAAAAATCCATTTAAAAAAGTGAGCTGTGGTGGCTCTGCCCAGGCAAACTGGCTGTGTTTTCTTGGCTGAAGTCTCCTCCATGTTTGAAGGTCCTAAATTCTCAGGAGGAACAGTGGGTCTCAGATGCAACCCTGCTGTGAAAACCACAGTGACTGCTCATCAGAAACTAGAGTAGAGGCAGGAAATGCAGATAGGTGTTCTGCTAAAACCTTGATGCAGAGTCCTGAAAGGATGCGCTGGCAGGCACCCAGTTAATACTGTGGGCTTCTGTTTATTGTAGCTGTTAACTACCTCATCAGAGTCCTTTGCAATCAAGCATCCTTTGATCACCTGCCCTGATGTGCCAAAACCAAAGGGGCTTGCTTCCCTATGCTTTAATTCACTGGCGAGCATTCCCTGTGTTAAACAGAAGTTTGGAGGAAGATGTGTTTTCCATCACCTTAACAAACTACCTGCCTCAGGAGAGGGGTAGACAAGTGTAGGGATGAAAGAGACCAAGGCTGATCTTGAGATCATCTTAACTTTCATCCTCAAATGGTCCCTTCAATAAAAATTAGGAGAATGCCTGTAACTTCTCAACTGTTCTGCCCTCAATCTCGTCTTATTACAAGCCTTTCTCAAAGAGCATTTGCTTGAAACCATATTTACCACTCAAAGAACTGTCAACAAAGTAACAATTCCAGTCATTTTATTTCCTTATTCTGAAACATGTATAAATGGTCATCTGAGATGCTAATCAGTAAGAGATGAACAGAGCAGAGTGGTGGTGGCACACACCTTTGATCCCAGCACTTGGGAGGCAGAGGCAGGCGGATTTCTGAGTTCGAGGCCAGCTTGGTCTACAGAGTGAGTTCCAGGACAGCCAAGGCTACACAGAGAAACCCTGTCTCAAAAATAATAATAATAATAATAATAAGAGATAAACAGAATTGACACAGTGAGCCAATAAGCTATTTGCCAAAGGCAAATAAATACGCTACTTTGGTTTGCTCTGATGGTCTTATCACAGGAAAATGTATGGCTTCTGTTAAGTTCTCAGAGAAACTGAAATTAGTTTTGAATTCTTGTTACTCTATGAAAGTGAGGAAGGGATTTGGGAGAGTTGGTTACCACATCTCTCCTTTGTTGATGATTTGTAAGGAGCTACAATTCTAGCACTGTCAACAAGAATAAAATAAATAGAGACTAGAATGAAGTATTATAGTAGAGAAAGGGTTAGAGAACTATGCAAGGCCTGCCTCAGATGTACAAAATCATAGTTAGCAAATCATAACAAGTTGTGTTTGTTTAAGTGTTAAAAACAGAGATTTGCCTCAGTTTCATAAGCCTTACTGTATCTGTCTTCTTCAATGAAGGATAGTTCCAAGAGAAACTTTAGTTTTTAGATTCTCCTGCTATCCTGACACTTGGTATCATAACCAGCCCATCAAAATAATGTATCATGCACATATTCATGCAAGACACCATATGAGAAGTTCTTAGTTGCTGGTAGCTTACCAGTTACCTCAACAGAATGTGTTTCTTTGTCCCAAAGTCTTCGGTTTCCTTAACCTACCTTATCCCCTCTCCAGCCACCTCAATGTTTAAAGATGAACTCGGAACTTGATTTATCAATCAATACTCTTTAATCTATCTTGGATCTTTATCTTCAATCATATTTCCTCATCAGCTTGGTCCAATTATAAACAAATATCCACAAATGCTATCTGTAGGACACATTTGTTGAGGAACAGTAAGAGCAAGCTGTCCTCTGGATATGACACAAATGTTGTACAGCAGCAGTGGTTACTTACAGAAGAGCTGCTTAAGACAGGATACTTCATCACACCACCATGGATTAGGAGGGGTTTGTAAAGCCCCTGGGAATCAAAGGCAATTAATAGCCTCTGGGAGGGTAAGTTACTTTCTTCAGTGTTGTAACCATTGTTAAGTTGCCCATGCTCCAGTAATTAGCCATGTGTGTGCATCCCTAGTTAAATTCAGTGGATTACACACAAAGAAAGACAATATTAAAGTAAGAGGGGAGTTGCTGGTTAGAAGAAGAGGTTCAACAGAAGGAGGAGTTAATGGAAGGGTAAAAATAATCAAAATCCATCTTATACATATATGAAGTTGTCAAGGAGTGATTTTCAAATGTAAAGAAAATTAGATTAAAGTGCTAAAACAGAACACTATCCTAATCTGAAAGAAGCACCTGGCCTCTTTTATCCGAGGTAGGAGGCCACAGACACATATTCAACAGAAAACATACCAGGCCCTGCCTGGCTGGACCTTTCGAAGGATTCAATGAGATAATATACACAAGTAAATGTCCATGGGGCTAGACACAGGCTGACATCCAGCTAAAACGGTATGGTTAGAGAAGGCACGTCTACTCCAAGTCATTTTTGACTTCCTAACTCTTTCTCACACTCCCCTGAGACCAGTGGCCTATTGCTCCATGCTCCAAAGAGATCCAACAACAAAATCAAAAGGTATATTTGTGAGTCATTTAGATCCTACTAATTTTTTTTTTTTTTTTACAAAGAAATGGGGATGGATACTTAGAAAGACAATGCAAGAAAACTCTCTGCTAAGCACCTCTGGGCTTCCTCAGAATACTTCAGGTCATGGCATTCATCTTCGCACCCTCTCACAAAATCCACTCCCCTCCTTTGAGTTCTACCCCCACCCACATAGCAAAGAAAGTGACCTGATGCTTTAAAGAATGTGACCCCACAGAAATTACCTCAGCCTTATATTGTATATGCATCATTTGCTATTGTTTTGGAGGACTAGGGAGATCGGGTGAAGGGTTATTATTCACTCAAACATTTATCTGATAAAAAATTAGAATCACCATATTAAATAGGGACTGATATTGTCCTCTCAAGAAAATAATACATTCTGCATGATTTAGGACTTAGAATTACTGACCAAATTTGTTTGGATGTCAGAATGTCAGCAAATATCTCTGGAATTAAAGAGTCCTCAAACTCAGGAGGAGAGAAAGGAATTTCCTTTCATGGACTCCTTAAGATTGCTTTCAGGTGAAAGGCTCAGTCCTCCTAGTCCACCCCATAAACTCGCCTCTCTTTGCTGTGTAGACCTCAGATACTCAGTGATGCATCTAGACAGTCCTGAAGCTTCACCCCACTCCCTATGGCTTGATGGTGTAGAATCATCCTTCTAAAAGCAGAAAAGGGCAAGGTTCATGTAAGGACACTTGTTATTTTCTTGTTACTGGCTCTATATCTTTTCCTGTTCAACCTCATGGAACCACAAATTGACACCAGCACTGCTTTAAACTCCCAGCAGCATCTCCCTATTCCAAATTTCATAATATAGCCACAGAGTTCTTTGTTTTACATACAACTTCCTTAGGAGAGAAGGTCAAAGCACCAAATATGCCACACCAAGTGGTGGGGCTATGTTCTGTATCTTTTATGAATAACTAATTTCGTTTCCTCTTTGCATGTTGGCACCTCCAGACATTATGCAGAAAAGCACTAAACAATGAAGCATTATATTACATTTGGATAGATTTTGTGGTTGGTAAGTTCACCACAGGAACAATAACTTTGCTGCGGCTTTGTAATACCCTCGAAACCTGCTGTCCTGGCTAGTTTTTATGTCAAGTTGACACAAGCTTTAGTCATCTGATAGGGGGAACCTCAATTGGGAAAATACCTTTATAAGGTTGTATTGTAATCAGATCTGTAGAACATTTGTTTTGTTTTGTTTTTTGTTTTTTTCAAGATAAGGTTTCTCTGTGTAGCCCTGGCTGTCCTGGAACTCACTCTGTAGACCAGGCTGGCCTCGAACTCAGAAATCCACCTGCCTCTGCCTCCCAAGTGCTGGGATTAAAGGTGTGTGCCACCACGGCCCAACGAGAACATTTTCTTAATTAGTAATTTATTGATGCTGGAGGGCCCAGTCCAATGTGGATGGTATCACCCTGGACTGGTAGTCCTGGGTGCTATAAGCAAGCAAGCTGAGCAAGCCATAAGGAGCAAGCCAGTAAGCAGCACTTTTCATGGCCTCTGAATCAGCTCCTGTCTCCAGGTTCCTGCTCTGTTTAAGATACTGCCTGGCTTCCTTGATGATAGACTGTGATTTAGGATACACAATCCACATACGTCCTTTGATCCCCAAGTTGATTTTGGTCACGATATCTCATGCCACCAACAGTAACCTTAACTAAGACACTAGTGGACCTCTCTCTGCTCAGACCCCAATTCTATAGACCTCTGGCATACCAGAAGAAAGAAGGTCAAGTGAACTCTTTTTCCTAGTCCCAGATCAGATCCAAAAGCTGGGAAGCCAGACCACATGCACTATCAGCTTTCTTCTTCCTCCTTTTTTTTATTTTTTAATAACTTAACCCTTGCTAATCTTAACCCTTCTCAACCCAATCAATCTGAAAATCAAATCTGTCATCACAGATGTCTTTGCGGACTTAACACTACTTTGTTATAAAGTAAGTGAATCCACACCCCACCTCATCGACCCTCCCAGCATCTTGCTATCTCACCTGCTGGGAAATCCTACTAAAACCCAACAGCAAAGAGACATTCTCCAGCTTGTCTGAAGGCTCAGAATCCCATCCCTGCTTCATGCAGCTGCTTCCCTTGGCACCCAAGCCAAGCTGGCTCTCTTTTTTATGCCATCAAGATGTTCCTTGTTTCTGATAATGACTATTAATAATAATATTTACATGAACAAGCCTCCATTGTGCCAAAAGATCTTCGTGTGCTTCAGCAGCAGTCTGTGGCATAAATTCAAGGCCAGATGTACTGCAGTATCCAGGATGGTAGTTAAGAACAACCAGCTGATACCTGGCCAGGCGAGCACCGCAAACGGGACACTCCCTGCCCAATGGGAAGTGTTAGCGCACCAACTGCCAGTTGGAAAGGAGCGCTCTCAGGAATGTGCACTGGTGAAAGTTGACAAAATAAACCTGAGCTGCTCAAATGTGGCTATTCTATACTAAAGATGCTCAGAGTTTCCATATGTTATCATTTGGCTACCAATTTCCACACACCACCTTCTTCTGAAATAAAAATCACATCCTTCATTTCTTTGGGGGAAATGGGCTCAGCTGACTGAAATGGTTTCTCTGGCCTGCAGTACCTTGTACTTCCAGCCATGTGATGGGCTGTGAGTCAAGAGAGTTGGCTAGCTAAATCTCTTCCTAGTATGCATGAGAATACTGGAGATGTGAAGCTGGGCAAGATGGACGTGCTTCAGCAGTAGAGCTTTCGTTGCTCAAGTCATTCGTGTGCCTGGCAGAAGCTGCCCATCTCTCTGCCCTTCCCTTGAGTAGTTCCTTAGTGATTCTCACTGTGTCTTCTGCTTTGGTACCTTTGCTACAGTTGTCATGTTTGTCATTTCCATAATTATGTGTGTGTGCACAGGTGCATACACACATGCATACATCCTTAGTTTAGCTGCCCTACATCAAAAAACTCTGCAATAAGGAGGTTCAGTGTTTTATGAAATACACTTGGGACCTAGTTGAGTCTTATACAGTCTGGACTGTGCTTATATAGTCCAGCATGCAGATAGAAGGAGGGATGAGTGTGGAGCTCACAGAGGACACTAGCAGAGTGGAGTCAGAAGTGCTACCAGCATCAATGGGAAGAGACAGTGAGTGGTTTTTAACTAGCACATGTTTAGTTATGGAACCCTCTCCTTGGAATTTTGTCTCCTTTAGACATATGACTAATCAAGAGAAAATATCAGACACATAAATGTTGAGGTTTGTTATAGGTGAACTGTGACCAGTACTATGTCACTTTGGCTTAGGACCACAGAGACAGGGGCTGAGTAGGGTTGAGTACACTGAGGTTTCTGACAGACTATTCATGCTTACATGACACAGAGTGACCCCTTCATTGATTGTATAGACCTTCAGTTGTCAGCCACTATGGACAAGGTAATCCCAACTACAAACCCCCACCCCCTGTGCTAATAAATGATTACTAGAAAACTGACCAACTCCAAGTATCCCCACAGCTAACTTCCCACACCCCAAGACATGTTAGTACTGTGAACAATTAAGGAATTTTGAGACAATTATGGAATTGTGTTTCTTCACAAGAGGAAGTCTTGTGAAGTATTGGAATGAGATGTTTGTTTTATTGGAAATAAACATCATAACTGTTCCCACACCTGGATTATCTTTTGTGTTGATCTCCTAGAAGAGATGAAATATCTAGCCTGAAGTTTAAAGTTTACTTGGGCTCTGGTCTGTATTTATCACAAAGTAGGCATAACTGTGTATTCTGATTTATGGAGAAGGCCAAGCAATAACTGACATGGATGGATAGATGCTAGGTTTATAATGCTACTAAAATAAAATGCTACAGACTATATGATTAAAGCCACAGAGGGTATGTTCTTCTGCTGGAAAGCTTTCAGTAGGCTTGGTTTACCCAAAGCCTCTTTTCTTGGCTCACTCACAGGTGCCCACCTTCCCACAGGGTCCAGTGTCTGCTGGTGTGCTCCAATCTCCTCCCTTTAAATATCTTAATATCATATATTTTAATTTCCAGTATTAACACCCAGGTATTTTGTTAATTGGTTTTAAGCTTCTATTACTGAATTATCCTTCCAGCTCTCTGCTGCATTATTACTACTTTTGGCTTGTTAATATCATACCACAGACAAAGATTTGAACATTTTCATTTGAAAAAAACTGCATAATTAATATATAATGTAGTGATTTGGATGACAGACATATTTTCTTACAAAACTTTATCAAAATCTATGCCGTAATCTTATCTATCTCCACCAAAGACTGCTTTTGACTCTCTTACCTGCCATTATCATTATTAGCTTTTGTGATAGGTATGATCAACATAAATCTGCCTTGTGGTCAAGGTTTAAGTTTGTAGTGGAGTATTTTCGTGTTTTGGCAGTTTTGTGTGGTAGCTCTCCAGGACTTCTATCTTGTGAGACTCAAACTACACACCTGTGATTAGCATCTCCTGACTTGTGCTTCCTAAGCCCTGTAAGACCTTTTTACTTCCTTCTGTGACATTTTACTAATTGAGATTCACCACATGTGTTGTTCCATGTGGTATTTCACTGCTTCATTTCACATAGGATAATAGTCCCATCTGGAATGATGAAATTCTCTTTATTTTGGAAGACTGAAAAACACTCTTTACAGATACTCTTTACAAATACTCTTTGAATGTTTCTTAAACATGCATTCATCTACTGGCAAGTACTAACATTGCTTCCAGGCCTTAGCTATTAAGAATTAATCTATGATGAACAATGTTTCTTTGAGATCGGATTTCAATACCTGTGAGTATATGCCAGAAGTGTGTCTACATCAGACAATACTTTCTGTTTTCAGGGAGTTTATTTATTTGCCTCTTTTAAATCATATCTATATATGGATGGATACATCCACAAAAGTGCCTGCCCACAGATGCCAGAAGAGGGCATTGAACCACCTGGTGCTGGAGTTACGGGTCATTGTGAGCCACGTAAGGTGGGTTCTGGAAACTGAATTTGGGCCATCTACAAAATCAGTACATATGCTTAACCACTGAGCAACCTTTCCAGCCACAGGTTTTCAGGCTTCATTTTCTTCTGCTCTTTTAGGGATATCTATATTATTTCCTATAATAGTTTTACTTATTTACATTTTGGCCAACAACAAATAACCATATTAAATCAGTATCCAAAACCCTTTTAACAAAGTAACTCTTGACACTAAATGACTCTTTCTAAAGGTGAATTCTACCAAACATCTGAAGGAGAATTACTAACAACATTTCCTAAATTCTTTTTTTTTAAGTAGAAGAGAACATTTCTAATACTTATACAAGACCAGCAATATCCTAACACAAACCAACACATTATAAGAAAAAGAAGCTACAGTCTAGTAAGCTGCATGGACATAGACACATAATTCCTCAACAAAATTTTAGCAACCTCCATTCATAGCGCATTGAAATGATCTCATACCATGGCCAAGTAGGATTTATCCATAGAATGCACATCTGTCTGCCACAAGCAAATAAATTGATATGCTGTATTATACAGCAGGGTGACAGAATCCCATTATCTCAATGCATAGAGGAGAAACATTTGACAGAACTCAACAATCATTCATGGAAAAATATGCACAATATGTAGGCAGAGAAGGCACTTTCCTCAGCACAGTAGACTGAATGCTTGCCTAGGGTATGTGAGGTCCTTGATTTGGTCCCAGCCCACTGCTTACATCACATGTAGCAGTGAGAGCTTTCCCTGTAAGATGTAGAACACATCCTATGTGCCCACTGTCTGCCACCTCAGCTCAACACAGCCCTGTAAGGGATCTCAAGTCAATCAGGATTTGCAGAAACAACTAGGCAAGAAGAAGGTATCTACATTAGAAAAGAAGTGAGATGATCTCTGATTATAGATGGCATATATTACATACTGAAAACTCTTTAAACTGCTGAAAGGTGAGCTTTAGGGGATTCAGTTCGGTGTGTCTCAGGTAACATGGAAGGAATGTAAAGCGAATCTGGGCTGTGGTTTCCTAAGAAGTTAACTGTTTGAAATCCTTCTGTTCTACTTTGCTGCCTATCACACTCTCTCCCTGTGGCTAGCCTAACAAAATAACTCCAACTAGGCAGTTTAGAATAACAGAAAAGCAGTGTGATGTGGATCCTGGGGCCATAAATCAAGGCCTGTCCCAAGCATCTCTAGGCTCTAGAATAGCTGTCTGTCTCCTATGTCTTTTACAAGGTTTCCTTGGCCACTGTACTGGCTGGTTTTGTGTGCCAACTTGACACAGGCTGGAGTTATCACAGAGAAGGGAGCTT
>NW_022196896.1:109805289-109827708 GCF_008632895.1 Mastomys coucha
TGGAAGGACTTTGGAACTTTGAGCTAGAAGAGCCACTGGCTGTTAAGAACTCTGTGGGATGTTCTATAAAAGCTTGGACACCACCAACCCCCAATGCATACACATCTCTGTTCCAACTGTGAGAAGCCCACCCATCTCCATTGTGACCTAATCTTCAATGGTTATGTTTTCAGTGATTCTGCTTCTAAATAAAATCACATTCTGAAGTACTAGACATGGTGCTTTCTAGGAAGAGCAGAGGTTAACTCTAACCACCATAACATACAAGATGTTGCAGTAATTGATTGTGGTAGACTAAAATCAAGCAAACTCCAAATTGAGCATAGTCTTCACCTGTTCCTTACCTAGTCACACCAAAAACAAAACCAAAAAATAAATTATCACTCATTAGTCAAGAAAGTCCAAAGCCCTTAGTCAAAATGACTAAGTTTGAAGTTTAAATAATAGCATACTAGTGAATTTAGTTTCCAATAAGTAGTAAAAATCCTCCCTAATGGTGATTTTCTTTATTGTAATGGGTGATATTTAGTTCATCTGAAATACCCTGTGCATTTTTGTCATCTATCACTGACAAGCCATTGTCTTCTGCCAGGTCTAGGGAATCTTCAGCCATTATAGAAATCAAATTTAGTGCAATTGAGCCTTTTCAGTGAGTCTGGAACTCTGTCTCGTACCACAGATAGTAAAACATAGCCTTTAAGAAAACATATGAGGTATTTGGACTTCTATCCCCTATTTTGAACACTCCGAAATGTGTTTGAATTAATTCCCATTTGGAGAGAACTTCCTCTGTTATTTTAAGAAAAAATAATAACCATGTGTTTTTTAATGTCATCAGTGGTTCTTTGTAATGACTTTTTCTTAAGGGTGGTATAAAACATGGCTTCATTGTTATTTTTAAAGTCACTGTCCCCCAATGAGCCCCTCAATGTTGTCTCCTACTATCAGGCCTAGCACATTGCCCAAAGATCTATGCTAAGAAAAAAAAAGTAGATCATCTAAGCAAACAGCCTAATAAGGAGTGAAAAAAGAGAGTAGCCAATCTATTACCTCATAATCAGAGACAGTTCCACAGGAGATGGAAACAGTCAGAAAGAGACCAATACAACAGCAGGGAGAACAACTTTCCAGGTCCTCAGGCCTTGTGAGACTGTAAGTTACTCAGTCCACATAGACATCAGGGACAAAGGAGGTGGTAGAGCTTACCAGAGACAAAAGAAAGCTCCCAAAACACCTGTGTGGAAATGTGTGGGAATCTAGGCTGATCACTCATTAAAGTGTGTGTGTTAGAAATATGAGAACTCTCAGTCAGGGCTTCCATTCCTGCACAAACATCAGGACCAAGAAGCAAGTTGGGGAGGAAAGGGTTTATTCAGCTTACACTTCCATGTTGCTGATCATCACCAAAGGAAGTCAGAACTGGAAGTCAGGCAGGTCAAGAAGCAGGAGCTGATGCAGGGGCCACCGAGGGATGTTCTTTACTGGCTTGCTCAGCCTGCTCTCTTATAGAACCCAAGACGACCAACCCAGGGATGGCACCACCCACAAGGGGCACTTGAGAAAATGCCCTACAGCTGGATCTCATGGAGGCACTTCCCCAACTGAAGTTCCTTTCTCTGTGATAACTCAGCCTGTGTCAAGTTGACACACAAAACCAGCCAGTACAAAAAACTAAATTCAATCTTCCAGAATCCACACTAAAACAAACAAAAATGCCAAGATGTGGTGGTGTGTGCTTATAAACACAACTCTGGGGGATCCAGATGGCCTATTTGTTGAGCTTCCAGGTAAGAAGAGGTTCAACCTCAAAAATTGAAGTAGATGATAATTAGAACCACATATCCTACACACATACACACATACACATACATTGATATATTTATTGAGCTATTTTATTGGGTTCTTATATCTACCACTCTTTGAACCCTTATTCCATCTCAATCCCTTCCACTAATTTGGAAAAAAAGATTAAAGAAGAAAGGATGTATAAACCTCTTTAGACTAATTCTTGCTGATTAAGGGTGTTGGGTTCTTTGGGGCAAGTCCTGTCTTCATCCTTAGGATATCCAATTTCTTCTCATCTCTTTTCTCATGACCACTTGACAAACTACAGCAATAGAAACCACCACCACCAGCAGCAGCAGCAGGGATAGCAGCAGTCACCCTGGGCCCTCTTGGCCACTCCCATTTATTCCCTCTCCAGAGTCCACAGAATTAAACCATCTGCAGCTGGTAAAAATCACATTCCTGCTAGTGCATGAGGCAAATCGTAACCACCTGCTGAATCTTCTCCCATACCTGGCACTAAAACAAAAACATATTCACATAACATAATTTGATTTCTAAAGAAACCAAAATTACCACTGCACATATATGCACAATAACTTTGTAAAGAGTATTAATATATCAACATTGAAAAATACACCCTATATATTTAACTTGTAAATGGTATTTAAACCATGATACAAGTATATTCATTGCATTTGTAAATACAATGTCCAAGTGCAAGAAACTGTTATCCAGGCTGTGGATAAACCTTGACCAAGGCCTATAAATTTCAGTGAGAGAGAAAAAAAAGTATCCAGATAAAATGCCACACATGAAGGCCATAAATGTAATTATAGTGACGCACACGTCACACAGCCTTCTAGACCCACACAGCAGCCAAAATAAGAGGTAACATTAGTAATAGTGAGAGTTTACATGGCTTGTCTATTTGGCATGATCTATAACCAAGTAGATAAACTTCTGGAAATATCTGTGAGGGATTCTCTATATTGGGTTACATGAGTCAGAAGACTGGTGTTAAATGTAGGTAGCATTGCTCCATGGGCTAGGACCTTGAACTGCATACAAACGTGGGCAGAGAAAGATCAAGCATCCATCTCTTCCTGCCCCCAGGCTTCAGGTGCAGTATAACCAGTTGCCTCACGCTCCTTCCACCATGACGACTATGGTTGACTATAATCTCAAACCCTTCCTTCTTTAAGTAGCATTTATCAAATATTTTGTCGCAGTAACAGAAAGAGTAACCAGCACGGTATCTGAGCTCACTGGCCTTCCAGTAGTCACCCACCTAGCGAAACCCAGATCATTCTCTCTAGTGTTTGCCTCTGCACACTTATGTACACAAACCCATATGACCTATAAGGTGATGGTAGAAACAGCTGACTGAATCACATCTGAGACATCACTTAATGAGTATTTCCTACTTTGCAAGAAGTATTTATTATTAGACGTTTCTACTTTTGTTAAAATTTAATTTGACTACTACGGGGCCTGCTGCATGTCTTTCCTTTCATCTACAAAGTTTGTTCATCGTGTCTTTTTTGTTTGTTTGTTTGTTTGAGACAGGGTTTCTCTGTGTAGCCCTGGCTGTCCTGGAACTCACTCTGTAGACCGGGCTGGCCTCGAACTCAGAAATCTGCCTGCCTCTGCTTACCAAGTGCTGGGATTAAAGGCATGCACCACCCCTGCCTGGAGTACATCATGTCTTGATGGTGAAATGGCTACAACACTCACACATCTTCTTGGACAGACATGCAATGATTTTTCTTGCTGTTGTAAACCTTTAAAGGACAAGATGAGCTCATGCTACAGGGATGGTGTCTTCATTTTCAGTCTAGTACCACACCTGAGGCTGCTCTTGGATTCTTTTCCTAAATGTGCTTTGGCTAAAACTAATTTCAACAAAATGATGCTTTGAAAACTTCTAATTGATGATCAGTGTAGTGTGTCACAACAAAATAAGATTAAACAAAGAGATTCTCAATCAATTTTGGGATGGGAGCATAAAGCAGAACAAAACCAACAGATGGACCTGTGCACAGAAAGGACATAAAAATAGTAACTGAGCCACAGACGATATACCTCATTCTAAAGATTTTTCTCATATGCTCACTCATTCGTGGAGCCTAGCCCATTAGAGGAGAGCTTTCTTTATTGCACAAAAAAAAAAAAAAAAAAAAAAAAAAAAAAAACAACAGGAGGTACATTCTTCAAGCACAAAAATTGCAGAACTAAAAAATGTTTTTGCAACATTTACCCCCAACGAGAAGGGTAGCAGAGCTATGAACGCTGATTGGGGAAGTAAATTGGAGAACTGGTCTCTTCCCCTACCAAAGGGGGCAGGTTACTGACACTATAGGCAAACTGTACTGTTCAAATGTTTTGGCAATTCCAGCACCCCACCCCCAGTATCTGGTCAAGGGTTCACCCCCAGGATCTGATCAAGGGTTCACTGGCCAAAGTGCTCAGGGTACCAGTAAAAGTTGCAACAGAGTGCCAATAAACTAGGTCAAGAGCTCCAATAGGCTGAGCCTCTATGCCTCAAACATGTAGAGATCCTGTGGTTAATCGAACTACTGAATAAACATGGAGAGGTTAGCACAAAGTCCAAAGGCAATAACTATAAATATAAATAACTATAAAGGTTCCCAGGTCTCTTACCCCTTATGCTATCACCCATCAATGACTGCCTTCTAAATAGATAAAATGGAACCGATTAATGCAGACAACGGAGCAAAGCCTACTCTGCCTTCCCTGTGGTCGTCATTTATAATGCCTTATTTATAGAGACAAGTATGGGGAAGTACGTGCAGAATAAGTGAAGCAGGGCTACACCTGATCACTGGATAACAGTGATTTAATAAATAAAAAAGAGTCAAAATAATACCCAGATGGCCCATTAAAAAGGCACAGATTTCGTAAAGCCATACTACTAATAAAAACACTGCATTGCTTTCTCAAAAAAAAATCTTGGACCAATGAGAGGTGGGCAAGAGTGGGGTACTTAGCAAACGTGAGCACCCTCTTTTCCACCCCTTAGCCACACCTCCACTAAACTACATCATTTCATTCGACGGGCAGTTTTGAATTCAAAGAGACAGAAGGAACAAAGAGATGAACTACAAGAGAAGCAGAATGTTAAAAAGGAAGGAAGAAATATCAACTGGACATGGCATAACAAAATACAGTAAGACTAGGTAGAAACCCTCATGTAAGGCTGGATGAGGCCTGTTCTGGGGGAGAGGAGAAGTGGGGGAGGTGAAGAGAACTTGGAGAAGAGGAAGGAGGAGAAGCACAGTCAGGATTATAGTATGAGAGAAGAATGAATAAAAAAATAGTAGCTATAATTTCATTTTATTTTTAAAAAAGGGAAGGAAGAAAGAGGAATGTGAGAAGAGATATTCTATCAGCCAGTGTTTAGTAAGCAATGTTGAAAGTGCTTAAAATTTTCCAAGTCTGTGTTTATGATGTTATAGGGCTCTAAAGACGTGAAGGAGTTATTCCATCTTTGAACCCTTAGGAGTTATTCTCCTTCAGAATTAGGAAGGTATCTGAGAAATTCATAGTGTAAACTGGGCTTGTAGGTTGCTATTCAAGGTCCATGTCTCCATCCCTCCTCTCCCAAAGCCACTCACTTGACTCAGCACCACCTATACTGTGAGTAAATCCAAGGCTAGTGATGGAGCATGGATCCCTCCCTGGCTTTATTTCTACCTCCAGAATGGACAGTTGATGAGACCACCAGTAACAGTATCATCAAGGATTTGTTTGAGGGGTTTTAGGCAAGACCTTAAAGCCACATTGAGCCGCCGAGGGGATCCTTGATGCTATGTCATTTGACTCCTGTTTCCTGTAGTAAGTAGGTGACAATTCAGAGAATTAGCATGGCTACTTCTCCTTAATACCAACCTCAATTCAGTTCCATAGGTCTGTATGCCTGGGTCCGACAAGGTGACCTCCGAGACCACAGCACAAGTTGACTGATTTCCTTCTTCAGTCTACTATGTTCTTTTAAACAAAAATGTCCCAGTCTACAATAGCTGTAATTATCAACTTGAAATAACCTAAAATCATCTCAGGAGAGTCTCAATAAAGGATTGCCAATGTTAGTTTGTCCTATAGGGGACTGTCATAATATACTATTTGATGAGAAAAGAACCTAACCTACTGCGGGCAGCACCATTCCTTAGGCACAGGTTCCTGGACTGTGTAAGACTGATGGAAAGGGAACTGAACATAAGCAAGTAAGCACAAGAACACGTCTACTTTCCTTTCTATTTGCTCTGGACTGAGGATGGGATGTGACTGGCTTCTTGAAGTCCCTGTCTCAACTACAATGATGGACTATTACCTGGAATTGTAAGCTCAAATAAACCTCTTCCTTTTTAAAGTTGCTTTTGGCCAGGGCATTTTACCACAGCCACAGAAATGAAGCTTAAACACCATCTGAAGTTTCCACATAGAGTATGCTTTGCAAAACCCTCATTTATCTGTCTGGACAGCATCTCTGCTTCAAAGATACATGCTGGGCAGCACATGTCTCACTTGAACTACTTCTGTGAGTTCAGAGCAGCGTGATTATATCACTGTGGTGCTATCACTAATACTCCTTTAGAGCAGCTTCTACTCAGTGCTAGTTCATATGTCAATCCTGCTGTAATCATGGACTCTGATCCCAGAGAAAAGGGTAAAACGAAGGCAGGGAAAAAGAAAGAAAAGGGAAGGAAGAAAGGAGAAGCAATGTTAATGATGTGCTCAGGCTTGTTTTCAGAAAAATATGCTTTCTACATCAGCCTCTAATTCTCCATCTGATGGCATTTTTTCTGACACACCTATAAGCAGCACATGCTTCCTTCCAGCCCTCCATCATCTTCTAGAGACTCCTCTATCCGCTCCCCTCCTCGTACTCAAAAGTGCAAGCAATCCCACCGTCCTCTGTTCTGAAACCTCAGCCCTCTTGACCTCTGATCATCAGATTTTTCCTCTCTTTTTCCCTCCTCAGGAGCTTTATTGACCAACATCATGTGTGATGTGGCTTTTTGAAAAGTCCACTTGAAATGCCTTAGGCCTTTGATCTCGCATGGCCTCATGGCAAGGCTAAGCACTGCGGATCGATTCCTTCTGCAAATGAGCCTCCACATTTTCTGCTGGGAGGCTGACTGCCCTGGTTCATGTCCTGGCACATCTTCTGGGCACAGCACTCCTAGGCTTCCCATAGATTTTACTCACCAGCTCCCTTCGTCATTTACTCCATATATATTCCTGTGGAAATCATAGTCAAGTCTGAGGTTTCAACTTCATCCTAGCTAAGCATTTCTGTGAGTTGGTCCTAAATCTACATCTACAAACAGCCTAGGGAAAAAGAAACAGCCTCAGGTGAGGTGCATTTTAATATTATACAAAACTTCACAACTACATACTGCAAAGTATCCAAGTTCAAGATCAATCATGAGAGCAGTGTTTTTATACACAGACTCCTGCCTATCGGGCTATCAAACAACATGCAAAGAGAAATAGACACCACAGAGCATCATACTCAGAGCCACTGAAGATCAGACTATAGACCAGGGCCACAGGAACCTGGATAAGGAGGAGGACTCGGTTATTATGGACTTTGGGCAGGAGCGGGGAGAGCAGTCATGACTTCAACACCAGTCTAAAAGCACGGCTGAAAATGCTGATTGAAGATGTTTTGGATTCCCACCTAAGGCCAAGGAAATGTGAGAGCCATGCCTCTGCCATAAAACAGCTGGAATCTACAGCTGCGGTTATGAGGGTAAGAGCCCAGAAATGTGGGCAGCTCATTAACATTATGCTCCTCTGAGGTCCTAAGTATAGAATTTTACATTTACCCTCATTAAATTTTATCTTTTTGGCGTCTGCCTAGTGTCCTGGATGTCAAAGTAATTTTGAGTCTCAATTCCCATATCTGTCATATTCGCTCTTCTTGCTGCTCAGCTAGTATCATCTGCGGATGACATGGCCTCCTGATGTCCTCAGCCAAGCAACTGGTAAAATGTTGACGTGAGCCGAGGACCAAGCCACATGACGCCTCTCTTCAGTATTTCCTCCAGCTAACGTCAGCCTATTAATCAACACTTCCTTTGGAAGAATTCAGCCAGCCACAATTTTACCTGACTACCCCAAACACTCAGCTAACATTGCATTACCCTGTCTCCCAGGCATCATTTGTACTTGGGAAAACTCTGGCGAAATCAAATCTACAGTTTTCCCCAGTGTTCCCTGATCCACTGATGTAGAGACATTAAGAAGAAGAAAAAAAGAAGATGATTCTGAGTCTGGCGTGACTTCTCCTAATGACTCAGGGCTTCCTCCCCTCAGTGTTCACAACCATCTGTTTAATATTCTATTTTAGAAGCTTTCCCTACACTGAAACCAGATTTCTTAATGTGCAATTTGCAGGATTCCTTTTTCAAAATGATGAAAGTATTTGCTTGCCACCAGACTCCTGGATGTGCTTTCATCTCTCTGGGGTCAGATAGGCCAACAATTCTGGAAGAGGAACTCTGAACTCCGCAAAGAGTTTATTCTCTTTACTTCTTGTAGAATAAAGCTATCACATATTTCTAAAGCCTTTATTATTTCATTTCTAGCATCTTTCCTCATCTGGTGGAGAAACGATAGAAAATCAACTTCATTACCATTCCTGTTGATATGATGGGCACAAATGTTTTTCTCCATTGTCACCAGTTACAATCTCATTATCTGCTCCAAGCAATTGGACTCACACCATTGGATTCACTCAGCACATGAAATACACACCCTCCATCTTCATGCAGCCACTCAGACCTTAGCAGATTCTGGGCTTCTGGATCCTAATGGTGCTCTGAATGATCAGCTTACTCTGTCAACCTCTAATAGACTTGTTTGTTTGTTTGTTTGTTTGTTTGTTGAGACAGCATTTCTCTATCTACTCCTGGCTATCCTGGAACTCACTCTGTAAACTAGGCTGACCTGAAACTTAGAGATTTGCGTCTGCCTCCTGAATGTCCCTGAACACAGGTGGCTGGCCTCCTTTGAAAAGTGGCTGTGTACAGAGCTCTCTGCAAGGCTGTATAACTCAGCACGCACATCCTACTCAGGCTTCCCATCCACATGATAATTAGGTGCTGTATTATAACCAATCAACCCTCCTTGCTCATTTAATATTATGATCAATTAGCCCTTTCCACCCATACCCTAAGAAAGCCCTTATATACCCTATCCCTAAAACAATAAAGTAGACTCATCTTGCTGCAGTGGTCTCCAATGGTCATTTTGCCACACTTACAGCCCTCTGAACCCTGATCTCCACCTCTGCTCCCTTTGTCATCTCAAGTTTCTGGCCAGCAGCCACCAAGGAGAAAAGGGGGAACCATAGAAGCTACTAGGAACTCAAAGCTGCTGAGAGAGGGAAAGTCAGTTTTCTTCAATGAAGTGACACTGGGTATATTCACATGGCATGCCCATTGCTCAGGAGAAGTTATTCAATACAGGAACAGTCTCTCTCTCTCATCCTCTCTCTCTCTCTCTCTCTCTCTCTCTCTCTCTCTCTCTCTCTCTCTCTGTGTGTGTGTGTGTGTGTGTGTGTGTGTGTGTTTGTGTGTGTGTGTGTGTGTGATAAGGAGTTCTTTTGTGTTGCTTTAGTTTTTATGAGAAAGAAAGACATCTTTCTCTCTCTTAAAGATGTTAGGTGAGCTAGGGGGTGGAGAAGGATCTGAGAGAGGAAATATGATCAAAATATAGTGTCTAAAGTTCTCCAAGAATTAATAAAAACATAAAAGTAGACAAGGCCAAGAAATTACTCAAAAGACTCAAGAGATGTCTCTGTCCTCCATATGCATGCATGTACCATATGGTCACACACACACACATACACACATACATACAGACACATACATAAACACTGACACATACACACATATACACACACACTTAAAAACTAAGGTGAAATAAAGAAATGGTTCACAAGGAGGATAAGAGGAGACAATGCAAAGCTATGGTCAGAGCTGCTGGGAAAAAAAAAAAAACCCAATCCTGAAAGAGATGGGAGGAGCAACCTTAGACACATCGGCCCCACAGCAAGGGACTAATGGGAGGTTAGAGCTAGTATAGCCATCAGGACCCAGGAGCAGAGGCCGTTGATGAAATTCCAGGCACTGTCCCTAAACTCTTTGCCACCAACTCACTCTTACGAAAACTAGTATCCTATAAGCCAAGCTCTCAATCACTCAGTCTAACGACCCTACACCTACCTTTAACGGGTTAGTATGCCTGAGGCCAAGTGTAGCAAGGCAGGAGCCAAAGGATGCGCTGATCCTACATGCTTAGTGTAACACTTTAATTTATGTAGAAACAGAAGCCCTTTAAGGCTGTCTGGCTTGAGAAATATCTTCAAACTCAAAGTAATAAAAAATAATAAAAGTATGTGGTTCAACATTTGGCTTTGACAAAATTCACCTCCATGATTTTTTAACTGAATGATTACACTGATCACTCTATGTACCCAAGCTGTTCCATTTTTATTTTAATTTTTAAAGAAATATATAAGCATACTTTAAGCTTTAATTCACTTTATCCTGCAGTGTTTTTAAATGAAAATACCATTTCAAATTGTAATGTGTCTCTCTGCGGTAACAGGTAGACATCTCACATTCAAATATGTATTTATTTGGATGGATGTTTAAGAACCACCTACTTATTGGTCCATGATACTGCATCAAGGATTGGTATGCCAGGTATTAAATGACAAATATTATTTTCTAACAGATTAAATATCCCCTATTTATTCATCTCCCAATTAGGAGAATATTATTATTATATATAATATATAATACATTATATGTTATTATTAGTCATTGTGATAAACAAAAGTATCTTCAATCCTTGGGGAAAGTAGTAATCAGACACCTTTCAATCAGTTTATCCCTTATATTGTGAAAGCATTTTTTCAACATTTATCAAGTCTGTCCTTTGCTAAGCTCAAGCATGTTTGCATTATATTCTAGCTTTTCTCAACTTGATCTACACCATTATCTCCTTCTCACCCCTGTCACTGCCCGTCTTTCCCTACTGCTCTTTCTCACGTCTATGCTTTGTGTTTGGCTTGTGTGTTTCAAACAGTGCCATTTATGTGACCATTGACACAGAACCTTCCAGTGGAGCCTGATGGACCCACCAGTGGGTATCCTACTGTAGACAATGGTAGCCTCCCCCCACCCCCAGAATCCATCAATAACCAATAGTTTAGCATGGAGCGGTAGGACCCCATGAGTCCTTCCCTAATCCTCGTTCGACTGCTGACAGTCATTGCAGAGGTCCAGAGCAAGCAACCACAGGTATGGTGAGATCATGATTGCATTGTCTGTGTCTGTGTCTATGGTCATGCCAAGATCCCTCTCCTATCTTCTGGCTTAAAATTCCAACCAAGGGCATATACCCTGTCAGCATCAGCCATGTGTATTGAGAACTTTCTGCTCTCTGTTCTCCTCAGTCTTTGCAAACCTACAGATCCTCTTGTCTTACCTTTATCTTGTTAATCTTTATCTTCCTTACACCTTCATGTCTCTCAACTATAAAACGCATTCCTCCCTGGGTTGCTCTGGGTGAACTGTCTTGAATACAACTCTCCGTTACTCTTGGAGGCAGAGCTGCAGTTCGGTTTTTCTTAGCCTTTAGGTGTGGCCACCCACATCACTGGACACCTAACAATTGCCTCTGCCAAGTGATTGGGACCGTACTAGAGATTTAGCTCTCAGCTAGGCTGACTCCAATTTCCTCTCTTAAAATTCTAAGCTGAAAGGTAAGCACGCATGTTTACTCACCACCCCCACTGCGATTCCTACCGTCTGTGAGGGTGGACTTCTTCATCCTACTGGATGAAGGCTTTAAGGAACCCAGTACCTAGGAAAACCCTCTTCCCGATTCTCTGGAGCAAGTCTCCAAGCAGCTTGGGTCTGCCCCATTCATGTATTGCTCCACCGAGCCCTTGTCTCATTCAGCCAGCTAGCTAGCCTTTTTGGTTTGAGAACAATAAGTGCTTGCAAAATTTTTACATTTTAAGACCATGGTGAAAAGAAAGGCCTGTCGGGTTGTTTTTAATTTAAATAGCATGGGCAATATTCATTTTACCACAAACTTTGCTGTTATCCCCTCTCTCCAAATTTCATTAAAAGCCTCTAACAACAGCTAGTTTCCCCTCCAGGGAATCTTTGCAGCAGCTGGCAATGAGCCCATAGGATCTAGGAATAAGCCATTCCCAGTAGCTCTCAGACCCCCAGATGCTTCCTGGTACAAGTGAACACTCAATTTATTTTCTCCTCAGAACATTTTAAGGGACCCCACAACTTTCCTCATGCCTTTTTATTTTCCATTTCATGCTCTTACTTTTCATCTTTATTTGGCATCCATGTTTTTACTCTCAATTGTTTAATCGTATCTTGTGCCCTCTGCTTCCTGATGCGTTCTTGATTACGTGTGCAAGCGAGTGTGCTTGTCCATGTGTGTGCGTGCGAGTATGCGTGCCTGGGTGCGTGCGCATGCGCTCAGGTAAATCTTGAGTGAATGATGCCAAATGCGTCAGAGCGCGTAAGATTTAGATCACAACCTAGTTTACAGTACCGTCATATTAATTTGGAACCTCTGCTACTTGTGTGATTTCCTGTTAGCCAAAGATATTTTACATGGAGCATTTTCTCTGTAGCATAACTTCACTCTTGCCTTGCTTACCTCCTTGCTTTTACTCTTCTTCATTATAATGTCCAGGTTTGAATCTCAGCTCTTACTTTTAACAGGTGATGATCTCAGGACATCTGAGCTTCAGTTCCCCTGTCTACTGATTGGGGTGATGACAGGCTCTGCCTTAGAAAGAACTCTGGGAAAGACAACATGAATTTATCAATCAAAACACAGTATAGGTATTAAATATGTTCAAGTATATTAGTTATTGCTATTTTGAATATTTTAAAACTATTTTTAGATTATTCATGTGTATGAATGTTTTGCATATATATCCCCCATATATGAGCCCAGTGCCTGTGGAAGTAAGTTCAAGACAGTGTTAGAGACCGTAGAACTGGAGTTACACCTAATCATGTGCCACCATGTGAGTGCTGAAAACTAAACCCAAGTCCTCTACAAAAACAACAAACAGTCTTTACTTCTATGCCATCTTTCCAGCCACTTATTTTCCATATCTTTTATGTGCTGAAATCTAAGAATACTTTATATGTAGCTGCTTCTTAAATTATTTTGTAGTAAGATATTATCTCTACATTTTATATTCCCTATAGCATCCCAAGGTGGTGGGGAATCAGCCATTGCTATTAGGAAAATGCTGAAATGGTATTGTGTTTATTTTTACATCAGCAATAGCTTCCATGTTAGAGGAAAACATGGAAAACATTAGCAATATTTACTCATGTTTCATATATACAGTTTCATGTGATCGTGTGTATAAATCTATTAGCTGGTAGATTCACTCTATTGGAACAATGAAAATTTGAATTAAAACCCCAAGTTTGTAGGTTAACCTCAAAGAAGACCTCTCCAAAGCCAAGAATCTATCCCTGGGATGCTGCGGATACTCACTTTAATCCAGCCATATGATCTTTGGATCTTTATAGCCGTTTTTATAGACAGTGATTATATCTTAAGAAGAAAACGTTTCTTTGCTGTGTTATATTCCATAACTCATCTTAGTATTTAAAAACCACCTACTGTCACCACCTCCTGTCACCTCTCATTAATGCCTCCATCAAAGTATGTTTTCCTCAAATCTGAAGAATACAAGCCATTTCTCTCCATTCTCTTTTGTAGATCTCTTGACCAACCTCATACTCAAAACCTTCCACATGATGTTCTGAAACAAAATTAAGCTTTCAGCTTAAATTGTCAAAAATCCACATACTGACACATTCAAGAAAATTCATAAGAAAGAAATCTTCTGTATATAATTTCTCCTTAACTTTAAATTGTAGGTTTTTATTAAAAAATCATCCTGAGTAAGGTAACCCAGATCCAGAAATACAAATATGTATGTATTCCCTTAAATTCAGGAATGTAATACAGGGATCTTCCTGGGAAGGAGAAATAGAATTCATGGGTGGCTGGGGGTGGATGGAGATGAAAGAAGAGGGATTAGGTTGAAGGGGTGGAGGGAGAAGGTGGAGGGAGAAGGTGGAGAAGGTGGAGGGAAAGTGGAGTGCACAGAGAGATGGCTAAATTAGGGGACAACTGGGTAGAGTGGAACCCTAGTGCAGTAGAAACTCCTTGGAGTCTATGAAGGTGATCCTAATGAGGACTCTTGGTCATGGGGAATATGGAGTCTCAACTGGCCATCTCTTACAGCCAAGCAAAGCTTGCAGCAGTGGGTCTGGGTCCCATTCAATTTAGTTGTTAGCCAAGGGGGCCCCATGGAAATCCCCAAACAATCAAGGCTGATGCTAAGACAAAAGGTTGCTCTTACAAACTGACAAGCAGCGCCCCTGCTGAGAACAACTCCACACAACTAACTCATTGCATGTGGAGAAGTGTAGGTAGTGCCTACATGGAGCCTTGACCCCTACTTTCTAGTCTCCTTGGTGCAGGAAGGTACTCTGCAGGATACTGCAAAAGAAACAAGGACACCAACCCAGCCACCAAACCTTTGACCCATGGTCTGTCCTGCCTGCAAAATATGCCAGGACGATGGTGGCAAAGAACTTGTGGGAGTAGCTAACCAATGTCTGACTGGACTTAAGGCCCACCCCATGAAAAGGAACCCATGCCTCAACACTGTTTGTGAAACCAAGAATCAGGGACTAGAAAGCCCAGAGACCTGGATAAAACCAAACAAATTAAAAAGCAAAACAGTAAAATAATCCCTATCCAGACATCACCAGAGAGACTTCCTCCGGCAGCAGATGAGAACACATGCAGAGAACCATAGCCAGACATTATGTGGACAGAGAGTCTAAACTGGGGGGTCTCCATTAACTCCCTCCCCCTCAGAGCTTGGAGAATCCTGCAGAAGAAGAGCTGGAAAGATTTTAAGAGCCAGAGGAGAACATGGTCCTCAAAATCAACTAAGCAAGGCACATATGAACTAACAGAGACTAACACAGCAAGGACAGGGCCTACAGGGGTCTATACCACATCCTCTACACATATATTATAGCTATTGGCTTAGTATTTTTATGAGACTCTTTTCTGTAAGAATAAGTATGACTTTTCCCTGCTCTTGGGATTCTTTTCCTCTTTGGCGGCTGCCATGTCCAATTTTAATATGAAAATTTTTGCTTCATCTTATTATATAAAAAATGTTTTTTTTAAGCTTAGCAGGTATAAGAATCAACAGTAGACCTTGTTATTATAGGTTCTTGGTCCTACAAGGAGCCCAGGAAGTTGCTATTTGTTTGACAGTACAAATAAATCTTCTGTCACCTGAGCTTTTTATTCTAGCCATTCTGACTGGTGTGAGGTGGAATCTCAGGGTTGTTTTGATTTGCATTTCCCTGATGACTAAGGATGTTGAACATTTCTTTAGGTGCTTCTCAGCCATTTGGTGTTCATCAATTGAGAATTCTTTGTTTAGCTCTATACCCCATTTTTAAATAGGGTTATTTGGTTCTCTGGTGTCTAACTTCTTGAGTTCTTTGCATACATTGGATATTAGCCCTCTATCAGATATAGGGCTGGTAAAGATCTTTTCCCAATTTGTTGGTTGCCATTTTGTCCTATTGACAGTGTCTTTTGCCTTACAGAAGCTTTGCAACTTTATGAGGTCCCATTTGTCAATTCTTGATCTTACAGCAGAAGCTATTGGCGTTCTCTTCATGAAGTTTTCCCCTGTGCCTATTTGCTCGAGGTTCTTCCCTACTTTCATAAATCTCCTAACACACTGCCCAGGGCCACATGCTTTCACAAACCTGCCTTGGGAAAATAGTCTGATCTGATGGAAACTTGTTGGTGTTAGTTTGAATTATAATAACGCATCTATCTTCCAAAATCCATATTCATCTGTCTCCACAGCCAGCTTACACACACTGCAATTGCTAGTGGACTCCATACCTCTCCCCACAAGGATTCCTCTGGGCTCTCCAGCTGTGCTAGTATGGTGACCATCGGCTCTATCATCCAAGCTGAAACCCTGGAAACTCCACCACACAGCTTCATCTCACTCTCCTTCAACAGCCTGCACCCAACCAACTTTGACTTCTAAGCTCACCTCTGATATCCTTTGCATCCCCATGAGATTATGTCACTGCAGGCCCATTTCACTCCTTTTAACTTTATGAAATCTCACCTGGTTTCCAATTGCTCTTGAGCTCTTCAAACATATGTTTTTGTCAATGTCAATGTGATCTCTCTTATAATATGGGCATGTGGATCATTTAACCTGCATATCTCTAAAGTCAAATCAGATGTCTAGAGACTGGTGCTGACATCTAGGGTCTGTCTCCTCTGAATCTCATTATCCTAATTTCATATCACCATTGTCCAAAGACCTATAACTACAACTATGCCTTTTGCATGCACATACTAACCTGCCATCTTAACTTTTTGTTCCCCTTGGGCCAAAAGTCCTTTCCAATGAGGCTAGAAAAATCTCCATCTCATTCAGAACCTCTCTGCAAAATCTTTGGTGAAAATTAAAAGATAAGTTAAGGGGCTGGCGAGATGGCTCAGCGGATAAGAGCACTGACTGCTCTTCCAAAGGTCTTGAGTTCAAATCCCAGCCACCACAGGGTGGCTCACAACCACTCATAATGAGATCTGACGCCCTCTTCTGGTGCATCTGAAAACACCTACAGTGTACTTATGCATAATAATAAATAAATCTTTAAAAAAAAAAAAGATAAGTTAAAAAGTAAATTTGGCTTCCTTAGAGGTGAAAGATCAAAGGAGATACAGTGAGAATATGAGAAATGATCTTTAAGAAAGTCATGCAATTTCTTTGTTGCTAAAGTACAGGGAAAAAAAATCAACGACCTTTTGTTTCCACCAAACCAGGAGAGCAAGGTACACAAAGGTGATCCTTATGTACACTAGTTACTTTTCTATTTCTGTCCTAAAGCACCAAAACCAAGGCAAGTTATAAGTGAAAGGATTTCTTTGGGCTTATGGTCCCAGAGGAATAAGAGTTTGTCATGGTGGGGAAGCCTGCAGCAAGCAAACATGGCAGCTAGAGCTGAAGCTGAGAGCTCCTATCTTGAACCACAAGCAGAAAACAGAGAAACTGAACTAGGAATGGTACAGTCTTTAAACTCTCAAAACTCACCTCAAGTGATACATCTCTACCAACAAGGCCATACCTCCTAAGTCTCCCCAAACAGGGCCACCAACTGGGGGCCAATTTAAATGTCGGAGACCATGGGAGACATCCCATCTAAACCATTCCACTAAGGAGTGTGGAAAGTAAATTTCTCTAAAAGGCTTCTCCTTGTACTTACTGATTGGAATTAGACTCAGATTTCCTTTGTAAACAGCCAGAAAACTGGACAAAATATAAGCGATAGCTACATTTCAGACATCAGATAACTGGCAACAAAGGATTATAGTTCCCATGAATCTGGATTTCCCTGGTTTTCTTACTAGAGAAAGCCTGGCTTATATGAGAGGAAAGGCAATTCAAAGCAGGGCACATGGGACCAATGAATAAAGTAGACATATGTTAGAGGTGGGGGCACAGCTGAGATTTGTAGAGGAGAGAGAAATAAAGAAAGAGGGAGAAAGAGAGAGTGTAAGCAAGATTAACCCTTGGGCCCACTGATCAGACTAATGGGTTTCCCTGTAGAGTCCTTCCCAAGAGTGAACAACCCTTATCAGAACCCTAATCCCAGTGATTTGCCACGCACGTGAGAGGCATCCATCAGACATCTGCATTCTGGCCAGCCACATAGGGTACACTGTGCTAAGCATCACAATCAGATTAAGGGGTCCTGACAACTAGTCATACGACACAGATTATCCTGAAGCTGTCCTGATAAAGTATAAATTCTCTTAAAATATTTATTTCTAGTTATGTGTATATGTGTATTCCATGTGCGAGTGTGTCTTTACAAGTGACTTTAGTACTCACAAAAGCCAGAGGGGATGTCAGATTCCCCCCAGAACTGGAGTCACAGGTCATAGATACTAGAAACTAACTCTAGTCTTTGCAAAAACAACCTCCCCAGACACGATTCATTTTATTTGGCAGGGTAGGGTCTCACTATACAGCCCTGGCTAGCCTAGAACTCACTCTGTATTCCAAGTTCCCCTTGAATTCACATAAATTTGCTTGTCTCCACTTCCCAAGTCCTGAAATTAAAGGCATCTACCACTACCACCCCAGCCAATTTTTTAAAATTTCATTTTAAACTAAGCATACCGATATATGTTTATAATTCCAATTATGTAGAAGACTAAGGCCAAATCATGTGAGCTTAGAAGTTTATGGCCAGCCTGATTAACATAGTAGGACCCTATCTTTAACTAATGAATTAATTAAAATAAGTACTTTTGACAAATAATCTTATCAGTCAAACCTGTAAGTAATATAACCACCAGCTATTGCAGGGAGTAATGCTATGCTATAAAGGATTTGATAAGCTCTAGACACTGAATAATGTAAAAATACTAGTCTCACATTGAAACAAGAAAAATTAACTCATAATTAGGAAATAAGTCGAAATAAATCTCAATATCAGAAATGATAAATTAGTGGACAACCATGTTAACATGGTGGTAGTAAAAGAGTTCAACTATTTTTAAAAGCTAAATGCATGAGCATGTAACTAAAAGAAAACATATTTTTTTCTTCCACCCCCGCTCCATAGTAGTTAATACTGAAGGTTTCCAGAACCCTGTGAATTGTGGGGACTTCTCCCCATAATCAAGTAGGCAATAATTAGTAACAATAATTTGTCAGCTACTTACATAAAGGAGACAGAGACAGACATGGTGGAAACAAAGAGACAGACAGACAGACAAGAAAGAAAGGGAGGGAGGGTAGAATTGAAACCTATCCATTTTTTTGTTTTGTTTTTAAAAACCCTAATACACATTTTGACACAGACATGGCTCTAGACCCTTGGTGAAAATAGGTTTCTCTCAGGATGTCTTAACCAAATACCCAGGTTCTAGAGCAGTAAAAAATCTGAGCTGTGCTTACCCTCTTAGCATTCTTTAGGAAATAACCCAGAAGTGAAATTACTGTGTGTGACCAAATTTAATCTTAGAACAAACTGCTACACAATTTTTTAGAGAGGTTGGATAAGGATATGTTTAAGAAATTCACCAGAATTTGAGATTGTGTACATTTATGTCAAAATGTAGTATTGTCCTGACTTTTAAATTGTAGCTTTTCTCTTTGGATGTCCCACAATGGCATGCTATTATTTTAATGTGAAGATTGTTTTTGAGAATCTTTTCCTGTGCTTCTTGGCCATTTGCTGGTATTCTTTTGTGAAGTGTGTAAGCTTATGCCTTGATAAAACTAAGTTATCCTTTTATTGTTAATTTGTATGAGTTATCTGTCTTACCTGTGCTTTTAACAGGCTGCCTACATATCAAGATTTTTATCACCCCTGCTTAGACTTGGGGAAACATATCTTTAATTTAGGATAAAGGATGTTATACAAGTAGAGGTGAACAGTTGCTTGGGATGAGGGATGAGGGAGGGACACAGCCCTGCAATGTGTGAACCCCTTCTCTGCAACCTTCACGCATTCAGCTACACTATAGCTCCCTGAGCCCTGACCTTGTGGGGGTTTATGGAGATGCTATTATATAGCTACACTTGCTAGCAGACTGAGTGGAGTCTGCCAAGCCTGTCTGTTCAGATTTTTCTTGACCTCTGTTCTAGTTTTCTTTATGTTGCTGTGATAAAAACATCCTGACCAAAAGCAACATAAGGGAGGAAGTGGTTTGTTCAATCTACAGTCTGTCATTGCAGGCATGTCACAAAGGCAAGAGTTAGAGACAACTAATCGCATCATATCTACCGTCAAAAGCAGAAAGAAACAAAGTAGCTGCTTGCTTGTTCTTACCCAGCTCCCTCCACTAATATACAGCCAAGACCTCTGCCCAAGGAAATGGTCCCACCCAGAGTGGGCTGGGTCAATTAACCATGAAGGCACTCCCTCACAGACATACTACAGGCCAGACTGGTCTAGGTAATCTCTCAATGAAGACTCCCTTCTCAAGTGATTCTTGTGTCAGGTTGATACAACACATCACAGCCACTCTGGGCACTGTTGCTTCCTCTGGGGCAAGGATCAGGAGCACCTCTGAAATGGAGGTCTTACCATCAGAGAATGTCTTTGTAGTCAGGTCCAAGATAGAAGAATAAGTGCGGATTAGAGTATAATTTTAGTTTCTCTGACCCACGTTGGGATTTCCATGGCCTTCTTTGGGAAAAAAAAATGAACAGGAGGAGGAAGGAGGAAAGAAACAGAGACAGAAAGGAGGAAAGTGGGGAAAGGACAGGAACAGAGAAACAAAGAGAGAGATAAAGATAAACACACACACACACACACACACACACACACACACACACAATTTTCTTTTTGAGACCTCCTTCTGAGGTCAAAAGCATCCAAACATCCCCCTAGTTACTAGCTATCGGTGTAATGAGCCAGCCAGCCATGGATGAGAACCAAAGAAAGCAAAAGGAAAACATTTACCATACAATATCATGTGAACAAAGAAAAGATAATGAAGTCAATTTATTCAGATAAAAAAACACAGTCTGAAGTAGGAAACATGCTAGATACATAAACAAAACATTAGACACATCAGCTGAGCATATTATAAACTGGAATCCCCACTAAACAATATCCAAGATGAAGCCCAAAAGAGAAGAGAATACATAAAAGGAGGCTTAGTGACCTAAGAGAGCCATGGTGTAACTGAACCCACATAAAGAAGGAAGAGAGCTGAATGTGATCAAAAGCAGTTTTTGAATGGCTATTTCTTCAGAATTTCTTGATAATTATAAGTGCACATGTTCAAGAAGCTGAAACAAACCAACCAGGATAAGCATGAGTAAATAATGCGTCTTCTATGCATAGTCAAATGAGCCGGTGGAAGAACCGGAGGATATCAATGTTTGTGAAAGAAAAAAGATGAGCTACATCGATTTAAAAAGGGAAAGAATGGCCAGAATTCATCACTTAAACACTATAAAAGGCCAGAGTGCAATAGAATGTCATTTCATATGCTTAAATAAGATCATACAGTCGAGCTAAAATTGTATAGACAGAGAAACTATATTTCAAAAATAAAGATATTTCTCAGGAAAATAAAAATCAAAAAAGGCCCTAAAGGAAGCTCCCAGGCAAAGAGGAAATGAAGTCAACAGGTAGAAATTTGGAACCATACTAAAGAAGGCAGAATGTCAGAAATAGGAAGCATAAATAACTTCTTCTCATTCTAAAGTTAACCTTTAAAAGGTAACCCACTACCTAAAGGAAAAACATAAAGTTATTAAAACTGTAAGTTCAAACACATGACAGAACTAAAATGTATGTCATCCACAGTTGAAACTGGAACATAGTCAGCATAAGTCTCCTCTGCGATATAAAATGACCCAAAACATTTGAAGCAGTATGAATTGAAAAGAATACTTGGTGTAACTTAAAATAAAAAGCTCTGACAAACCCAGGATCAGAGGTGAGCAGGAACCAACATCTGTCCCAACACTGGGAGTAACTGGGACCAGCAGGACCAGGCACACAGGAACTCCACCAGCCCAGTGACTTGGGTTCCTTCGGGTCTGTCTGGGTTGGGGTCCAGAGCAGACCTTGGGCGCAAGCTCCGCAGCCAGTCCCACAACACCCAGAGGAATCTCCATTCCCAGGCGCTCTGACAGACCCAGGATCAGAAGTGAGCAGGAACCAACATCTGTCTCAACACTGGGAGTAATTGGGTCTAGCGAGCAGGACCAGGCACACAGGAACTCCGCCAGCCCAGTGACTCCGGTTCCTTCTGGTCTGTCTGGGTTAGTGTTCTGAGCAGACCTTGGGCAAAAGCTCTGCACCCAGTCCCACAACTCACAGAGAAAGCCACACTCCCAGGTGACTTAACAAGCCCAGGATCCCAGGATCCCAGAATCACAGGATCACAGAGTCAGCTTGATTCTGAGGAGTTCTGACACAACCAGGATCACAGGAAGGACAGGCTCCAGTCAGATTTAGCAAGGGCAGGTAGGACTAGAGTTAACCAGATGGCCAGAGGGCAAGTGTAAGAAAATAAACAAGACAAACCAAGGTCACTTGCCATCATCAGAACCCAATTCTCCCACCATAGCAAGTCCTGGACATACCATTACACCAGAAGCGCAAGATTCAGAAATAAAATCACTTATCATAATGATGATACAGGACCTTAAGAAAGACATAAATAGAACCCTCAAAGAAATACAGGAGAACACAGGTAAAAAGCTAGAAGCTCTTAAAGAGGAAACACAAAAATCCCTTAAAGAACTACAGGAAAACACAATCAAACAGGTGAAGGAAATGAGCAAAACCATCCAGAATCTAAAAATTAAAATAGAAACAATAAAGAAATCAGAAAGAGAGACTACCCTGGAGATACAAAACTAGGAAAGAAATCAGGAGTCATAGATGCAAGCATCACCAACAGAATGCAAGAGATAGAAGAGAGAAT
>NW_022196896.1:109828408-109837322 GCF_008632895.1 Mastomys coucha
TCTTAATATATTAATTTGAAAATTAATATGACCAACATATCCTAATCGATTGAAATCCAATAATACGAAGATTTGGAAATTTGTTGATTGTCATCCAATGCTCTCTCTAATTTGATAATTAGAGAAATAGGTCCAACATTGTACAATCTATATACACTGTAAGCTTGTATGTTTGTGACAGTGTCTGGCTGTGTACAACATAAGGGTCTTGAAATTTTGCTTCTCCTATCTCAGCCTCTCTATTAGCAGTATTGTTTATTTCATGCTTTTACACTATATTATGGTTTCAGAACAGCTTCTATATTTCAAAAGTATTTATATACCCAAAAGAAACATAGATGATTAACTAGGGAGGTGACTTGTAAGAGAACAACAAAGTGAGACTGAATGCTTTGCTTGACATTTGTAACTCTTGAATCAAGTTTGAAGAAGAGGACTTTATAAGTTACTCTTTCTCTGAGATGAATGCTTTTCCAAATTATCACAGCTAATGAACCAAATTCTTACCCTCACCTAAGGTCTGTGCCACCCTCTAAGCAGAACCATTGTTCATTGAAACAGTTGGCAAATGACTTTATGGATAAGCCACCTTAATACCTACACCATTTCTTAAATGAATGTAACTTGTTCTCTGTGGGCTGAGAATGAAGTCACTCACTCAAGTCAAATAGCTTTGACCATAGCAGGAAGTCTGTATCCAAAAATCGAGCCTACAATTCATTTATTGGTGCAGCAGAACTATCAACTCTCAGCTTAGCTACGATGGAGGTCAAATCCTTTGGTGATGTGAGGTTCATTGAAATACAGCCTTATTACAATGAAACCCAATGTCTAAAAATTGTTCTTATTTTGGGCTTGTACCACGGTAAGAGCCAAGATTTTAAACTCTACTAAATACAAAACAAACAAAAAGACTTTATATATTCATGTTCATTTAAGAAAATACTAGTAGTGATGTATTATTTTTAAGTATACAGTTAATATGTTTGGAGTTATTTAAAATTTATATTGAGAAAAATGTATTTTCACTATTGCTGTAGACGAGCACCTACATAAGACGGTTAAATTGATTGTTGTTTTATATCAAACAACTTTTATAATACTTATTTTTATTGTTATAATATTTTATAAATTTTAAGGAATATGACAAAAAAGATATTGTAGGTATTGAAGGGGAGGTCTCTGGGAGGAGTTGGGGTACAAAAGGGAAACAAGAATGTGATTCAGTTATATTTAATTGAAATATGTTTTTAAATGTTAGCAAATTCAGATAAATTGAAATCATGTAACTTTTCTCATCATAATGCAATAAAAGTTTTTTTAAAAAAGCACATATAGAATATCAATGGAATACTAAAAATAACCAGTCAAAAAGAAAGGAAGAAGAAAAAAGTATCAAGTCATAAATATAGAATATAGAATAAGCCTAGTTATGATTATATTAAATGTGAAGCATTCCAACTAAATGGGAAATTGTTCTATTGACTATAAACAAAATACCCAATCAGATACTGCCTAAGCGCTCACTTAATACATAGTTAATAAGTAAAATGGTGGAAACGTGTATCACATAAGCACTAATCATTATGGACCCCAAATTCACTTATTAGTATCCTAACCCCCAAGGTGATGGTATGAGGTGAGTTTCAAGAGGCGGCTAGGGTAGGAAAGTATAGTCCTGAATAAGTAAGTGAAATGTCCTTATAAACATAGCCTGAGGGAGCTTCCTCTTCCCAGCACCTAGAGGTGCTGAGTAGACCCACTATACAAGCCAAGACACTCAATGTCTGCCTCCTGAGGGATAAGAAATGAGTTTCCGTTGATTATACATCTTTCCACCCATGGCACTTTACCAGGCATCCCTGACAGACTAAGACACTAAGAGAAGGAAAGTTGTGGTATCTCTCTATTCATAATGAGTACAGAAGGGTTTATATAGTAAAACCATCCTGAAGCAAGAAAGGCTTGCATAGCACTTAGCAGGACTAAGTTATCCAGTGGGCACATCAACCCTAACTTCAAACAGATCTAACTACAGAAGCTCATTGTCAATGAAGAAAATAACTGACCTAAAAGCAGAAATGCACAAAACCATTATTATTTGTATAGATTTTTCATTTAACTCTGTCCTCTCAGTGTCTGCAAGAACAGAGGCCAGATACCAGTAAATGAAATCTGTATCAAACAGCTTAGCCTGCTGACATCTGTAGACCACTTGACCAGACAACAGCAAAATGCATGTTTTTAGTAAGTGCCTATGGAAAATTCACCAATACTAGAGACTATGAGGAAACATCTGATATTTTTCAATTACACAAATTGCATTTAGAAGAAATAAAATCCTAAAGATTATATTATCTGTTCACCAAGAAATGAAATTAATGTTCAAACAGAAAAATAATTCTGAAAAACTAATTTCAAATTATATAAAAATTAAACAGGCATGGAAACAAAGAAAGAAAAACCTGTACAAGAATATTCTTAATTAAGTAAAGCCAAACTATTACATATTATGGAATTCAATTAAAATGGAACATTTACTGCAGCCTTAAATGTTTAACTGGAATGGAACAAAAATCTTATACATTATGATATTAAAGACAGTTATCTTATACCTTAAAATAACAAATATAAATAAGATATAATAAAAATTTTAAAATCAATGAAGTAGAAAATAAGCAAATAAGAATATTAGGGCTAATAAAATACACAAAAAATAACTCAAAGACCAGGGATATACTTAGTGTGCACTGGGGTCAACAGGAATGCATACTCATGTGCAGATTGGTGGACTTGATCTGCAGGGTTTCTGGATCACCAGGTCCAAAGTGGAGTCTACTGATTCTCATTTCTAATAATCCATATGATTATAAGGCCTCTGGAAATCATATTTTAAGAGTCAGAAAGCTAAACTAATCATAAAAATGGCCAATATGAGGAATAAAAATGAGACTGCCTCTATAAGTCTTGTAAATATTAAAAAGAAGGAATGTTCACCATTACAACTTGAATCTGTTATGTCCTCCACAGTCGAATATGTCTGACTATCTTGTCCTCAGATGGTGGTGCTATTTGGAGACACTGAGCAACCTTTGGAACCTAGAGCCTGGATGTCTGATTAGGACAGAAAGGGAACCCTGAAGGTTATAGCCAGGACTTGTTTTGCTTTCCCTCTGCTTCTTGATCTTCTGAGATGTGGTTTCCTCTTCCATGGACTCTCACAACTACCCCCACACTCCCTCACTGGTCAGGCTTTCCTCCCATGATTGCACTGAAACTATGAGCAAAACAAACACTCACTTGTTTTGTCTTCAGTCCTTGTCTGTTTCTGGTATTTGGTCACAGTGGTGAGAAAAGTAGCCAGCACAACAATGAAGGAAGGAAAGCTCATTAAAGGAGACTAACATCCCCTGGCACCAAAGCCATAGAAACACATTATAAGAAAATAGCATGGAACAGAAGGATGGCTCAGTAGCCAAGAGCATGTACTGCTGTTCATAAGAATTGGGGTTTGATTCCCAGCACCCATATCAGGCAGCTCATAAAGGCAATAAAAATAAATGTTTAAATGAAAAAACTAACAGCAAAATGATATCTCTCATAAATATAAACCCCCAAATATTTACAAATCTAAAGAAATAAATCTCCAATAAAGAATAATATCACATGATCAAGTGTAGTTGATCTTCTGTAATGAAACTTTATCATAACTGCAGAAAATTGATCAATAAACATTCAACCTTGCTTAAAAATGTAAACATGAAAAAATACTTCCCAATGTGAGAGAAAATAATTGTGGCCAAATTGAACACTTATTTATGGCAAAAATATTAATAATTCTTATAAATAAGAATTAGAAAGAACTTTTCAAAATCTGATGGAATCGCCTTGGAATGTGTAAAGTGAAGGTCATGGTTGATGGTAAGTTGTTGATTATTTTTTCCTCTATGATCAGGAGTATGACAAAGATAAACACCTAGTCTGGGTAAAACTAACAATGTCCTGGTCCATACAATTCATCAGGACACAAAAGAAGGGAAGAATAGAGAAAGAAAATGTCCTTCATTGGTAGGTGTCATGATGTTGCTTATATAAAATTCTTACAATTGCAAAATGTAGACCAATGAACAAATCTGTCAAGTATACAACATGAAAAAACTAATTTAAAAATCAATTACCTATCCATGTAATCACTGTCTAGCTGGTCACTGAAATTTCAAACATTAGGTTTTATAAAAGTATGGAATAATTACCAGAAGATTTAGTAAAACATATGAAAGTAATATAACTATAATACTGTATAATATCACCAAGAAAAGTTAAAAAGTTGTGCTAAAAAATGTATTGAAAGTCTTAACATTGGTAAGTTATCATTTCTGTCCAAATTGTTCTGTAGCAGGAAGACAAGTCCAAGCAAAATTCCAGGAGGCTTGTCTTTTTACTTTCATAGGCTGAAATGCACCTGGCCATTAAGGAACCCAGGATTGCCCAAATAGTGTTGAAAGAAAAGGGAGAAGATGGCTGCCTAACTTCAGAGTGAATGCAATGCTTCCCTAATGCATACACAGTGTCATTAGGGTAAGATAAGAGGCTAGAGAGACGGCTCAGCACTTGAGAGATAAGAGCTTTTGCTGCTCTTGTAGAAGACCAAAGTTCAGTTCTTGGTGTTCAGCACCCATGTCAGGCCATTCACAGCCATCTGTAACTCCAGCTCCATGGACTCTTACACCCTTATCTGGCCTCCAGAAATGTGGCTGAGGAAATGGTTCAGTGGGCAAAGAGTTTGCTGGAGAAACCAGATGCTCTGAGTTCACCATGCAAAACAGATGCAGTAGTCTATGCATGCGTGGTCCTATCATTCTCCTACGAAGAGATGGGAGGCAGAGGCAGGACAATCATTGGAAGCTCATGGGACAGTGAGAGTGGCCTATGAATTTGGGATTGTCCACTGATCTACCTATGTGCTCTGTGCTGGTGCATCCCTGCTCTTACAAACACACACACACACACACACAGAGAGAGAGAGAGAGAGAAAGAGAGAGAGAGAGAGAGAGAGAGAGAGAGAGAGAGAGAGAGAGAGAGAAAGAGAGAGAGAGACCAATAAAGTTCAAAATAAAACATATTAGCTAATTTTTGGCAAAAAAAAAACCCTAAAACTACTTAAAAATTACTTAAAATTATTTTCTAGCCAAAAGTTCATTTAAGAGAAAGAGAGAGATGAACTTGAGCTCTAGCTATATTGCATCTGCAACCATTAACCCAGTTATAGTTCTATAGATCTAAATGTAAAGGCCTATAGATCTAAATGTAAAGGCCTGTCTGTGAGAACATGTGAAGAAGATTTTTAAAAGATTTTCATGAGCAGGGATGCACCTGCACAACATGAGAGTCAGAATTTGGAATATATTTAAAAACACAGAAGTTAAATACTCTCCAATAGAAAAGAAGACAAGATATGTGCTGCTGGAAATGTCTCTAAAACAGGCAAAGGATAATAGATTGATGTCTGGAATATGCAAAGAACTCCTACAAATTACTATCCAAAAGATAATTCAAGTTTAAGACAGCAAAAAAAAAAAACTTATTAGACATTTTACAAAAGAACAGCAACAAATGGCCAAGCTCAAATCACTCTTCAGGTTAAAATAGTGTGTGGTAGTTTTATATCCAAACAGAACGGCTGCAAGTTAGAAGCCAGAACATACTACATTTTGGTGCAGATGCATGCCAAAGGAGGTTCCCCTTAGCCTCTCATTCAATCTTTTATCAAACGTCTTTGGAAAAATAGTTTAGTAATGTCTTAGAAGGTTAAATCCTACCATATCCAGCCATTCCATCATGGTGTGCTTGTGCAGTGCTTTACTGTAATATTAAGTAGTTTACGGGAATAAACAATGGCATTGTTAGATCTCATGAAAAGATTCGTACACAAAAAGTCACCATCCCATGTAATCCCATGTGTGTATCATAAAATAGATGATATCTAAGCTAGCGGGGCAGACACACAAGTTATTGAAAACCTGGAGAGGGGGTTAAGGAGGATCATGGCCAAAAGGGTCCTGAGGAGGCCTTCTGGAAGACAGCAGCTGCGTACTCTATCCTGATAGTCTTGCTTATGCACATTCAAACTCTCGTGAGTCTCACGATGGTATACTCTTTAAATGAGTACATCTTGTCTTGGCTGAATTGTGAGACTAATGTTGAACCTAATGAACAATGGGCCTGACTTGGGAAAGATGTTCCTGAGGAGAAATGTTTGGCAAAGTAGAGGAAGGTGGGGCTCTCTTGAGAAGACAGCCAGTGAGGATTCCCAGGATGCAAAGGCTGACCGGCTTTAAGGGCTCAGTAGTAGCATATCTTGAGTCATTTAAATGTAAAGCTCATGTCCTTACCTCTTCATTAAGTTCCACTGTACCTACATGAGTGTATCACTGGTTTCCATCTGGTGAAGTAACCACAGTTAGATGTTTCCAGCCAGGGCCCAGTTCTACCTGAAATGCTTCTCTCATACTTTTCAGACACTCCCTTCAAACCATCATCTCTTAGAATAATTCCAGCCTGTGTGGGAGGTTTTTGTACAGCATGAATGTGTGGGGAGCGGTGAAGCTGGAGAGACATTCGCCATGGCAAGATGGCTCCTACTTCCGCTGTCAAATCCTAGTAAACAACTGTTTGCGCATGTGCATAGAGAACTGTTTGCACATGTGCGTAGAGTGAAAAGTCATGATCCATTCTGGGGCGTTACGTAGGGTAATGAGCGAACAGCCAATCATGGGCAGACACGCCGCGCTGTGGGCAGACATGCCGCACTGTGGTGTATATAAGCAGTGCGGATTATTGGCTCAACCCTTTTTTTCCCTATGGATGGAGACAATAAACGTTGCTGCAGAAGGAACCTAGTGTCCGCGTGTCTTCTTGCTGGCGAGACGACTGCGCGGGCTACATGAATGAGCTTGATTTCAGGGTCAGAGTGGAGCAGAGAAAAGCAGGCAAAGCATGACTCACTTCAGGTCACATATCTGTTAGGTTTCCAGAGTCAAAAGTAACCATGAGCCCATGAGACACTAAAGATTGACAGAAACTTTGGACCTGGTAGGAGCTCTTACATCTCATGAACTAAGAGGCTGGAGTTAATTCTACCTACATTTCAAGTCTAGCTGGGAACATGTTATGCATCTTCATTAACCCCAAAAGCTATGGAGTCACTTTTTTCTTAATGGTGCCTGTTCCTTGTACAAAGGCCTGTAGTGAATCTCCAATTTGTCATTGACAGCTCTGAACTGGGAAGTGAATTGAGGTCTGATGAATCTTTATACTCCAACCCCTGTCCTCACTTGACCCAGAGGCCTCCTTCATCCAATGCTTATAGAAATAGTCTTTTGGCTCGTAAGAAGGCTGAGACTCGCATAATTACCAAGTCTTGGTCCCGTGTGTCTTTCACCATGAGCCTGGTCAGAGGATTCATTTCTATGCTTCCCCCTCCTAGGTTCCCCATTTCTTTATTTGTTCACTGACAGCTGGTTCTATGGTTTCACTTCCTGTTTTGTTTTTGGCATATTCAGAGCACCAGACTTGGAGAGAGTGTCTTCTTACATTAGCTTCCATAATATTACTGGTCCTGATGTGGCCAATGATAGGCTGCACAGTTGCTACATAAACACATGAAAACTTCACTGAGCTTCACTGAGAGCCACTGTGTTTTGGATGAATCTGGCTCTTGAGAAAATGGAAGGAGGCTAGTGGCCCACATTAGAAGCGTGTATCTGGAACCTATCTCCTATTGGTTAAAAGGCTTTGGGCAGTCACCTGTTCCCCTAGTTCTTCATCTTCTGATGGACTTAGCTTGTCTTCAGAATAGACTCTTCCTTAGAAGATTAAGTCTAAATCAAACTAGACTTGATTCAGAAAACCACAGATGCCATTTTATAATGGAATATGGGGAGGAATCCACAGCTGTCATACTTGAGTCCTTGTGAATGACAGGCACTGTCCTTTTTTTCTTTTTTTTTTTTTTTTTAAGTTTTATTGCATTATAATGAGAAAAGTTACGATTTCAATTTATCTGAATTTGTTAACATTTAAAAACATATTTTAAGTAAATAGAATTAAATCATATTCTTGTTTTTCTTTTGTACCCCAACTCCTCCCTGAGACCCCCCTTCAATACCTACAATATTTTTGTCATATTCTTTAAAATTTATAAAATATTATAACAATAAAAATGAGTAGTATAAAAGATGTTTGATATAAAACAACAATCAATTTAACAGTCTTATGTAGATGCTTGTCTATGGCAATACTGAAAATACATACTTTTTTCAATATAAATTTTAAATAACTCCAAACATATTAATGATATATTTCAAAATAATACATCACTACTAATATTTTCTTAAATGAACATAAATATATAAAGTGTTTTTGTTTGTTTGTTTGTTTGTTTTATATTTAGTAGAGCTTAAAAATCTTGGCTCTTACTGTGGTAACGATATAAGAGTTACTAACATCAAGCAAAGCATTCAGTCTTACTCTTTGCTGTTCTCTTACAGACCCCCTCCCAATTTAATTGTCTATATTTCCTTTGGGTATATAAATACTTTTAAAATATATAAGCTGTTCTGAAAACTATAGTATAGTGTAAAAACATGAAATAAACAACACTACTGGTAGAGAGGCTGAGATAGGAGAAGCAAGATCTCAAGACATTATGTTGTACACAGCAAGACACTGTCATAAACAAACAAGTTGAAAGTGTATATGGATTATGTAATATTGGACCTATTTCTCCAATTACCAAGTTAGAGAGACCATTGGATGACAGCCAATAAATTTCTAATTCCTCATACTTTTGGATTTCAATCGATTAGGATATGTTGGTAATATTAATTTTCATAGTAAGATATTAAGAAAAAGT
>NW_022196896.1:109837593-109846451 GCF_008632895.1 Mastomys coucha
TCTTCACTCTCTTCTATACCTATTATCCTTAGGTTTGGTCTTCTCATTGCATCCAGGATTTTCTGGATATTTTGTGTTAGGAGCTTTTTGATTTTTGCATTTTCTTTGACTGTTGTGTCAATGTTTTCTAACGTGTCTTCTGCCACTGAGATTCTCTCTTCTATCTCTTGCATTCTGTTGGTGATGCTTGCATCTATGACTCCTGATTTCTTTCCTAGGTTTCCTATCTCCAGGGCTGTCTCTCTTTCTGATTTCTTTATTGTTTCTATTTCAATTTTTAGATTCTGGATGGTTTTGCTCATTTCCTTCACCTGTTTGATTGTGTTTTCCTGTAGTTCTTTAAGGGATTTTTGTGTTTCCTCTTTAAGGACTTCTACCTCTTTACCTGTGTTCTCCTGTATTTCTTTTAGGGTGCTATTTATGTCTTTCTTAAAGTCCTGTATAATCATCATGAGAAGTGATTTTTATATCTGAATCTTGCTTTTCTGGTGTGATGGTGTGTCTAGGACTTGCTATGGTGGGAGTATTGGGTTCTGATGATGCCAAGCAACCTTGGTTTGTGTTGTTTATATTCTTATGCTTGCCCCTCATCGTCTGGTTATCTCTAGTGCTACCTGCCTTTGCTAAATCTGACTGGAGCCTGTCTGCCCTGTGATCCTGATTATGTCAGAAGTCTTCAGAGTCAAGCTGTCTCTGTAATCCTGTGATTCTGGGATCCTGTGACCCTGGGCTTGTTAGAGCACCTGGGAGTGGAGCTTCCTCTGGGTGTTTTGGGACTGGCTGCAGAGTTTGTCCCCAAGGTCTGCTCAGGGCACTGGCCAGCCCAGACAGACCAGAAGCAACCCTAGCCACTGGGCTGGCAGAATTCCTGTGTGCCCAGTCCCACTGGACCTAATTACTCCTGGTGGTTGGGACAGATGTTATGTCCTCCTCACCTCTGATCCTGGGCATGCCAGCCACTGTCTTTTAAGAAGCTTGCATTTAGTGTTTACAATGAGCTTCCTCTGCAAGTGGTCCTTCTGCAGTTGATACACCCTCTTAGGAAATATATTCTAGGTCCATGATCTATCTTCATAAGAGATCTCTCCCATTACTTAAATGTTTTGATATGGAATACTGAGAAGTCAACTGTCCATCACCCATCACTCCCAATATTTACAGTTCTTCCAGTATATCCATCCTCCAATACTGTCTTCTCCCCACATAAGATGTTTAGGGTAAGAAGTCAAGGTATCCATCAAGTACAGATAGTTTCTGTCCACATCTGTGCCAAATCAGATCCTTACTGAAAGCTTTGCTTTCTCAATACTGAGGGCCCAAGAAAGTCTCTCTTTTCTTCTAGTTGCCGTCTCCTTAAAAGGAAAACTAACTAAGTGATGTGGGATTCCCTACAGAACCAGGGACCTATACATATACAATCTTGGAGGTACAATACATAAAACAAAATGCCTATCTGATACGTGGGTTTTCTTGCTGGTGATTGGTTTTTCATTTCTAAATGAGTGAGATTCATTTCAAGATTTAAGTGGGAAATGACCTCCCAAGTTGTTAGACCCAAATTTCAAATACTAATGAATATCATTAGTTCATTATATGTACTGTCATTAACAGTCATTAATCTCACGTGCAGGGAGAGTAGCCTTTTGGAGGAAATTACTGTAGCTTGAAGCATCTCTAGCCATCCCTAATATGAAGCATTTTCACAGGACCTGCCCACAGGGCCGACAATCCTTCCTGAATACCATGTTCTGTATCCTCCCCAAATTCATAATATACCTGCCTTCCCTTAAGGAATGAAAGGCCACATTCAATCCCATGAAAGTAACTTAATGAAGCTCTTTCTGTATATCAAAGCCTGTGGCTGCCAAGAGAGACACTCTCCTTCATCAAAGGAATTCACAGTGTGGTGTTGGACACAGGAAGACAACCAACCATGTTGACTTCAGTGGCATCTGCAATGGGAGTATGATGGAAAAGAGCCAGTGAGATGGTTTGGTGGTAAAAGGCACTGGCTGCTCTTCTAGAAGACAGTTTTATTCCCAGTCCCAATGGAGGCTCACAATCATCTGTAACTATAGATCTAGATGTCTAGATGATCTTATGCACACTTCTGGGCTCCTGGGGGCACCAGGCATGCATATGGTATACAGACATATATGCAGGCAACAGAGAGAGAGAGAAAAAAAAAGAGAGAGAGAAAAAGAGAGAGAGAGAAAGAGAGAGAGAGAGAGAGAGAAATAAGTGAATCTTTCAGAAAGAAAGAAAAAAGAAAGAAGGAAGACATATGAGCATAAGCTGGCGAGCAAGCCAGTAAGCATCTTTCCTCCTTGGCTTTGGCTTTACTTCATACCCTGACTGCCTCCAATGATGAACTGTTACCTAGAACTTAAGCCAAATGATCCCCCTAGTTGCTCTTGCTCAGAGTCTCTATCATAGCCACAGACAAGTAATTACAACTGTCTCTTCTTGCCTTGTTTTTCTCTCATTTCTCTTGATCCAGTCTCCATATAGCTTCCTGGAGCTTTCCTCTTGTACCTCGAAGTGTGGCTCATTCCCAAGCGATAAACTGTAGCATGATATTTACTTTGGTGATGGAGAGGATACCAGGTTTTTTTTGAGATTAAGAGAATATTTTATTTTAATTGAACAGCATTCAGATCAGGTACTGTGAGTTAAAAATAAGCACCACAGGATCAGAGAACAGGGTTTCTTTCTCCTTGTGGGGGTCCATTCAGCTGTTCATGTGTCAACAAGACAGGCCATTCCCAAGACCTATGTTTCTTCTGTGGTTGTGTTTGTATGTTGGTTTCTGGCAAGGGCACCATATTTACTTATGACCTTGAGAAATTGCAGACATCACCTCACCAGGTCTCATCAGAAGCAGAACTGACCTTCCCATTCATCTTTGTCAGACCAGCAGCAGCCTTGCAGGTCACTCAGGGTCACCATTGCTTGCCTCTACCAAGAGCAGGGGAATGCTTCATCCTTCATTCTGTTAAAAAGGCTTGGTTGTGTTTTAACCCCATGAGCTGGTAATGATCCATGCAGCCATAGTGGCTCCCTTTAGACTGTGTCACCCTGCACCTCAGGAACTTAAACAGGCCATTGGGTAAGTGTGGAGTTGGTTTCAATGGTGCTAGAGGACAAAGTCCTTGGCTCCTGTTATATTATCCCTTTTTATATCCAGGGACCCCATAGACCTAAACTCTTTTGGATGTCAGGCTCTCAAACGTAATGTTTCCATTTGCCCTGACGTACATCCTCACCCTCCACAAGGCTGTTTTTAAGGATGTTGTGAAGTCGTGGAGAAAGCCAGTGGGTTTCTGCCAACCTGAAAGTTGGGGAATTGTTTATCTTATTAGCAAAACCAACTGAGTTTGCTTTACCCTCCACTAGAATTTCCTCACAGCACTGAGCAGGCTATGTCAAATTATTTTGGAAACTGTTAGAAGGGGTCTGTTTAATATTATTTATAATTCAGTAAGCCCTAGCAATTCCTTGGTTGAGCCAGTTTCCTAATTGACCAGACTAAACTCTGTAAAGATTTTTATTATTATTTTTCCTTAGCATGTATGGTCAGCTCATGCAAGCTCCTTGCCAGTATTTTAGCCCAAGCACAGAGTCATCATGGCCCCAAGCAGAATGCACGCATCTGGCAAGCATAATCCTGAATCACTGTGGACAGACTGGGAAGGGTGTGCAGGCACAAGATGGCATAAGAGTTGGGACTTATGTCTGTCAGAGAAGCTTTTGGAGTGTGAACAACAGACCTGATTCAGGCCCGATCTACCTGAAAGCAGAACAGCCCATAGATGACAGTCTGTGTCTGGGCTCTGAACTATAGCTGTAGCAGAAATACACAGATACTTGCTGTTTATAAACACTTGCCACTCTCACCCAAAGAAAAGTGACTCTCCATCCCCTGGCAGTCATCCAACTGTCCTAGATGGTTTTGCTTCTTAATCTTCCAGATGATTCCGGTGTCAAACCTACAACTTCCAGATCCAGAAAATAAAATGCAAGAGGCTAAGTTAAATTGGAATTTTAGATACCAATTAATAAATTTCTTCACATAAGTATACCCTAAATATTTCATAAGATATACTAGCTGGGCGATGGTGGCGCACACCTTTAGTCCAGCACTTGGGAGGCAGAGGCAGATGAATTTCTGAGTTCGAAGCCAGCCTGGTCTACAGAGTGAGTTCCAGGACAGCCAGGGCTATACACAGAAACCCTGTCTTGAAAAACAAAAAACAAAAAAACAAAAAAACAAACAAACAAACAAACAAAAGATATACTAAAAAAAGAACTTATTTGTTCTTTGTCTAAATTCATATTTGTTCTGAATTTTATCTCTGTCATTTCTCTTCCCCAACAATAGCCAAGTTTAAGAACAGGGCTTCAGAGAAAGTCTTTGGATACAAGGGAGCCCAAGCAGAACTTCGAGATCAAAAGGATCCTTCAAGAGAAACAGAGGAGGAGTTGGCCTGGGAGAGGAGTTGGCCTGGGGGAGGAGTGTTTGGATGAAGGACAGGGAGGAGTGGAGGGAGAAGAAACTGAGAGTGAGAAAAGAATAAAGGTTTTTTGATTTTTATTCTTTTAAAAGTTGTTCTTTCAAGATCAAGTTTGGTTTTTTGTTTTGTTTGTTTGTTTGTTTCTTTGTTTGTTTGTTTTTTGAGACAGGGTTTCTCTGTATAACCCTTGGCTGTCCTGGAACTCACTCAGTAGACCAGGCTGGCCTTGAACTCAGAAATCCACCTGGCTCTGCCTCCCAAGTGCTGGGATTAGAGGTGTGCTCCACCACTGTCTGGCTCAAGATCAAATTTTATCAGTGATATATGATGCTTAACTTTCATTGTCAACTTGATTTTTTTTTTTTTAAATCACTTGGGAGATTAGTGAGGCCGACCTCTCAGTGTATCTATGAGGATGTTTCCAGTGATAATTAACAGAAGCGGAAAGAGACACCTGAATATGGATAGCATCATCCCATAGGCTTGGGTCTGGAAGGAATTAAAATAAAAAGTGGGGTAGGCACCAACATTCTCCCTCTTTCTCCATTTGTCCTTCTCTATGATTTCAACCATTTATCTACATGTTCCTCACCATGATGGACCAAACCCTTTGAAACCAAAAACAAAGTAAACACTTCATCCTTAAGTTCTTCCTCTCACATATTTAGTTAACATTTTGATAGAAGGAACTAATGTGAAAGCTAGTAGTAATCAAGTAGGGTCTTTGCTGGGGCTACCTGATTGTGACGCTCTTAAGCCTTTGCAATTGTCTTGAAGAAGGAATATGGTGGAGTTTGTAGATACAAGACAGAGAAGTTCTAAATGCTCCAAACAGACCTGAATGGGGGATTCTAAATACAGAAGAGCAAGAAGTCAATACATATGCAAACAGCAAAGATTACACTTGGGAGCAAGGACTATTGATCAACAGTCTAGCAGCTCTTTCTGATATATTCTGGTAAATTATCTGTGTACATTTTACTTACATGTTGACACATTGAGGAAGGCTAAGTATAAAGGTGATAGAATGAATTATCTGGTAGAAGAAACTTCAGGTAGTTTTTGCAGTTAATTTGAAGTATGGATATTGCTGGATGCTCTTAGTCAGATTTACAATGAGACTTAGGAACAAAAAGCATAAAGATGGTTCCAAAAATGTAGTTTAAAAATGCAGCTGGACCAGAAAAGGAGCACGTTGAAAGTTGAGGTGAGTAAGTTAGGCTGTTAAAGAGCCATACCATTAAAAAGAAACCAACACTTGGCACTGGGACCGTGGGAAATTTCCCAGACTCCACAGCCTGCAGACTATAAAGAGGTAAGTTCAGTCAAAGAACTGCCCCTTGAGGAAGACTTTTCAGATCATCCTATTTGGACAGGATCACAGAGAGAAATTATGTTCAAGATTCAGCCACATTCAGAAGTCTGCGGATGAAAATGGAGATGATTAGCAGAGCCATCCGAGGAGAGAGGTTATATAGACCTCCAAGGGCAAGACCATGACCCTGTGGACTGCAAATAATGAAGCATTAGGGGCGAGTTTCCCAAGCCTGTTCAGAAGCAGGCCAACCTACATGCCTCAGATACCAGAGATGGACTGCAAGATCTTTTTTGCTCTATTGGGTTTCAGTTTTTCTTCGATCCCATCCTTTCTTTCTATAACTCTGTTCCTCTCTTTCAAGGGAAGAGTGTTCACTCTGTGCCATTTTATGTTTAAAATATGTAACCAGTTTTTGGGTTTATGAGAGTTGATAGCTTGGGCATCTGAAGTAGAGCTTTCTGGATCCTTTGGAGACTCAGTTGTGCTAGGTGATGTTTTTCTAGAAACTGTCTTATAAGAAGATGTTTCTGCTGAAGCAGACACCTGGGAGAATGTTTTACTGAGAACAGACACATGGTGTTTTTCTGGAAGCAGCCTAGAAAGAGGGAATGTGATGTCTTGCTAGAGCGGATGCTCAAGAAAACACATGATGTTTGAAAGGGGTATAAATATAACCCAACAGACAGATGACACTGCTGAGTGGTATTGGTTCAACCTTGCCATTCTTTGCTAGTCAGTGTTGAGCTTCACTGATGCTGGTCTTCACTGGTGATGTTTTGTAGTAATAGTTCATCTTCCCCCCCTTTGCTGGTCATTGTCATGACTTCATTAAAACAAACAAACAAATAAAAAATACACCACCAAAACCTTCTGGTAGTGCTCAGGTAGATTCTTGACGATTCCTTGAACTCCGGCTGATTGACAGAGCCTCTCGGTTTCTTCTGGATCAAATTGCCATTGCTGTTTGTAAATGGTGTTTGTGAGTGAGTCAATCAGACTCGTGTGAACTAAACTGCTGATATCCTGACAACACAGATTGAATTTGCTCCCAAACCTATTTTTAAACAGGCCCACATCCTCCTTTGCCCTATTAACCTTTCTTTTCCAATACCTCTGGTGGGTGGGGGCTAAAAGGGAGGTTAAAGCATTTAAGTATCCTTATTGAAAGCATATTTTTAAAAAGATAAGCCTACAGGCATCGGTAAGGACTTTGAACTTTGGTTTTTAAGTGATGTTATAACTCTTAAAACTATTTGGATTCATGGGTCTGGACTATATACACTCTGAATAATAGGTAGACATGGGAGCTTTAGTAATCCAGAGATAGAAATATTATGATTGAAAGTGATATATTTAGATGGAAAATTAATGATGTGGGCAATTGGACTTGTGATAGTGTCCATTGTCAACTTGATTTAGGATCATAGAGGAGTTGTGGCATACCTCTAAGTTTTTCTGAGAGAATGTTTCTAGAGATGATTAGCTGAGAGAAAACATCATCCCTGAATGTAGGTAACATCATCCCATTGACTTGGTATCTTGAAGGAATAAAAGGCAGAGAAGAGATGAGCAATAGTACCCTGAAAGATACAGGTGAAGGAAAATCTTCACAGTGGGCAGAACTTCGGGCAGTACACATGGTATTACAGTTTGTTTGGAAGAAGAAATGGCCAGATGTACGATTGTTCACTGACTCATGGGCTGTAGCCAATGGATTGGCTGGATGGTCAGGGACCTGGAAAGATCACAATTGGAAAATTGGTGAGAAAGACATCTGGGGAAGAAGTATGTGGATAGATCTCTCCAAATGGGCAGAGGATGTGAAGATATTTGTATCCCATGTAAATGCTCACTAAAAGGTGACTTCATCTGAGGAGGAGTTCAATAATCAAGTAGATAAGATGACCCTTTCGGTGGATAGTTAGCCTCTTTCCCCAGCCATTCCTGCCATTGCTCAATGGGCACATGAACAAAGTGGTCATGGTGGCCAAGATGGAGGTTATGCTTGGGCTCGACAACATGGACTTCCACTCACCAAGGCTGACCTGGCTACAGCTGCCGCTGAATGCCAGATCTGCCAACAACAGAAACCAACACTGAGCCCCAGATATGGCACCATTCCTCGAGGTGACCAGCCAGCAACCTGGTGGCAGGTTGACTACATTGGACCACTTCCTCGATGGAAAGGACAACATTTTGTTCTTACTGGAGTAGACACTTATTCTGGTTATGGATTTGCCTTTCCTGCAAAAAATGCTTCTGCCAAAACCACCATCCGTGGACTCACTGAATGCCTTATCTATCATCATGGTATTCCACACAGTATTGCTTCTGACCAAGGAACTCACTTCACGGCCAGAGAAATGCGACAGTGGGCCCATGATCATGGAATACACTGGTCTTACCATGTTCCCCATCATCCTGAAGCTGCTGGTCTGATAGAAAGATAGAATGGCCTTTTGAAGACACAGATACAGCGCCAATTAGGTGGCAACAGCATGGAGGGCTGGGACAGAGTTCTTCAGAAAGCAGTATATGCTTTGAATCAGCGTCCAATATATGTGGTAACACCTTTAACCTGGGCCACACCTTTTGCTGGAGACCTATATAAGGAAGAAGGAAAGCTCGCTCTTTTTCAATTGCTTGCCTTGTGGGACTGAGCAACTGCTGGATCCTTGGACTTCCGTTCATATATGGAACAGTTTCCCCCATAGCCAGGATCCATGGGTCCAGGAATCAAGGGGTGGAAAAGGGAATAGTTCCACTCACTATTACTCCTAGTGACCCTCTAGGAAAATTTTTGCTTCTTGTCCCCACAACTCTAGGTTCTGCTGGCCTAGAAGTTTTGGTTCCAGAGGGGGGAGTTCTCCTACCAGGAGCCACAACAAACATTCCATTGAACTGGAAGATCGGACTTTCCCCCGGTCATTTTGGGCTTCTAATGCCCTTAAGCTAACCGGCTAAGAAGGGAATAACAGTGTTAGGAGGAGTGATAGATCCAGATTATCATGGAGAAATTGGATTGC
>NW_022196896.1:109846923-109853689 GCF_008632895.1 Mastomys coucha
CCCATTGTAAATTTAATAGTTATATCATGTTAGGCGTATTCATGAGTTTGTTATTGTTTCATGTGGACTTGAGATATTATTTTTGTCAAGTTGACAAGGAGTAGATTGTAGTGGCTATTCTTGGTTGTCAACTTGACTGTATCTGAAATGAACTGCAATCCAGAATTGGAGGGCTCACCTGGCCCTAATCTGGAGGCTGAGAGATAACAAGTTTCCGACCTGAATCTTAACAGGGAGATCTTGAGGTGTAGTGGCTACGAATCCCAGAGGATTAAGATAGAGAGATCTAGGAGTTCAAGATCGTCTGGGATTGGAGTTGTGGTGGCATAATGGCTATGAATCCTAGAAGATTGGGACTGGAAGATCTGCGAGTTCAATCGGGGTCACCGAGGGTTAAGGGTGTGGTAACACCTTTAACCTGGGCCACACCTTTTGCTGGAGACCTATATAAGGAAGAAGGAAAGCTCACTCTTTCAATTGCTTGCCTTGTGGGACTGAGCAACTGCTGGATCCTCGGACTTCTATTCATAGCTGCTGCCGACCATTGTCAGGAGTGGATTGTTGGGAGTTGGACTACAGACTGTAAGTCTTCAGTAAATTCCTTACTACATAGAGACTATCATAACTTCTGTGACTCTAAAGAACCCTGACTAATACAGTAGCAGAGAAAATATGGACAAGTGGCCACCACTGCAAGATCCCAGGAAAGCAGCTACAAGCTGGTAGCTTGATTTCATCAGTGGCCATGGCCGTGCTGAGGGAATGTTCCACAGATCTGCCTACCTAAAGCTCAAAAACATCTAAAGTCATCCGTGATTTACAAATGATTTACTTAGTACCAGGTGGGATTGCTGTGTGCTACTGGCCTGGTTACACAAGTTTTAATGTCCCAACCAAACAGTTCCACAAACAGAATATCTTTCTCAAAGTGCATTTTCCTATTTGGTTACTATTTCCCTTATATTTCAACCCATAAAACCAGTAGCCATGGAAAACTAAGGGAGGCTCTGCTCTGCCCTGTTCAGTACAGACTCTCAGTTAGACAACATATCCAAGACAGGCAATGAGTAGGCGAGAAGAGGGTAAAGTAGTGGCTAGGACATTTATAAGAGCCCATGTGAAGGAATTGGGAGTAATTGGGTATCTCAGGCTACCAGCTCATAAAGCTGGTCAACTCTTGCCATTCCTGTTCTTCACTAGTTCCAGAGGCTGAACACTCTTTACTCTTCCACCTCACACACACGTACATAATGCTCACTCACTCCTAGTGTCTTCCTCCTGGCCACACGACTAATTGCAATCTAGAAAGATCTGGAAGACACTCATTGCTTCTGAGAATAAGACTATGAAATTCAGCTTCTTCACTGAGGTCCTCTCAGAACCTTGAAAGCCACAAGATCCTTCCTGGGGCAATCAGCCCAGTTCATCAGGCGGCTGCTTGAGCTCGCTGGCAGCAATCTGTGGCCACAGTGACTCATGTGGCATCCACCCACCCAAAAGGCCTCCCTGGATGAGGACACACCATCTGGCCAGCAGGAACAATGTCACAGTGCCAGGCCACCCTGGAGGTTTGATGAGACAGGGGCTGAACTCTCCAGGGTATATATGCTCTTCTTTTCCCTTGTGCTACCCATGGGGGTCATTCAAGAGGCATTCCTTGACACATTCCAATGTGATCTGAGCTCAACACTGGGCCAATGTGTACAGCAGATGAGGGAAACGATGCTGGCCTCAAAACTCTTAGCACCAATCTAAGGGATGGGGAGAGAAAGAAAGCCTCCTAGAGGAAGGTTTGTTGTCAGAAATGAGATGAAAGTGTACTTGGGCATCTGGGGAAAGAGATAGGAAGGGTTGGTGGTAAGAAACATGGAAGATAACTCCATGGACAGACTTGCTGTACCCTCCCAACAAAGCCACATCTAGACAGCTGGCCTAGGAAGCACTGAAACTGGCAGAGAGATGCATGCAGAGGTGGGCACTAGGCTCTCATTAATGAGGGTGGGATGTTGGAAAAGTCCCTTTACTGTGCGCCTGTTGACATGGCACTCAAATGTTAGATAGCAGCTCTTGGAGAGTCAATTGCCTCATGTTCTGTCACCATCTATTTACTCCATGTCAGTTCAAAGTCTGACCCTGGGGACCTGAATGAGAGCAGAGTAGGACTTGCTGGCCTCATTGCATGGTGGAATAGATAGATAGATAGATAGATAGATAGATAGATAGATAGATAGATAGATAGATAGATAGATAGATAGGTAGGTAGGTAGGTAGATAGGTAGGTAGGTAGGTAGGTAGATTTGCCTTCTAACTTTCTCTAAGACAAGCAGAGGAGACCTAATTGATCACTAGAGATTCATGGCCTTTACTGGAAATAGAAGGTCAAATGATCAGAAGACCATTAGGTAGCCACACAAGAAAAATGGATTGCCAAAGCAAATCCCAAGCTTTCTTTCAATGGTTAGACTTAGAAGCACATGCTAAATACAGTGTATATTGTTACAATACATAATGTTTTAGAGTAATATATATTTGAAGGGAGATTGTCAATCCTTGAAAATGTAGTGACTCACACAAGTTAGAGCCACTGACGAAGAAAAAGTCCCTCAATGGTCAGCTTTGTGCTGGACAACTCTAAGCATGCCCTAGCCCTACTGAATCACTGAAGGTTGCACAAACCCTGTATGCCAGAGTCTCATCATTCCTCTATTGCATGCACCAGGAAAGGAGAGTCTCTCTCCTGAACTATGTCCTGCCAGGTATCAGGAGAGGGGCTAAGAAAAAGAAGCTCCTGGACTCTGTGAGGCAAAGGCAGGAAAGCAAGTATGGAGAGGATGAAAGCTAGCAGGGATGGGCACAAACGAAGCCAGTGTGAGAACAGTCTGGAGGTTCCTGATTGCAAAAGCTCCCCGTGTCTCCCAGGCTTCAGGATGGTGAACTAGAGGACTGTCATCAGAAAGACTTCCCAAAACCTCTGATAGAGGGTAACCAGAGAAAGCAGTCCTGATCCTGCTAGCTCCTCTGCCTATTTCCTCGGCATGGAAAGAATCCCAAAGTAGTTATTTCACCATAAGAACAGTTTGAACAGAAATTCTTTGCTTTGGTAATTTTTTTTTTTAAATTTTTAAAATCTATATGTATGGGTGATTTGCCTGCATGTTTATCTATATATCATATACATACCTGGTGCTCACAGAAGCCAGACAAGGCTGTCAGATTCTCAAGCTCTGGAATTACAGATACTTATATGCTGACATGTGAGTTCTGGAAGCCCCACTCGAGTCTTCTGAATGAGCAGCCAGCGCTCTTAGCAGCGGAGCCATCTCTCCAGCCCACAAGGTTTGTTTTTAATGTAACTTAATTAAATACACAATCAGTAGATTAAAACTTTGGGACCAGGAGTTAGAGGTTAATTTCAGTTATAGCCAGATTTATATGTGTAACTGGATTGCAAATATTTTTTTTTTAATTTACCCAACCTTGTTTCGGGGCATTTGCAGGTTCTTCATAGAGGGTGGGGTAGGTGGGGCTTTGAAAACACAGTGAGGGCCCCACCCAATCCCTGAGGGCAGAGAATCCAGCATAGATTCTATTGCCAGTGGTTTAACAGCACCCACGTTCACTAATGGGACTTTTATAGGCAACAGCAAGCATAACACAGTTAACTGACACTAATGTTTAATTGTTTTTTTTCCTCCCATTGACTTAAAGGCCCTGCTCACAATGTGAGCTGCAGCCTTCCACACAGACAAATCAGTGCCTGGCTCTTCCACATCCTAACTTCCACTGCCTCCTCCCTGCAGATACCCCGAAACTGCAACACACCCCTTCCCACACAGTCTATTTAAGACAACCAACTCGAATAAATTGCAGCCACTCTATAAACTGTCAGAACAAAGCGGGGGCCCAGACCAGGGCCAGAATAGATGTCTCAGAACTCACTGTCCGGTGAGAAATGTCCTAGAACCGGTTCTGTCCCAGGCTAGTGAGTCACAAAAGAAGACTGGCAAAACTCTGCTAGGGTGAAAACACTGGTTTGGATAGCAGAGATAAAGGGATTGGATAAAAGGGAAAGAGCCAGAAGAGCTTAAATAGGCTTTTCAAACACCCAGGTGCAATGGGGTAGAAAGACTTGGAAGAGAATGCTAGATAATGTTACTCAGCAAGTAATGGAGAACTCCAGTCAATGGAATGAGGCTGGGAGATGGGGTTTCCCCGCAAAAAGAAATCATGCATGGGGTTCAGCCAGGTAAGTCTTCTGTCCAGACAGAACAGAAGAGACAAGCAGGCCATGTCTTGATCTCAGAGCATCTGGGGGAGAGGTCTTCCTTGAAAGATAACAACTGGGAATTGGTTCTTCTGTCTATGCTAAGGAGATATTTCCTGCATTGAGCTACCACAAAGTGGGATGTGGAATTCCCTAATCTTGTGGCCGAGATCCAACCATTTAATCCAGGAGAAAAATGAACCCCTCCACCCCTGAACTTGAAAAGCAATGTCTTGCAACGTAGCCAACCAATATGGATGCCAACCGCCAACTTCCTAGTGCCACACTCACCACCTCCAAAATAAGGAATTCCACATTCAAAGCTATTGTGTTATTCTACTGTGAAAGCGACATAGATTGTGACACTTATTCTATTATGTCATCATGTCCTTGGCATCATGTTGCAACTTTGGAGACAATTGATTTGAGAACTAATGCACATCCATTCACAGCAAGTCTTAAAACTCAGGTCAAGAACAAAGTCCCCACTTTGGAGGAGGGGGGTCTTTGCACATGAATTCTGCCCTGTGCCAAAAGTTTTCTACCCTAACCCCCTGAGTTCTGAGCTGATGCTCCTGGGAAACTCTGTGAGTCACATCCTACTGTGTTCAAATTGTAAACAACAGAGCTAAACCATCTCTCCGGCAAACTTAGCCACTTCCCTCTGTCCTACCTCTGTCTTCCGTGCACCCAGATGACCACTGTATAGCCAGTGAAGACCAGGGAGGGGAAATGAATGACTTACAGGATGTGAACAGTGTGCCAGGAGATGGGGTGTCACTTCTTCCAGCTCAAGAGTCTCTTGGTGGCTTTTTAATAGCTCCATGTCTCACAAGTCTTAGCAAAGTGACCATTCCCTCATCCTAGCTCCCTCCCCCAGCTGATCTCCAAAGGGAGGGTTAAATGACAGGATTCCAAATATCTCAACAGTTGAGCAAAGTCAGTATGAAAGGTTCTACTAGCTCATGGAAAATGCTCTCTGCACACACAACCAGCACAGGAAATCCAGAGTCAATTCTTACTCTGTCTTGTCATCTGAGACTCAGCAGGGTTGTTTCTTCTATACCCAGAGCTATTCAGAGATGCAAAGCCACACTCCTGGGCAAGTATGACATCCATCCATGCTGTGTGGGTAATTCCTAGCTCATCAGCAATCTCCAGTATCCCTCATACAGCAAAGCTTGATTGGCTGACTGGCTGGCACGTAGTAGGTATTCCGTGAATATTTACTGCAGGATATATATTTAGGGAGGGTCAGGATTCCCAGAATAGCCGTGAATGCACCCGTCTTACTTTCATTTTTGTTACTGTGATAAAACATCCTGAGCAAAAGCAACTTAAAGGAGGAGAGGGTTCGTTTGACTTACAACTCCAAGTTATAACCCATCGCTGCAGGGGGAGGCACAGAGGCAGGTGCCTGAGGCAGCCGATCACGGTGTGCCCACAGTCAAGAGCAGAGAAAACCTAGGCACATCTGCTTGCTGCTGCTTCCACTGCTCAGCTAGTTTTCTTCACTCTTCTTCAGTCAGGGCCTCACCCAGGGGAAGGTACCACTCACCACCAGGGTAAACAGTCCCACTTCAACAATCAAGATAATTTGTTCAATCTGATCTATATAACTCCTCAGTTAAGACTTCCTTCTCAGGTACATCAGATTGGGTCAAGTTGACACATTAAGCCAATCAGCATAGTTTCCAAGATATTTGGAAATGGCAATGCCAAGTGACAAAGTCAAAGGGCCGAACACTCCTGGGTGGATGGGTAGGTGGACGGTAACTAGGAAGAGAGTTCTAAAATGGTTCCATGTCTTTACAACTGTGGGGCGTTGGGAAACTATTTAAACTCCCTAGACCTTAGTTTCCTCTGTTAAAACAGGCAGTAATAAAGATTCCTATCTCAATGGGTCACTGTGAGGATTAAAGGACAGGATTTATGCAAACCTCTTAGAACTTCATCCAGGATGAAGCTGGCTTTAACAGATCCTGAGAATCTTCATTAAAACAGTAAGACCATGGCAGGCTCTCGCAAAGAAAACCCTGAATCACTAAATTGTGAAGAACCAAGATGTTTTTCAGAGCCCAACACTTTAGAGTTAGTAGCACACTGCTACCCCTAGACCACAAGTTGGTAGGGGAGGGGCATTTGAGATTCTACCCAGGAGGCACACACAACAGGGTTCCACGTAGATTTGTGGTCTGAACTGGTAGAATTGAATGAGTGTAACAGAATGAATGCACAGACGGACAATAGGAAAAGACTTTAAGGGAAGGACAGTTTGTCTGCTCGTGTCTCTCACCCAGATGTGATTTGCTTTCCAGAAGCTACTTAACAATCTCTGTACTTGGTTTTGGTTTCCTTAACTGGTAGGTCCTGCTGGTAACCAGGGATAACAGCTGAGCGATGCCGTGTTCTGCAAGATATAAGACAGCCTCCAACAAAGAACTGTCCTGCAGTGTGTGTGGGGGGAGGGGGTGTGTGGGTGGGTGTGTGTAGGTGGGGGTG
>NW_022196896.1:109853987-109855273 GCF_008632895.1 Mastomys coucha
GGTGTGGGTGGGTGTGGGTGTGGGGGGGTAGGTGGGGTGGGTGTGTGTGTAGGTGTGTGTGTGTGTAGGTATGTGTGTGTAGGTGTGTGTATGTGTGTAGGTGTGGGGGTGTGTAGGTGTATGGGTGTATGGGTATGGGTGTAGGTGTGTGGGTGTGTGGGTGGGTGGTGAAAGAGAGAGAGAGAGGAGAGAGAGCAAGAAAGACAAAGAGACAGACAGATGGACAGACAGACAGAGGCAGAGAGAATATCCATCTTTGTAAGCAGTAAGACACATGAACATGTGTGCTGAGGGTAACTCTGCCTCAGACTAGCTGGCCCAAGGACCCCCTCGTGTGCACTTCACATGCTTTGCATCTGGACTCCACAGAAGCTTCTGTGTGAGAAAGAGCACTCCCTCCTGAGTTAGCTTGAAATTCCCAGTGGGAGCCACATTTCGGAAAGCTTGCAAGCGTTGCCTGGCTTCAGTATAAGGAAACCACAATATTTGAATTTCAAATCATTCAGGGGCCTTTTGGGTTGAGAAAGCAGGAAATTGCCTTATTAAAAGATAATTTGCCCATGGAGTGTTTTCCACACAGGGTAGTTTAATAAGAAAAGGATTTCAATTTTGTGAACATTCTCTTTAGCACTTTGGAGTTTTCAATGAAGCCAGCAGGAAAACGACAATTGACTGTCTCTTGGCCTCCTCTGCCCCACCACAGCTAGGAAATGTGTTTGTGGGAGACAGTTTAATCTGCAGATTAGAAAATTTATATAACCAATGTGGAAATTCACTTGGGCAAAACTTACATCCTAAAACCAGGATGCTTCTCACTACAGCAACTGAGATTCCCCTGGCATCCTAGTCAATCTCGTGTGTGTGTGTGTGTGTGTGTGTGTATGTACAGGGATGCACCTGCCACAGCACACACAGGGAAGTCAGTGGACAACCCCAGGCTCACAGGCCAGGCTCACTGTTCCATGAGCTTCCAATAATTCTCCTGCCTCTGTCTCCCATCTCTCTTCCATAGAAGGATACTCGGACCACACATACATAGACTACTGCACCTGTTCTACTTGATGAACTCAGGTTTCCACAGCAATGCTACTCTTTACTTGACCTGGCCTGCAGGCCAAGTTATTCGGGGGAATGAGGACCACCACAACCTGGAATAAGAATGGGCGAGAGAGAAGACAGGACTCAAGGAAGCATTGCTTGTCAAGAGTCTTTTACTTAGTGGAGCAGAGCATATTTAAAGCAAAAATCTTGGAGAGGAGGGGAAGAGGAAGGAGGGAGATGGAAGG
>NW_022196896.1:109855506-109884207 GCF_008632895.1 Mastomys coucha
AGGATGTTAATCTCAGGGTTCTCAATTAGCTGGGGCAGGATGTTTATCTCAGCAATGCAGGGCCAGCTAGGGCAGGTTCAGTCAAGTGTCATTTGGTCCCCAACATTTACTCACTGAACCATTTCCTCAGCCACACTCTGGCCAAAGCCTTGCATGATGGCCTTCCTTCCCCCAGCATGAGACAGATCCCTCCTCCTATCCAGATCAGCCCCTAGAAGTCCTCTGCCTCAACCCACTTCCCTGTCTTCACTCCTACCCACTCTCTCCATCGACTTTTCTTACTGGTCATATCTTTTTAAGCTTTCTTGGTGTTTCAGTATTTATTTAGATCTCTCACATCTATCTTTGGATGACATTGGCAAGTGTATTTTTAATTCTTATTGTCACTAAAATTCCAATGTGGACTATTTCCACCCACCAGCCACTTCCTACAGGAACCTTCTCCAGTCTCCCCCACTCCCATCTTCTGTCTCCAGAGGCAATGGCTATTTGGATCTTTATCAGGATGGTTTGATTTTTTTCCTCCCAGTCTGGAACTTCACAGGAATGGAAGCATCCCTCCCTCTGGTGAGACCTGCTTGATGTTCATACCTGCAGATGCAGATACATTGCTGGTATCCTGCAAGCTCTCTCTGTTTTATTTTTAAGTGACTCTGCAGCATTTGGGGGACCATGGTAAATAAAATAACTGTAAATACTTTTTGTACAGGACTTTCTAAAACATGCTTTTCTTGTTCATAGAAGTTGATGTTTATGCAGCTGTGTCTGTCTGTGATCCCCCACTGGTGCTGCAACCTGACTCTGTCCTTGAGCTCCTCGGAATATGAGCTCACCTGAGGCTTTACACATCTTCCCTACCCTTCACCTGAGTAAGCTCTTCCCCTTCTTCAGGTTCTGACTTAGGTGCCACTTCACTGCAAGAAAGGAGAGCTTAGAAAAGCCCTCCCCAGTGTGCTGGAGACAGGCTGCACCATTTATAGACTTAAAGTTATGTCCGTCTACACAGCTTTGTGGAGACAGGACTACATCATTTGTACATCACAGCTATGCTCGCACATAAAGTCTCATGGAAGCCCATGAATAGAATAAGGTTAATTCAAGTCCACAAAGTCAGAAGCCATTGCAAGCGTCTGCGGTCCTGAGTACAGTGAGTCCTGCTTATCAAATGCTGCCTTCCCAGGTAGTTCAGTAACGACATCAGCATGGTTATGGAAGCTTTGACACCTTGGAGAAGATGCTCCCTCCTGCAGCACTATCTCCATCACGACACACTGTGGGACACAAGCACTTGCTATCAGAAAGGGCATGTTAACCTACTTTGTGATAATAGCCACATCTAAAAATAAGAATATCAGCAACCATAGTAACAAAAGACCTGCTGAATGTTTTATATATACTGGGGGTAAGGAACACATACATGCAATCCGCCCTCCCATCATTATCAAAATCTCTTTTCCAACTTGTGATGCTTAAGCACCCATGGTTACTGTCTCAGGGCCATTATCAAGTAAATGAGGAAAGCAAAGTGCTAATCGACTCTGCTGTAAATACATCACCACAGATCAGAGTTCATCTTCCCTTCAGTATGTTCTTGGATGGGTAATTATATATGTATTTTCTTACTGGATGAAGGGCTGGTGTGAACTAAGCCAAACTTGGAAGCTGGGAGCCTTTCATGTGGCACTTGTTTATATCTGCCTAACCCAGAACCAATGTTCAGTGAGGCGATTATGCATCGTGGGTGGGGAGATGGTCAGTGAGTAAGAACACTTACTGCTCAAGTATGGGGACCTGAGTTTGAATGCCCAGCAACCAGGTAAAAGCTAGGTAAAGTCTCACTTTCCCATAAGGCCAGTGCTGCAAGAAGTGGTAACATGTAGATTCCTGGGGCTTGCAGGAGAGAGAGAGAGGAAGAGAGAGAGAAAGAGAAAGAGAGAGAATTTTAAAAATCACTGAGAGTGGAAATGACCTGAGAGGACATGCAACTCTGTGGACACTGCCCTGGAGTGTCGCAGGGAAATAAACAGAAATGGAGTTGTAGTGAACCAACACTGCCAGACCCTCCCCTGTCTATCCTTCAAGGTGTCTTTATGTGAAACAACTCTGTTGCATGTTTCCAGCAGTTATATAACTAATAGAGTTAATAATTTATTCTTTATTTTCAAACACTTAAAATATTACCATATTGTGCTGTGTTGTTGAATAATCAGAGTGTAGGTGTACTGCTTTGTCACTTGTTAGATTAGGGACAGATGTTCTGAGGGCAGAGAGGGATGGATCAGCATCTGAAATTAATTTTTCCTTAATGCCCACCCTCCCGCCTGATTTCCAGACATCTTTTGACCATACCAAATGGTTCCATGTGAAGTTCAAGATGTAGTCACCAAAATGATAGTGAGACTTCAATGCACGGTTTGGAGAAAAGTGAAACTGGGATACACAGAGACTCTGCACTGCCTTCAGGCTTTAAAGGACAAGGACCAAAAGCTGTTCTCAAGGCAATTTTCTTCCACCTACACAGGAGAACAGCAAGGCATTTCTTGAGGCTAAGGTCCTGTCTGCTATGAGTGGACATATCTCTGGATTTCTTGTACCTCAACATTGATACAATCTGTATCTCATGAGGAGATTCATGGCTATGAGAAGAATTTCTCTGATTCTTGTCCACTCTTTATATTGACAAACAACACTATCCATCAGGAAGTTATAGACTGCCAGAGTACAGGAAATGGTCCTGTACTAGCTATAGAGATGTTGTGTTAGTCCCTGAAATAAAATATCCAATGTAAGCTAGTTTTATAAAGAAAGAGGGACCTAATTAACCCAGAATCTAGACGCTCAAATTCCAAGATCAGGTAGTGTTCTCTGAAGGAACCATGCTGATTGGTGCCTTAATAATAGGAGTCCTTATGTCTATAATGGAAGCCAGAAAACCATTTAGGATCTGAGCTGTCTCATAGTGGGTTCTCATGGGAGGAACTACCTTAGTCCTTTACAAAGGCTCCCAAGTGCCTTAAAGACCTCATTCCAAGCCTCACCCTCTTAAAGGTCCCATATCAATTCTTGGGGAATCACACTTTTAACACATGAACCTCTCAGAGACACACTCAAACCCATGAGCTATCACTCAGGATTCTTAAATGTAATAAGCAGTTGGCTGGGTTGACAACCAATATCAGACCTGAAGCCTTATATTTTAGTTTTTTAAAGAATGAGACAAGTAAATCCTCGACCTGCTAACATTTATTCAATATTCTTTGAAATTAGCAAGAATCATAAGAAGCACATATCAATCAAATACAGTCACAAAAATCGTCTTGGGTATAAATAAATGTGCACTATAAGAAACACTACAGAAGGGACCGGCACCTCTTACATGTCACTACCTCTTAGCAAGAAACACCTGCAACGTAATTTAATCCACTCACAATTAAAAAGGAAAATACTTGACTTTTAAAGGAAAAACTATAGGTTGAAACTGATCAGTATTTGCCTCCCTAGACCTTTTCCTTGTTTATGTTTACAAGGTCAAGGACTGATACAAAAAAAAAAAAAAAAAAAAAAAAAAAAAAAAAAACCAACAACTAAAACAAACTGGAAATAACAACATTTCCTCAGAGTTCAACAGAACAGTGCAGAAAATAAGTTACTTACCCATGCACAGAATAAGGCAGAGGCTAATTTCATTCAGGTTAAGAATTACAAATTTAACTAGTTTTCTTTTTTTCACAAAACAAACATCTCAGACACCACGTCATATTAAGTAACGATTATACTGAATTATGCATCATACTCTATTTATTTTCCTAACTCTACTCAGAAAGCCAGCATCACACGTCAAAAGAAACTCTTCCTATGTAAGGTTTATTCTGTAACAACCACAGAAGTCCATCTGGGTCTTATGGTGGGTCTACTGTCAAGAGAGCCCATACTTATTGAAGTATACAGTGTTGAGAGCTGAAAGTACATTAAAACATGGTCTACGGATTTCACAAATTCTGGTTTTTTTAAAATACTGTTTTTCAAACTAAAAGCTGCAGAAAATTAGTTCCTCGATAGTCTACTGAAAACTCTTGAGCAGCTAACATTTTACTTCTCTTAAGCTTTTTAATTTTCTTAAAAATATTTAAACGATCTTAGTATCTCATAGTTTTTGAAAAATAATCAAAAAAAAAAAAAGATTACAAATCTTTTGTTTTAATCAGTGTGACCAAGGGTTTGTCATCAGGGCTGTAATCCTCGTAGGCAATGGGAGTCACGTCGTACATTGCAGGCCGAGACTTCTTCCCAAACCTGAAATCACAGACACAGGGGACTCTTGGTTACATGAGGATTGGACTCCAAGTCCTAGTTAAGGTAGGTGGTAAGAATAACTTCCATTAAGTAGCTGTTGCCTGTGCATGGGGATCTAAGCTTGACCCTCCAACATTTATATAAAACTGGGGTAGGAGTGCTGCTATAACCCAGTGCTGGAGGCGAGGAGGGGAACAGGTGGATCCCAGGTCTCTTGGTAACCCAGCCCAGCAAATTGGTAAGCTGAGCTGAGTGGAGCTCTGGGTTCAATGAAGGACCCTGTCTCAAAAATTAGTAGGCAGAACACAAGAAAGTAGCTGCACATGGACCTCTGATCTACACATACACACATACACACACACACACACACACACACACACACACACACCACACACACACACACACACATACTCATACACCTCTGTATGTAATATACACATGCATACACCCATATACCTAGATATAACACATACATCACATATGCACATACACATATATACACATGCATACCCTACATACAATACACACACATAAATTCACAGATACACATGCATGTACATATAACATAGACACACATACAAGTATATATATGCTCACATACCCATATGCATACATACATTACACACATACAAGAACAGCATTCAAGAGTTAAATGGAACTACAAAAATACTCTGAAGTATATACTTCATCATATACAAAAATTTGAGACATCCTGACATTAGCACTGAAGGATAAGAAACACTAGTCTTTAGTTCAGGAGGCAAACTGGATTCATGATAAAGCATCCTAGTTAAATCTTAGAGAACCAGGCAGCAGGACAGCTCCACAGCAGACTTAAGAAAACAAGTATTGATTTCTCCTTTTCATCAAGACCCATAAATATCTGGAATGGCAGTTTTGTTTTACATCCGCTCTCGTGACTAGCATACACAATGGCAGGCAATGGTCCCCAGGCAGCACTCAGACAGCCTCTCCCCTGGTGGAAAAGCTCTGCTGTCCTCTGAGATTCCCAACACAAAAAGCTCAGCAGAAAGAAATGACCTAAAATCCTGAGGCGTTTGTCCACAAATGCTGCCCGGGATCACCATCACATCCTACCCTTCAGTTCTCTCAGCCCCCAGGAGCATTCTTTTTCTCTGAGTACCAAGCTATTGTCCCAACAGATCTATTTGTATCAAAGTCTCCTGGGCAGCAGGACTGATGCCCAGAAGCCAGAGGAGTCAAAACTTCAAGTGCAAGACTTTCTGCCAAGCCAGTATTAAGAGAGCAGTTATTAAAACATGGTAAGTTCAACTTCTGGGTGGTCTCTTCCCACTTGAGACCTCAGTTTCCCCAAAGTTGAAACTACCATAGTTTCTTCTCACATATGACTTTTTAAAAAAAAAAAAAAAATTACTTTATATCCAATGGGATTCATGAAAAAGAGATTTAAAAAACAATCACCTTAAATTCTGAAAAGATTAAAATAACCCCCCAAGGACTCAGAGGTGTTTATCTACCATGGCTCCCCTCCCTCTGTCCTCTTCTCTCTCTCTCTCCCTCTCTGTCTCTCTCTCTCTCTCTCTCTCTCTCTCTCTCTCTCTCTCTCTCTCTCTCTCTTTCTCTCTCTCTCTCTCTCTGTCTCTCTCTGTCTCTCTCTGTCTCTCTGTCTCTGTCTCTGTCTCTCTCTCTCTCTCTCTCTCTCTCTCTCTCTCTCTCTCCTCTTTCCCTTTGAGTGTCTGCTTTCTCACATACAAAGGTAAGAAGTAGCATCAGGTGGTAAATGAGAGCAGAGAGCACTCTTCAAGTGAGCTTTGGTTTGGGCTTGGGAAGACGGCTGGAGACACAGTCTTACTCTGTAGCCCAAGCTAGTCTGGAATTTAGAGTCCAGGCTAGCCTCAAACTCTTGATAATTCTCCCTTTCAGCCTCTCAAGTCCAAGGGTTCCAGGTGTGGGTTGTCGCCATGCCTGAAATGATCTCTGTTTTTTAAACTTTCATCAGGTGCCTTCCAATTCACTTAAAATCCGCTGACCTTCAAGAGGGCAAAGGCATGACCATGCCAGAGGGGCACCAAGCAAAACAGGATCAGAGTTAACACATTTGGTCACCATCGACCCACAGTGACCCCTGTGACGGTAAAAAAGACCCTAAGTGGAATCATTTCTAAACTGCAAGAGGCCTTACAGTACACCCACAAACTGGGTTGGCATGGATGTGGGGTCGGACCTCAATCTGTTTATATGAATGAGACCCATGCAATCCTAGGCTAGGAAAAGTGGCCATGCTATAAAACTTGTTGAATTCTATACTTCTTCCCAAGTGGAAACATGAGAGGTGACTCTAAGGTAAGAAAATGCTGACAGACTATTTCTCATAAAATAGCTAGATGCATTTGTAATAACAGCGATGATTTGGAAGGAACGCTAATAACAGAGCCTCTTCAGTCCTAGCCTAGTCTAGGGATGCTTTCCTGTGGGAACTTTGATATGCGAATGAATTATGTACACTAGCTGACTAAAGTAATCAACTGTTTGTCCTCCCCCCCAAAAAAGGTAATATGAACAACTGAACAGGCTTAATACATCTTTATAAAGCTACATGTTATTATATGGTTTCCATTTGAAAATGAATCTGCCTTATTAGTCCAGCTCATGGGGAGGTCCTAAGGCCTGACACTATTACTGAGGCTATGGAGCAATCACAAAAATGGGCCTAGCATGACTGAACTCTGGAAGACCCAACAAGCAGCTGAAAGAGTCAGATGCAGATATTTGTACCCAACTGATGGATAGAAGCAGCTGACCCCTCTGAATTAGGGAAGGCTGAAAGAAACTGAGGAGTAGGGTGACCCTGTAGGAGGACCAGCAGTCTCAATTAATCTGGACCCCCAAGATCTCTCAAACACTGAACCACCAAACAGACAGCGTACACCAGCTGATATGAGGCCCCCAACACACATACAGCAGAGGACTTCAGGGTCTGGGTTCAATCAGGGATGATACACCTAACCCTCAAGGGACTGGAGGCCCCAGGGAGTTTAAGAGGTCAGGTATGGTGGGAGGAGTGGAGACAGGGGCATGGGGAGGAGGTATGCAATGTAGAACAGTGGAAGGGTGGACTGAGGGGTGGATAAAATCTGGAGTGTAAATAAATAAATAAACACATAAATACATAAATAAATCTGGAAAACCAGCTGTCTCTGTTTCCCACCATTCATTCATTAAGAAGCAGTAAGTCCAAGGACTATGAACCTGAGCCAAAGATTGGTAAGGGAAGTTTGAGAAGCAATACTGCAGTTCCACTGAGCGGGAGAGTCCAAGGCTAGGCCCACTCGCTTGCACATGTACAGAGAGGTTGAGTGAATGGGGCACCTTGCCTTGTGTCCAGACTCAGGTGCTTGGCTGTGTGGCACAGTACCAGTGAAGTCATCTGCATGTGTAGGAAGTGTCATGCTGGTGATAAAAGCTGGTTGAAGTTAGACTAACACACCTAAGGCAAGAAGAGGGGACCAGCAGACCAGGAGCTGCCATCCCTCTACTTCAGCTCCCTAGTTAGTGTAAACTCTTGTTTCCTTGAGTGAGCTTCAAAAGCGGTCAATCCCAAGTGCGGTAGCTAAAACAGTTTATATGATACAGTCACTGAGATTTTTAAGTGCCTCTAAGTTGACAAGGCTTTCTTTGACTCTCCTACACCTCTCAAGGTGGCAGGTGAATGCCCATTAACAGCCATACTGAAATGCTAACTGCATATCTCTTTTGCTTTTCAAAACCTGGCCAGGTATTGTTTCCTAAACACTGGCCATTCCAGATGCACTCAAGAGAGATACGCTACCTTTTTGCTTCTCCATATTACACTGTCATCTACAAAGTTCACACTTCAAAACCACACAATTTACCAAAACAAACCAACAAAAAGGCACAGGTATATATAATGTCTTAATTCAGCTTACAATTTTGCATTGGACTACATGTAGAGTTATCCCGAGCCATATGTGGTCAATAAGCTACAGTTGGGCCACCCTAATTGGTCTCGGTAAAAAAGAATATCGATATCACACCAGCATCTTAAAACATCATACCTGGTAACAAGTCCTGTGCACCTAACTTGTTCTCTGAAGGAACAAAAGAGCTAGAGCCAGTCATAAATAAGGCAGAAGAAAGAGCACATTCTTACAGTCCAAAGTTCCCTGAAAACTATAAAAAACAAGAGCTTAAAGAATGGCAGGTGGGTATGATCAGATGCAAGGCCTGACTCTGAAGGTCTGAGTTATCTGAAGACAAGAGGATGTGTTTGTCTACTCTCCTTTCCCTAAGCACCATGAGCCACCAAGACATGATCTCACTGTCGGGATGTGGAGAACCAAAGATCTGCTCCTGCTGATGCTGACAATGAGTGACAATTCTACCTGCCTGTAAGCATAGCAGCTGGGAGGCAGGTGGCTCTTGGGACAAAGGAGAGGGGATGCCTTCTCAATCCGACCGATGGCTGACAGCCGAGGCACCAGATGTTTCCCTGGTCCCTCACGGTCATCGAGGTGACCCAGTTGGAATGTATCCTGTGTGGCCACTTGGCTGTGGTCATTCCAACTCAGTATCATGTACAGGCTAGCATCCAGGAAACAGCCTGTGAAATGGGCATTTGCTGCGGGGCCATGTTTGGAAACTAGAGAGAAGGGAACATCAAAAGGACTAAGTTTTGCCAAGCTCTTCCTAGAGTTTCCAGGAATCGAGAGCAAAGAAGGCCAATTTGCCAGAGGTCTGGCTGCAGTGTCTTCATAGCAGACTGCGGATCAGGTTGTAGCTGCAGAACCCTTTGGGCAAGAAGTTACCCCTGAATTCCAGATTCTTGGGAAAAAGCAACTCTCCTGTCAAATGTTTCCTCTGGACTTACTGGAGGACACTGGACTTAGCTGGCTAGGACTATCCACTGTGCATTTTGATAAAGAAAGGCTACAAATAAGAACCATGTCTCTTCAGTTATCTTGCCAGCGGGCTTTGTAGGCATCACGTAATAAAGCATCCCTCTCAAATGATCTGGGCCTAAAATACCATATTCTTCTCCTTGGGAGAATCACAAAGGATCTTAGCCACAGGTTTCTCTGAGATAGCATCTTATTTCTGGATTTTCCAAACATCTAAGAATAAAGCTATGGCTCTTGCTTCTTCCTATGAGCTAAACTTTTCTTGGGAGCACAAGAGACCGAGGAGACTTCAACACCAGGGAAACCTGTTAGTTCTCTACCCTCTTTGCAACCTCTGCCTCCACCCTGGCGAACTGGTATGCTGGAACTAGTCCTGCTGGCTGGGACCACGTACTGAGCTAATAATATGCAGGGACTCGGACAAGATATAACACCCTATACCAACACAAACTGAGATTACGCATTCATGTCAGACCTCAGATTTGGGTGACATTGCTATGTGCCAGGGCCCGCTGGAGAGACGGAAGTGAAAGGAGGGACCTGAATAAACACTTAGGGTGGGGTTTGTGTGGATTGGTCCTGGGCTTCCTGGAAGCTCAGTTACCCAAACTGACACACCCAAGTGAGTAACCATGTAGATGGGTCCTGAGTCCACTAGTTCCCCTCAGTTAAAGCCATAAGCAACCCCACCCAGTGCAGCTCCCATTGAGGCATTGAGACAGATGCTCCAAGTCATCCAATCCAAATTCCTATCTCTGGCTCCTCTCCCTGGACCCAGACGCTATTCCTGTTTCTGCTGCAACCAAATCACTATAAGATGGGAAACTCGGATTTGGGAATTTCCCTTTGGGGAAGGAGGACTCTGAACCTCTCCTGCTGCTACTCTATGGATTCGGGGCCTACTTGTGTCTTTACTGATACATCATCCTAATAAAGATCATTCTAGAACAGTTTCCACGGGTCCCACTCTTAGGACTAACCTCAGGGAGCTGGAGACGCCTCCATGGTTAAGAATCTTTGCTGTTCTTATACAGAACTGGAGTTTGGCTCCAGGAAGCTCAAAACTACCTGTAATACCAGCTTCAGGGGATACAACACCCTCTTCTAGACTCTGTATGCATCTTCACACAGGCACACACACACACACACACACGCACACACACACACACACACACACACACACATGAATAAAGCCTAAAATGTTTATTTTTATTTTTATTTTTTTGATATTCTTTTCTTTTCTTTTTTAAATCTTTTTATTGGATATTTTCTTTATTTACATTTCAAATGTCATCCCCTTTCCCAGTTCCTTCCAGCGCCCTGAAACCCCTATCCCATCTCCCCTCCCCTGCTTCTATGAGGGTGCTCCCAGCTAAACTCAGTACACTGACTTTCTGAATTGTATGTTTCAGATTATTCTATCAATTCTTGAGAAAGAATTTCTGCTACTAATTTTATGATAATACTCCTTACAAAAGTCGGTGAGCTATTAGCTGACATTCTCAACATGTTAGAAAGATCTGGGAGAAGTAAATAGTGTCTGTAATTTAACAATTTGCCATGTTCTTTAAGCAGGGGGCATGGAGGGAACTTTGCTTATAGAAAACTGAGGGATCCAGATGGAATATAGTCAGTGGATGGTGTAATGAGACTTTCAGTCACACTGCTCTACCACACCAACTCCTGACTTTCCGCTAGGAAAGGACACTGGATTCTAAAACACAAACCCTAATAAGCATCAGATGGCAGCTCTTTACCGTGACTTGTAGGCCCTGAAATCCAAGAGACTAGTTTATGTTCATCTCGACTGTTTTGAAAGCAAGAAAGGAAATGTCTGACTGAAGAAGGGATGTCTCTGTCAGTAAACCATTTGCCTTGCCAACACAGGACTTAAATTCAATCTCAGAACCTACTTAAAAATGTTATGCATGGTGGCATGGGCCTATAATCCCAGGACTGGAGAAGCAGAAGCAAGAAGATGCCTGGGGCGTGCTGGCTGGCCAATCTAGCCTAATTGCTGAGTTGCAGGTCCTGTCTGTCTCAAAGGAACTACACAGGATGAAACCTAAGGATGGCACAGGTGGTTGTCTAATCTTCACACACACACACACATGCACGCGCATGAACACACACACACAAACACACACATACACACACGAACACACACACACACACACACACGAGCACGCACACGCATGCATGCATGCATACGCACACACATCCATACATACACATTTTAAAAATCTCCAATGCACTGTGATGAAGAATCACATGTGCACAGTTGTAGATCTATGCAAATTAAATGAATGAATACATTCAATGACAATAAAACGAGCCATGGGTTTAAAGGGCTGCTCCTGAAGTGGGCTAGTACTTTGCCTTCAGTGCCCTGTTCAGCAGGTGTTTCATTTTTTTTTAAGATCCACCCCCTGTGTGGCTGTGAAGTCCTAATGATAGCATAACTCTGGAGCCCAGATGTGATGCCTCCCTCACTGCAGACCCTCAGAGCTTACCTGGCATGCCGGATGGATGCGATGGCATTGCTGAACTCACTGTCAATGCTGCGGCAGTTGTAGAATTCCTCATAGGCTGGCCGGGAGGAGCCCTGGTACTCGATGCGGCTGATGCGGCAGATGCCCACAATCAGGATGATGAGCATGAGGACGAAGGCGACACAGAGGGCTCCGATGATGATGTAGAGGGAGTGCCGAGGCATGTTGGTGAGGCTCTCAGCCATGTGCCCAGACTTCCACTGCAGGTCTGCAGAATGGTAGCAGTTAACATGCTGCGGCACTAACTTCACATAAGGGTCATCTAAACTGGGAAGGATTATTTTCTGTGATTCATCCAAGCCAAGGTTTAATATCTTTAACATTAAGGGTCACTGACAAACTCCAAAGAAAAAAATAAGAATGCATCTGCTTCGGTTTGGATGTGAAATGTCACCAAAGGACCATGAGTTTTGTTTCCAGTGGATGGTGATGTTTGGGAAGAATGTTTAACCTTTAAGAGCTGGAGCCTTACTAGAAAAGTCTAGAATCCCTGGGGAAAGGGGTAGGCTTGGGGTGTTATCCCCCGGCCCCACTTACTGTTCACACCCTGCTTCCTGACTGCAGGTGTTTTCCCTGCCATGATCCATGGTCTCCCCTCAGAGAACCAAATTAATCCCCTCCTTCCTGAAGTTACTTCCCTTCAGGCACTAAGTCACAACAAGAAAAGTAACTCCCTCATCATTCTCAAAATACAGTTCTTCTACTTGTTGCAAGTATTCCTGTAAAATGACAGAAAGAGAGGCTGGAAAAAGGCACTTGACCCTTCTTGTGGACTTATTGGTAGAACATCATCCCAGATATGGCGACTTTAGACTCCCTGCTGAGGAATGAGCTCTGTAAATGTGCAAAGCTCTATGAACACGATAATGGTGTGACACACTTACAAACACTTCAGAAAATGAGCTCAGGTGTCATGCACCTACCTCGCAGAGCCAGTAACTACTAATGGCTTATCACTCTGCTTCAGACTTCTTTTACATGTTTAAAAAAAGAAATAACATGTTGAAGCTAAAGATGAAGTTCCCCCACTCTCATGTCCTCTCCTCGCCCCACCAATACCAAAATAATTTTTACAAGAGTCAAAAGGAGGAAGACAATCTAAATATTCAACTCTAGCAAGACAGACAGATATTCATTAAACGGTACAAACAAAATCAAAGAATACAGTCAAAGGGGACCTACTCATGTGGTATAATGAGCCAGCAATCATAGTGAGTTTAAAATAGTTATGTGGACAATTAAAAAAAAAAAAGACAAAACTCAGAGTAGGGTCATAAAACTAGCAAGCTTACATGGCTTCCCTAGTAGGGCTAAGCTCTTTAGGAACAACTCATTTAGTCATAACTACCAGAACATGTATAATACCCCGCCCCTTACCCCCTCAAGAGAGGCAGCCTAGGCAACTGATGTCCCTGTAGTGGAGCCAAAACAGGAGCTGAGGTCTGTGTCCACAGCATGCCTCTACAATGGTTGCCTCCAAAGGACAGGGTTGTAAGTGATTTCAGTGTCTTCTGTATACTTTTCAACCCTTTTAATAATAATGACCTATTCTTTCTGCGATCAGGAAACAAATAATACATTATTGGTATAAACGCCCAGATGAGAACCTCCACACAGCAGTGGAAAGAGCATGGACCCTTGGATCACACCAGTTCGCTGTATCCCCAACTCTAACATTCTATCCATCTCCGGAGCCTCTGTTCTCCGTGGCTACAGGGAAGTACCAGTGTCTATCCAGCTGGTCTATTGTGAGCATAAGCGAGGAAACTGAAAAGGTAAAGTGAGAAAAGGCACTTGGTGGGTGGTCCTTTAGGAAGAACAGCTGAGATGCTGGGAGAAGGAAGGGGGGGAAAAGCACACTGTCCCATGAGGCAGATGCTCAGAGCAGAGGATGATAGACCATCGGCTGCCCCTGACCTTCTGCCAGCCTCTATTAGCAGGAACAAAAGTGGAAGAACTGGATGTTGCTTCTGGGGTTGGCATTGGCTGGTAACGTCATATGATGCTCTGTTTGTAGACCTGCATACAAATGGAAATGTCTAGCTAATACGAACAGGATGCGAAAGGAAACTGCAAGTCGAAAGGAGCTGAGCTTTCTCTATTATAGTCATACCACATGGCCACCTCCATTACCCTGCAGGGTCACCACTTTCCTGGTGTCTAGATCTGGGAATCAGAGAACGGTGGGCACAAAAACACACCTCCAGACATCTTTCAATATCCTTGTTCTGTGAAAGCACCGCCATGCATTCAGCTACACTCTCCATGATCTTGGACTCAGAATTGACTATTCCTGACCCTGAAAAGTTACACCCTGAAGGAGAGGACAAGTGGTGAGGCAGACAAGGGGCCAGCCTGCAGAAGCATTCCTTAGCATCCTAATGGAGAAGTAGCCCCTGTTTCTGGTCTGGACACTTCTAGAATGCCTGAAGAAATGGGGGTGAATAAAGAATCTTATGAATGTGCAGCCAGATCACCCGATCCCTAAATATCCCATAGAGACCTGTGACAGCTGGTTTGACATTCTCATCCAAGACTGCCTGCCTAGCTGCTAAGGCAGCAGAGGGAGCTTAGAAGGCTACCTGACCTTTAGTGTGTTCATTCCTCAGCCAAGCTGACCCAGAGACAAGGAAAGCAACATAAGACACCGCAAAGCAATCGTCTCCACAGATGGCAGAAGGTGTTCTGTGAAACCAGAACTGAGGTTCAGTCCCCAAGTCAGGAGCCCTTTTATTTTTTTTTTTTTTAATTTTTCATTTTTTGGCAGGAGCTACTGCCTCCTTGGAGAGACTCCTCTGTTTTCTGGCAGAAAAAGTAAGTGCGCTTCACTTGGTTTCCAAGTATTATAGCATTCGTTCGCTTCAAAATTCAGCAGCAGGCTGGAGTCCAAGGCTCAACAGAACGTGTTTTTTTCATCCATTTAGCATCAACATGAGGGTGGCCAGGGGTGGTTTTCATTCCAGCTCATCACTGAGTGCTCAGATCTGATGGGCAGGGACACTTGTGTGTGTGCGTGTGTGTGTGCGTGTGTGTGTGTGTGCGCACACACAGCACAGCACATGTATAGAGGTCAAAGGACTATTTCCAGCATGGTGTCGGTTCTCTCCTTTGATCATGTGTATCCTGGAGATGCCCCCTGAGCCATTAGACTCAGCAGCAGGTACCTTTATCCACAGAACCATCTCTCCAGCCCTCACAGGAGTTCTTCATGGGCTTTTGAGTTTTATGCATGCTCTGTATATATATATATAAAAACATGTACATCATCTTGATTGTGTATACGTACACGTTCACACATGAGAACTACTGCGAGAAGAGCATTATACCTCATTATGTGGTCACACGGCACTGTCCCACATGGGATGAGTTGCCCTCACACATGAGAACTACTGTGAGAAGAGCATTATACCTCATTATGTGGTCACACGGCACTGTCCCACATGGGATGAGTTGCCCACAGTTTGTATGTCCCTCCATATACACCAGCATTTGCATTCCAAGGTGTTTAGACATTTAAGGAGCATTCTACCACAATTTCTTACCAAACAACAACAACAACAAAAACAAAAAGATAAACAAAACCCTGTTTGGTTTCATCATGTGCCCTCAAGTTTAAAGCTAAATTCATCTTTCCTGTCTTCTGAAATGTTCCTGACAGACGTGAAGGTGGCTGCCTTGCAAGCTAATTTGTTTAGTAGCCAGCCTGGATCTGTGTACTCTAACACTCTAACCCTCTGTCTGAAAGGCAGTGAATGTGCCCTCTCTTGCCAGGTGGCTGCAAATGCCACCCTCCATCCAGGCTCCATCAGCGTAAGATGACGATTTTCCACATCCCCAGAGTCCCATTGCATGAACCATTTACTGGATTGGCTATAGCCCAGCTTGGAGAAGAAATCTTAAACCTGAGCACACTGAATGGGATTATCTCATGGGTCCCAGCAGGTGTGCAACCAGGACTGCCAGCTCAAGAGCTGTTTGGGGGAAATTTCATAAATGTCCCACTCGTAAGTCTCAAGGATCGTCTGCATTTGTGTTTAAATTTGTCTGAAGTTTCTGTGCTTCCTGAAGGGCTTTTACATTGAACATGTTGGGACTGCTGGGAGTGAGGTAGAGAAGCTGTTCTCAGTGAAACAGGGAAGCTGGTGACAAAACCAAATCTATCCAAATTAGACTTCAACTTATTTGCATAATTTATTCTAAAGTACATTGTCCGTAAATATTTCATCATTTATCTTGGTGAACACAGCAAGACTGGCTAATTTACTCATCTAAAAGGAGCATTTTTGTGATGATGTCATTTAATAAGTAAACAATTCTTAAGGTTATGGGGCTGCCTACAACCACAAGGTAAAATATAAAATTATGTCATGTTTTCCATTGGCAGTCATTGTTGATTTTCAGACAATTAATGGATGTGATTTGAATGAAGATATCTCATAGGGACTGGCACTACTTCAAAGGATTAGGAGGTGTGGCCTTGTTGGAGGGAGTGTGTCATTGGGCGGTGGGCTTGAAGGTTTCAGATGCTCAAGCCAGACCCAAAGTTGTTCTCTTCCTGCTGCCTGCAGATCTGAATACAGAACTCTCTGTTGCTTCCCTAGCATGATGTCTCTCTACCTGCTGGCACACTCCCCTTTGTGATGATAATGGACTGAACCTCTGAAATTGCAAGCCAGCCCCAATTAAATGATTTCCTTTTATAAGAGTTGCTGTGGCCGGGTGGTGGTGGCACACACCTTTAATCTCAGCACTTGGGAGGCAAAGGTAGGCGGATTTCTGAGTTCAAGGCCAGCCTGGTCTACAGAGTGAGTTGCAGGACAGCCAGGGCTACACAGAGAAACCCTGTCTCAAAAATACAAAAAAAAAAGAGTTGCTGTGGTCATGGTGTCTTGTCACAGCAATGGAACACTAAGATAGAAGTGGGACATACTACTTCATAAAGAACCATTTGCAGTACACCTCTGATGTGAGTGTCTACTGTGTGCTGTGATAAAGCATGAAGGAGAAAGCTAGGGAGAAGTGAGCCCTGGAAGCTTAGGTCTTTAGACAGATACTAGTGTCAGCAAAATGTCACTGAATCATGAAAGTACAGGTGTGCCAAGGCAGCACAGGCAAGCTGTACTGAAACAGAGGAGGGGACAGAGTGATCATTTAACTAAGAGTCAAGAGAGCTTGCACAGTGAGGGTCACTCAACATAAAGCAGGGGTGAGGGAGAGCAGAGGGAAGACTACCCCAAGCAAAACAGCAGAATGGGCTCAGAGCTGGAGCAGAAGAGTAGGACATAAGACCAATGGAAGCCAGTGTGAGGAGGCTGAGGCAGACAGGCCCAGTGAAGGGGTACCTCCCTGGGGTGGGCCACTGAGGCTCATGAAGCAACTAGCAGAGCCTTGGGTCTTGATGGATTTTTTATTTTAATAGTACTGGGCATGGCTGGGCTCGAGGGTTTGAATGTTTCCATATGCACTGAGAAGATGTGCCTGGCTCTGAGGCAGTGGTTCTCAAACTGTGGGTCTCAACCCCATTGAGGGTCAAGTGACTCTTTCACAGGGTCGTCTATCAGATACCCTGCACATCGAATCTTTACATTATGGGTCATAACAGTAGCAAAATTACAGTTATGGAGTAGCAATGGAACTAAGTTTACAATTGGGAGATCACCACAACACGAGGAACTGTATTAAAGGGCCGAAGCACTAGGAAGGTTGAGAACCACTGCCATAGGGCTGAGTATAGAAGCCAGTTCAGGGGCTACTCTAGTATGGGGCAGAGCAGGTAGTGGCTTGGCCTGGGATGGTGGAGACAGTGTGAGTCGCTGAACAAGTGAATATGACATCAGGGATGGAATTAGATGGGGGAGGGAGGCTTGTCAGGGAGAGAATGAAATTTCACTCTCACTTTCATGGCTTGTGTGGCTGGATGCATGAGGTGCTACAGCTAAGTAGGGGTCACCTTGGAGTACCAAGAAAGAGCAAGCAGGAGATCCAGAGCTCTGTTCTATAAGGAATAAATTGGAGATGCCATTAATAAAGCACCCCAGTGAGAGGGGTGGCAGAAAACTGTACTTGCTGTGAATGTCACTATTTTGGTTATTAATTTTAGGCTGGCATTTATTGAGAGTTCCATCTATGTTGGGTACATGCAGACAAAACATGCACACACATACAATAACTGAAACAAACAAACTGAGCTACAGTGGGATCCTGGTATCAGAGAACATCCACAGATCAGGGAGTCTTGCCCTAGCCTGCCATTGTTCCTGGGTGAGGAAGGCCTGGAGATGCAACTCTGGGGGAATGGAGGAGCAGACTATGACAACTAAAGAAGAGGAGTAGCAGAGGGCTTTGCTAAGGCTGGGAAGTGCATATGGAGAGACAGCCCTGCCTTTGGCTGTATCCAGGGTCTATCCGCTGAGCAAAGACCCAGGTTTGATAATGCTAAACTGAGGCCAGTGAGTTGATCAAATTCTAAAGCCACCCATCTGTCCTCCACAGCTCTCGAGTCTGAGAACTCTTAAAGTTCCAGGGGTCGACATGATTCCCACACCACATTCCTCCAGCAAGGTGATTCAAAAACATGAGGTCCTTAAAGTACAAAGATGGGCTTCTGCCTGTACCAGTCTTGGTGCTGTGGCTGCCTTCCATAATCCTGTGTACTTGGGAAGCATCTCCAACTAAAACATTAGCCACTTGAGGGCTATGACCTAAGGATTTTTGGGAAACTGTGTGTCCAACCAACAGAATGGAAAGCTGAATATGGCCAACAGAGGAAGGTCCCTGCTACAGAAAGAAGGAAAATTGCTTCCGTGAAGTATACTCTTCAGACAGCAGACAGACTCACTAATTAAAGCCCACAATTTAACTGACACCCGCCCCCATGCATGGAACTGTCACTCTAAAATTTTTAAGGACCAAGAAATAAGCTGGCCCAACACATCTTTTTGTCCTTTCTTGGTAACCCTTGGGATTTCCCCTTTTTGAGATTTTTATTTTATGTGTTGTGCTGGCTGGTTTTGTGTCAACCAGACACAAGCTAGAGCCATCAGAGAAGGAGGAGCCTCAGTAGAGGAAATGCCTGCATGAGCTCCAGCTGTAGGGCATTTTCTCAATCAGTTATCAGTGAGAGAGGGCCTGGCCCTTTGTGAGTGGTGCCATCCCTGGATTAGTCATCCTGGCCTCGGTGCCATCCCTGGACTGGTCATCCTGGCCTCAGTGCCATCCCTGGACTGGTCATCCTGGCCTCTTTAAGAAAGGAGGCTGAGCAAGTAAGGAAAGCGAACCAGCAGCACCCCTCTGCCTTGGCCTCTGCATCCGCTGCTGCATCCAGGTTCCTACCATGTCTGAGTCCCTGTCCTGACTTCCTTCAGTAATGAACAGCATGTAGAAGTGTAAGCCAAATAAACCTTTTTCTCCCCTACTTGCTATTTGGTCATGGGGTTTTGTCCCAGCAATAGAAACTCTAATGAAGATGTGTGTAGGTGTTTTGCGTGCATTTGTGTAGATGTACCACATGCATGTGGTGCTCATGGAAGCCAAAATAGGGTTCAGATTCCCTATAACTGGCGTTGTAGACTGTTGTGAACTGGCATGTAGGTCCTGGGAACAAAACCACCTGGGTCCTCTGAAAGAGCATCCACTTAAGGACTTAAGGACTGAGCCAACTCCCCACCCCCATCAACTGACCAATTCCACCCCAACCCCTTACAATGTGAGCATTTAGATGAGTCTCATTTTGTTGTATTTTTAAGAGTTTTTTATTTGTTATTCCCCTCTGTGTCTTCATCTAATTCTGTCTACAAGTTTGTCCACATAGAGGCAAGCTTTTCTTTTCTTTCTATTTTTCTCTCTCTTCAGCCTCTCTGGTTCCTCCTTTTTCATTTCTTTCTATATTTTATAGTATTTGACTTTCTTGCTTTTAATATTCTCATGTTTTAATTTTTTACTCCTCTTCTTACATCTTCCTTATCTTTTTTTGAACTTTGTCATGAATGAGAAATCACTTCTTATTTTCCTTTTCTTTACCTTTCCTTTGGTCCTCTCTATAGCTTTATTTACCCACCCCCTTTTCTTTCTCCTTCTGCTTATTTAATCCTGCTTCTTTCCCCCTTTCCTACCATTTCTCTGACTCATTCCCTTAACTCACTCACTCACTATTTCACACTTCTTTACTACAAATAATATTTAGCTTCATGCCATATTCTACATTTTCAGCTTTATAGTCATCAGTGACAGGTTGATGGGCTGTATTTGATTTTTGAGTTTACTTCTGTATTTTATATAATGTGATGTAGTTGCTTCTAAAAGCAGTTTGTTCTCTTCCCACCTAGTTATACTGGAAATTGAGCCTTCCAGGGTAGGCTGTTCAATAACAAGGACAACATATGACCCCCCACACAGAAGAAACATCCAAACTAATAGATGCACAAATTACAACCAAGGAGTATAAGGAATATGAGAAAGCAAGGCACATGACTGTCCCAAGTGATCCAAACTCCACAACCACTGGACTGACTTAAGTGGCTAAAGTACCAGGTGATGATTTCAAAATATTTCTGGTAAGAATGATCGGTGATCTGTAAACAGATACAAACAAGCAGAGGAGTCCAGTCCAGGGCCTGGAGTGGAAAGTCAGCCTTGAAGAAAATAGGGTGTGGGGGAACGAGTCAGGAAAGTAAATGAGAAAATCATTGATGAGGGTGAAGAAAGTTGGCAACACAGAAGAAAGTCCCAGCAAAAAAAAATTGAGATTCTGAAAAAAAATAAACAAATGGAAATGTTGGAGACAAAAGATCCTTAAGGAATAAAATGTAAAATCACAAGGAATGCATGACCAATAGCCACAATCATAGCAGGAAGAAATTCTCTGAGGGGTGGGGAGACAAGGCTAATGAAACACTACAATCAAACATCTCTAACAGAAAAGGAATTAATTAAAAGAGCATGACCACAGATCTAGGAACTGGAGGATTTGCTCAAGAGACCAAACCTAAGTCCATGGGCTGACAGGGTTGAGAGAAACACTATGAGCGTAGCAAAGGTAGCCAACAAAATTACAGCAGACATTTTCCTATGTCTAGGAGAGAATCAGACATTCAAATATAAGAAGCATTTCGAACCAAGTGGACATGACCAGAGAAGAACATCTCCTGAATTTGTATTTTAAAAGACTTGTGTAATAAAGAGGAACATAAATATATTTAACATACAAAGGAGGCATCAACAGTTAACATCAGCACACAGAAGGCCTCTGCACGAGGTTCCTTATACATTAATTCAGCTTCTCTTCTTGAAACAAAATTTAGATTCTTTGTAGAATAATACATCTTCATCACTGACAAAAATAACAACTTCAAATGTCATACAAATTTAGAGAATGATCACAAACAGACTCATCTTCTCGTGTTCGAGGGTATGTCTTCATGGAAGATTGTTCAGAGATAAGAGGGGAAATTATCAGAATGGAAATAATGTCATGCTGAGCAAATACTACCCGAAAGGTTGATGCAGGAAGATTGTAAACTTTGAACTTCTTGGTCCGACCAATCTGAACTTCATAGTAAGACCATCTCTTATAGCCAACAAAAATGGAGTCATGTGTGCTACCCTTTCAAGAGTAACGAAAGCCAAGATGTTATGGTGCCAAGATGGTATTTATGCATGGCTACCAAACACTATCTTGGCTCTTCATTTTATTCTGTTTATAATAGTCGTCTCGGGCACAGACATATTTTAGGAAATTTCATATCAAATCCTGCAACATGGATGTCTAAAAACAAACTGTAACCACTCTGGCAGAAAGATAATACTCTAAAGAGAGATAGTATGTCTTTTCTTTTGGCTATCATACTATTAAAAGCAGTGGACTCTAAGGAATTGTAAGTTCCCCAGGAATCTCTTTCTGGAAAGCAAAGCCCAAAGCCCTGGTGTGGCCAGAAGAACTTGTCTATCAAAAAAAAAAAAAAAAAAAAAAAAAAAAAGATTAAGCACAGTTTTGACACCTTGTCAGACCACCTTATAGAACCAACTGGAATTGAAACAGTTGGGTCAAAGATAGACGGGACCACAGCTTGACCAGGGAAATTCAGTCCCAGGAGGCCACCTGGTTTGATTTGGTTTTACTGGGGTTTTGTTTGTTTGTTCATTTGCTTGTTTGTTTCTGAGGCAGGGTTTCTGATTGGGACCTGTGGGTCACCGACTTGGCTAAGATAACTGGTCAGCAAACCTCAGGGATCTTCATGGCATCTGCCTTCAAAGCATTCGGATTATAAATGCATGCCACCCCACATGGCTTTTGATGTAGGCAAGAAGGATCTAAACTCTGGTCTTCATACTCATCCAGAAAACACTTTATTGACTGAGCCATCTCCCCATCAAGGACTAGAGTCAGCAGTGAGAACATCCAGAAAGAAGTACTCTTTGAACACCATTCCTGTGAAAAGAATCATCTGGAATTGGGAGGCAGCACTTCTCCAGGCACCTGATTGGATCAAATGAAATTTTACTGCCATATTTAAGTAAGAAAATGTTTTACAATGGGGAAATATTTGTCTGCTTTCAAAACAGATAAAAACACAAGCCCGTGTTAGGGCTGGTCACCTCCGTAAGGAAGCTACACTGCTCTAGGACATCAGACTCTGATCCTGACTTTTCCAAATGTCAGTCAGTTCACCAACAGCTCCAGTGCCTTTCAGCTCTTCTTTCGCATTCATCCTTGCTGGATTTTTCTCCAAGCAACTGAAGGAACCTACTCTGTTCAAAGACACTTGAAAACACAAAGCCAGAGGGAATTCAAATCCTGGTTTGCTATTTAGAGTTTCCAGAGAGGCTGCATTTTTTGATAGTATTCTAATGGCTGTCTGTGAAGCACATCTTTTGGCTGACCAAGTAGTAGTGAACTTTGGATGACATTTGAAGACTCTCATCCCAGTGGAAAGGCTGGATGCACTCTCAAGGACTGGGCATGACAGAAAGCAAAAGAAAAAAGAACTACTGGGACTCTGCCAACAGGGATGACTGAAATGGTCCCTCTGAGCCTTGCCATGGTCATTGATAGAGGGACTTTTGGTCATAGTTAGCACCTTCTTCTTGCTGAAAGAAATATCCATAGTCAATTGAGATACTTACGGATTTCACAGTTTGCTCCCACCCAGCCATGAGGACAGTGGCAGGTATAACCATTGGGCTGGTCCAAGCAGGTGCCAGCATGATGACAAGGGTTGCTGTCACATTCATTGATGTCAATGTCACACTCTTCACCTAGGAGGATAAAGAACATTAACAGTGATGGGCTATACCTCTATCCCCCATGAATTCCTTGAAAAACAAGACAAATACACAAGCAAACAAGATCCCTGGCTGTTGGTCACAACCTTCCAGCTACAGAGCCCAACTTCCTACTTATACAAAGTGAAGAACTCTCCCTTGCAGACCAGGGACTTCTTACTTAAGGAAAAACTGAGTAACCAAAAAACACTATTAAGAAGAGCCCATGAAGAAGCAAAGCTTTTCCTACATCTTAAACCTTTTGAGGTTGACCTAAAAGGCAAACTTAGGTTTTCAATATTATTAAAGTCTACTTTACTTTGGAGCCAGAAGCTAAATCTCATGCCCTTTTATGAAGCTCCAGGAAGCAGGACACTCACAGTTCATGATTATTTTGTAGTCAAGCGTTTGGATTTGCTAGGCTAGATATTGACTTTTTAGTGGACACAGTTGAATACCCAGTTTCACAAGTCCTTTGTGACAACTGATTCTCCTTTTTTTTTTAAAAGATTTATTTTATTTATTTTATGTGTATGATTACACTGTAGATGTGCAGATAGCCATGAGCCATCATGTATGTGGCTGCTGGGAATTGAACTCAGGACCTCTGCCGGCCCCCTTGCTCTGGCCTGCTCACTCTGGCATAGTTCACTGTAGCTGCCTTCAGATTTACCAGAAGAGGGCATCCAATCTCATTATAGGTGGCTGTGAGCCACCATGTGGTTGCTGGGATCCGAACCCAGGACCTTTGGAAGAGCAGTCAGCCATCTTGCCAGCCCTGAATCTCCTTTCTTAATGCTTGGATTCGGTAGGAAAGGGACAGAAAATTTCAGTGGGGACCTCAAGCCCCACTAAAGCGACAGTTACAAACATGAGATTAGCCCAAATCTGACACACTTCTTTCTGAGAAATGTGGGCCCAAAAGATGCTCACATCCACTCCAATCTGTTCTTCCCCTACAATGAAGACAGCCAGACCCTGCTACCACCCAGCATCCTGGGTTTCCTCACCTGCCCACAGAGCCTGTTGTAACATGCCAAACCAGCATACAGGCTAACATCACTGTGATCCAAACATCCCCATATAGGAAGTATCTTGCTGGCAAAAGCTCCATGAACAAAGACTCTTAAACAATTTCACAGTCGTCACAATCAACTGATACAAGATGAATCCATGCCTTAAACCTAAGGGCCTCTCATTGAAGCTGAAGAGGATACTTCACACCAAGGCAATCTCTCTTAAAGAAAAAAATTTAAAAAAAAAAAAACAGAAAAGAGAAAAAATAAACCCTCATTTGCTTAGATAAACACAGAAAGGGATGAAACAAACAACCAACCAACAAACACTACTGTCATCGCCACAATCAACTAATACCAGAACCAAGCATTTGTCCCATCTTCAGAAAGCAGCATCTCAGTGCACTTCCAGGCTTATTTAGCATTAAATTGCCTTTCTAACTGCTATTGGTTTACTTCACATTTATAAAACCACCATATGTTACTTGTAAGTCATTTTAAAGGAAAAATCTCACACAGAAAGATTTCATGTCTGTTCCATTTGGCACTCTTTGCATAAGTGGCATTTGACTATGTCAAGTCAAACCTGTCGAACAAAATGCCCACTGTCTCAGAGTTATCCTAAAATGATTATAATCATTTCATATAAGTCAGGACGAGGCGAATTTGTTTCTTGCAATAAATACACTTTACATCAAAAGAGAGGACACAAACTTGATCCTTCATGCTAACCTGTCTTACTGAACCAGTTTAAAACATGGTCCCTGTGTATCAGCAGGGTTATCACTTCTAGAAAAACAGGGCATAAACTACACCATCGCAGATGGCATTACATGGTAGACTGGTGGTAAGGCACATCCACAGGGCCTACTGAGAAAGGCTGAAAAGCAAAAATCAAACATGTTCACAGATAAACACATCAGCGCCACTTAGGAAGCCAGCCTTAGCGGAGATATTTACTACACAATAGCCTGCATCAGCTGATAACACAGGCAGATTTGGAAATGAGACCCCTATGACCTAAACAGCAATAGCGATAGAAACAGCCTGGCTCTCCCCAACCTTCACAGCGGGCAAAACCCAACACCCTGCTCTGCTCCATCAAGTGCAAAGGTGATGCCACACCCTCTGTGTACAATGGGACCATAAACTCACTGTGGTCCTCAAGCTTCAGCTTCTCAAGTGCTGAGATGGCAGGCATGGGCTGACCACACTCGGCCAAACATCAGTCTTCCTGTGAGTTTCAACATGCTGATGTTGTTCTTAGTCAATACGCATTTTGTCCTGGTTTAGCTTTTAGTACTAGCTATGTGTGTCTTTACTAATGGTCACCTTAACGAATTCGAGCTTTTGTGAGCCTGAGACAGTTGTCTTTCTAGTTGACTCATTTATTATTTTCTTTCACCTGAGTTAGAAAAAAACAAAACAAAACAAAACAAAACAAAACTCAGTGCTCTTCCATGACTGCTATTCTTGAATAGCATTTGTGAAGAGATGCAAAAACGACTTCTCCTGGACTGATGCTGGCGATTAGGACCTGAACTTGCAGTCTTTCACAATTCCTTCTTAATCTATCGTTCTCTCTCCCTTCTTCTCTCTCCCTCCCTCTCCCCTCTCTCTCCTCTCTCCCTCTCTTCTCTCTCTCCCTCTCTCTCTCTTTCTCTCTCTCTCTCTCTGCATACACATGTACACACATGTGTATGTAAATGTACACACACGTGGAAGGCAGAGGTTTACATTCGATGTCCTCCTCTGTCACACTCCATTTTTTTTTTAAAATGTGTATGAGTTCTTTGCCTTCATGTATGTCTGTGTACCACATGCATGCCTGGTGCCAGAAGACACCAGAAGAAGGTGTCCTGAAACTGAAATTATAGATGGATATAACCCACCATGTTGGTGCTGGGCATCAAAGCAAATCCTCTGGAAAACATGTTGTGCTGTTATTTTCCCAGCCTCTGCCTTATTTTTTGATACAAGGTTTCTCACTGAACCGAGAGCTCACAAACTAGCTAGACTGGCTAGCCAATAAGTTAGGTGGCCCCTCTTTCTCTGCCCTCCCTTTCCCAGGGCTAGGATTACAGACATATACACCATTTCTCACATAGGCGCTAGAGGTCCAAACTCAGGTTGCATGGCAGGCATTTAACCAGCTGAGCCAGTTCCCCAGCCTTCAATCTACTACTTTGTAAGAGGCAGGGTGGATAAATTGTAGACTGGGTAGTATTTAGAGAAGGCTATAGCCATATTGACTCATTTGTGATGCTTTCTTTGGGTAAATGGGGACATATAAAACTACTAAAACATATCCCAAATCACTGCTGTTAGTAAAGCCTGGCATTAGGAGAGTCCATGCTCAAAGGAGTTGATGACAATCTCTGCAACCACAGTAGCTACTGTTGAACATGTGCAGGCCCCAGGCAGGCGCTTTCACGTGTTCATTAATATTTCAATAGAATTTTATTATAGGTGAAGCAAGGTTCAAAAAAACATTATTTAGATCTTTTCCACGGGAATCTGTCTTAGCCACCCCTATAAACTAAAAGTCTGAATGAAATATTTGAAAAATAAAACTCCTTGAAGAACTGAACACCAGGCCTTCCAGAGCGCCAAGAAGCCAAGTGTGGCAGCTGCATGCCACAAGTCCCCCTGAGGTCGACCAGCAGCCCGATCCTAACCACAGTGGTTTTACTGAACTAAGGGAAACAAAAGCTGGAGTTTGTCCATATGTTGGGAATGCTGCTGCAGAAGACAGATAAGCAAAGCACGTGAAATACTAAAGTTTGCTGTCTCCCATCCCAGTATGATGCTGTCTCCCAATTTGATGCTGTCTCACTAGAGTTTGCTATTTAAAAAGCAAGTGTGCATTGAATTCTAAAAGCCTAGCCACTAGGGGGAAGAGACAGAAATCTCCCAAACTTGTATCATAGGAGGAGGAATTCAAGGTTCACCACCCAGAGTGCCTCAGTGAAGCTACTGAGCATCCCATCTTAGCAGCAAGACACCACAACTACTACAGTAGAGGGTCAAACAAAATGATCAACATAAAAAGTTTGGCATTATGAAAACCAGCCACATGACTCACAGTGTTCGTTACAATGACCAGAAGGAGGAGGAGAAGACGGTATGGTAAGAGTCCACCTGTCCACTTTTAAAAGTCACGTAGCTACAGTAGATTTTAGGTAGCAAGGCTGTATTGGCAATTGAACAGACACATCGATCAACAAAAAAAGAAGGAAGAACTCAAAACAGACCCACACAAACATTGCCAACTGATTTTTGACCAAGGTTCAAAAGCAGTTCGATGAAAGGAAACAGATGGCCTTTGGAACTAATGAAACAAAATTTAAAAGGAAAAAAAAAACAAAAACAAATAATGTCTAGTTGGAAAATTCCATAAAGGGACACAGTTGGGGAAGCAGAGTAACTAGACCAGAGAGGCCTCACTGAAGGGCAGGGCTGGAGAAGCTGAGATGCTGACCTAACAACTTTGGAAATGAGTTGCATTAGGATGCTGTCCGTGTTGAGATATGGATGTGGTCTTATGTAGCCTAGACTGACCTTGAACTCACTATGTAACCAAGGACGATCTTGAAGTTGTAATCTTCCTGCCTCCACCTCTGGAGTGCTGAGATTTATATGCTTGAACCACCCTGCTTGCTTAGGCCTGGCTAAACTAAATAAGCTGTAAGCAGGCCCTATAGTCTAGCTGGAAAAGGGATTGCTTAAAAGAACACAAGGTAGCAAGTTTGATACTGCTCTGGCAAATATTGGAATTGAATGATGTATCGAATGGATGTTGGATAGTGGAAACTACTTAGGTTGCTATTGGTGTGTGGGAGTTAGGGATAAATTAGAGATAACCAGAATGATCCCTGTGGTGCTGGATTAGAGTTGGGACATTACCATTAGCCTCCATTAAACTTAACATAGGACCAGATAGGTGCATGGTAGGATGCACATGCATCATTTGCACACATTGTACACATATAGTATTAGATACATACATATACTTCCTTGTCAGCCAAGAGGCTCTAGGATATCTAAAAGTGATGATATCCTAATGGCAACAAGTAATTTTAGTGTCTAAAATTTACTTCTAGTATTCTCCAATAAGGAGCCAGGGGACCTTGGAGAAATGGATGACTCCAGGATAGGGCAGGAAATAGACAAGATGAGACCGAAGAGTCTTAAAACATCAGAAAGTATGCAAGGCCTGAAACATAACAAACCAGCAACGCCCACACCCATATAGAGATACGTAGAAGGAGCACAGGAGCCAAATGAAAGGCCTCCCAGTACCCAAAGTGGGAACACTGTGAGCAATAAAATAAACTAAAGAGTGTTGTTCTGTAACACAAACCATACACTAAGTACCCATGAGTCCTCAGTGATTCAATTAAATGATTGAACAAACTAATAAATGGCAGAGAATAAACAAATCTCTCACAGGGAAGAATTCCAAATAGTCCTTTAGCAACCCCACCCTAATACTGTGGAGCATAGCCCCATCATTAAGGGTAAACAATGCCGAGTGATTTCCTTCCACACAGTGCAGCATGGGAAAGAGAGAGAGTGAAACAGTGGGAGAAAATCTAACAAACACTTCAGCTAGTGACCAAGGTTATCAATAGCCACAAGCTGCAAGGATAGCAATGGGGCCTTGATTTGCTGTGACAG
>NW_022196896.1:109884217-109903715 GCF_008632895.1 Mastomys coucha
AGAACACCAGGCATGAAGGGACCCTTCACCATGGAGGCTATGCAGATAGCAAAACAGACACATTAGAAATGCTTGACATTTTGCCATAGAGAAATTCAAGCTAAAGCCTCAGGTAGCACTCACTCTAAGGCTAACAGATTAGCAAAGTCTTGGAGAAAAGGGCGGATGCCAAGCCAAGAACTGAATGAAGGTGGGGACCTCTTCCAGATCATGGTCCTATAGAGAGAGCTGTGCAGAAATGCCAGGCTGGGAGAACAGGGAAACTCTCTCATTTGCTTAAATGACATTACTTGTCTAACACACTCTACTCCATCAATGAAGAGGTTCTCAGCCACTCACTAGTTTGTCAGTTGGAAGTTTTACAAAACCTCAAATATGCTGAGAGAAAAGTAGGTAAACAAGAAAAAGAAAAGAAGGTCAGAGACTGAAGAGAAGGCTCCAGAGAACCTGGGTTCAAGTCCCAGCATCCACCTGGTGGTTTACAACCACCTATAACTCTAGTCCCAGTGGGGTCCTATACTATCTTCTTGTCTCTGTGGGCACTGCACACACATGTGTTCATGCAAAAAATATCAAAGTTATTCCACAGTTTCCAGACAGAACAACTTACAGTGACAATAATCCCATTTGAAGTACTGCCCAGCATTTAAACATTAAAAGGAGAAAAGAATAGATAATCTATGAGTTTATTGTATGCTCGAGATCTCCAAGACAGTTTACTAAATAACCCATTGGAAACAAGATAGATATTTATTTAGTAAATATAAAATAAATAAACAGAAAATAAATAAATAAATAAATAAATATTACTATAGTAAATATTTCATAGTTTCTCACCTAGAAAATTTTCAAAGTAAATTTCAAATGGATTAAAGATTAAATGCTCAACTCACACATTGCTATAATGATACAGGAGGCTATTAATAAAACCTGGAGAGTGAAAGCCATTTGAGAAACAAGGACAAAAAGGAGGAGGAAGTCAAGTTAATTATGAAAAGCTAAAATATAATACATGTAAAAACAGAACACCCTGTGCACATTTGAAAGGCAAGGGACAAAGAGAAAATACTTACGGCCTTGTCAGATAAGTTTAATGCATTCAAACTAAACAGCTAAAGAAATTAGTGTGAGCATCCTAGCAGAAAAACAGACATAGCTATGAACAGGGTGTTCACAAAAGAAGGAACACAACTGACAAGAAATATGTCTCTAAAGTCTTCAACTCTTAGAGCAGCAGACCTTCAAACTAAACAATAAAGAGACACAGCTGCGTACAGGAATGATATCTCTGGAGTATGTGTGTCCAGACAAGAACACAGACAGTCATGTCATTAGGTATAAAATTAGCATTTTTGTCTTGTCTTGTTTTGTTTTTCCTTGGAGAACATGACAGATATGTAAGAATCTGTTCTCCCGGACCCCCGAGTCTCTATTCTTTGGGAATTGTACTCAAAGCAGGGAGGGGAACATATAGAAAAATACACATGTAAAAACATTCCTTTCATTACTGTTTATAATAAGGAAGCATTCTTAACTGCCAAAATTCAAACTGACGATGAAGTAAAAACAAATCATGGCATTTCACAGAACTGACTACAGGACAACCAGTAAAAACACTTTAGAAATAAAAACACTGGTGCTAGAAAGATGTCTCAGCTGTTAGGAGCACATACTGCTCTTCCAAAGAACTCCTCTTCTGTTCTCACCCCGCCACATTGGGCAGTTCACAACCACCTAAAACTCCAGCTCCAGGGATCTAATGTTCCCTTCTGACCTCAGAGGTGGGTTCCTGCGTATATGTGCACATAACCCCCCATGACACACACATACACATAAAATTATAAAACAGTAAAATATTTAAAGGTGTAATTCTTGATATGGAAACACATTTATCATTTACTTATTCATTTATTCTTGGTTAAAAGTAGGCTGCCAAAATAACATGGATATTATGATCCCATTTTTGTCCATTTATGTACACACCTACACTGTATGCCATAATCTATACATAGAGCTTCAGGAAAACCTCTTGGACGTTAATATGTTAATAATGTTATTTTCCAGCAGTATGATGTTAATGGGTGAGTGATTTCAATAACTTTAAATCTTCTCATTTCTTTCATGCTTTTTATTTATTACTGGTGAGATAGAAATATCTGGAAAAGACCCAGGAATCTCCCCCACCACATTTTTTTTCCTCTGCCGACTGATATATAAATGTCTCTCTGTGTTTATAAGCCATCAGATAAACAAAACCATCTGCAAGTCATTTTCTGGAGCAAGCCCATTTCTCAGTTTCAGGACAACCCAGAAGGAAAGCACAGGATGTGAAACAGAAAAAAATAGAAAAAAAAAAAAAGATCAGAAGTTGGTCCTTCCCCAGCCACTTGGCTGTTGGCACCCTTCCCCAAGGGTAAACAGCTCAGGCTTCCCCAGAAAGGACTAGACAGTGGACTCTGAAAAATGCTGTAGGGCTTCTAGGTGGCTGAAGTGTCCCAGAAAGAAAGGTCAAGACTAAGTAAGGGAGCCCCTATCAGAGGATGCCACGTGTAACTCTACAGGGCACCTGCCTTCTTCTTCCAAGTACAGCCTTCTCCCAGCCTTCCTTCTCCCAACCTCATAGCGGAGGGACCCTTTGCCTTAGTTGACTTAACAAAGTACAAAAATATAGACCTTGTGTTCTTTTCTTATGTGCATGTATGTGTGTACTGGATGTGTGCATGTACATATGGGATACATGTGTGGGCACGAATGCTCATGTGTGTGGACACCAGGGGACCACCTTGAGTGCTATTCTTCAGTCACCAGTCACCTTGTGTTTTGAGACAGGGTCATCCACTGACCTGGAACTTGCCATGCAGCTAAGTTAGCTGGTTGGTGAGCTTGCCTGGCTCCCCTTCCCAGCTCTGGGAGGACAAGTGTGTCACCTCACTCAGCTTTTGTGTGTAGGTCCCAGTGATGTAACTTGCTTAGGTCCTTATGCTTGCTCAGCAAGTTCTTTACCTACTACGCTACGTCTCCAGGCCTGACCTTCACTTATTCTTTAGTCTGAGTTCCACAGGGAAAACTAAGGTTGAAATTTGGAATATTCTGGACTCTTGTGGCTGCAGACTTCCTGTGAGAGTCTAATGAAAACTGAGACCCTCCCCTCAGCACACACATTCAACATAACATCTTACGTCTACTTTCACGTAAGGTCCCTGAGCACATGTGGGTATGGCATGGACAACAAATCCTGTTAGCTTAAGTCTCCCAGTATAGAATTAACTCCCTGACAGTGTTCAGAAGCCACTGAGGAGTGAACCCAGCTCCTGTGTCCTCAACTGTTACAGCCCACTCCAGTGGGCATTCCCATATGACCTTGAACCCTTCTTCCCCAACACCACCAATTGTCTACCATTCTCAAAAGTCTGTTACTTTTACCACATTCAATAAAAATAAAACAGTATCTGAATAGAGCTTGCACAAAGGACACACTCCTGTCCCTTTCACACTACATTAATACTACCACTTTCAAGTGTTCTCTTAAAGGCCCCTGGCTTATGCTTCAAGGCTCCTGCTCTGAAAATGTACAGGGATGGCAGTCGCAGCAAATCTAAATGAAAAATGCTCACTTCAGAAGAGCCTACTTTAATGACAACACAGTCTATCACTTTAAAATAGATCTCACTGAGGCAATGCCTCCCGACATTTTACAATGACATCTTGGCTTTGCAACAGTTCGAGGCAGAGGGTTTGGGGGTGGTCTAACCTCGGCAACCACACGAACTATGTGGTGAGTTTGAAAACACACTCCCAGATGACTCACCTGTGAACCCGGGTGCACAGATGCATGTGCCATTCAGCCCCTCGCTGTCACAGGTACCTCCATTCAGACAGCTGATGTTAGCACAGGGATCCTTGTACAGTTCACAGTGTGTTCCTGCAGAGAAGCAAACAAGAGAGGGTGACTCATGGAGCCCTCCCTGGTTCCTGTAGCCTTCAAAAGGGAGGTATCTCACCAGCATGTGACCACACTGGGGACAGGTTCATGATGTGTGTGTGTGTGTGTGTGTGCATTTGTGTGTGTGTGTGTGCAGGAGTATGCACCTGTGTATGTGTGTGAAACATATGTGTGTGCATGTCTATGCGTATATGTGTGTGTTGTGTACATTTGTGTGACAATGTCTGTGAATGCATGTGTGTGTATGCTTGTGTGTATGCTTGTATGTGCATGGGGTGTATGCATGTATATGTGTGAATGAATGTATGCATATGTACACATGTGTGTACATCTGTTCTTGTATGTACATGAATGGATGTGTGCCCACTCCTTACTTTAGGATATCATAAAAATGTCCCTTATTAGAAAATAACAAATTTAATCCCTGCCCATGGACTCTACTATCTTATCTCCCATGTCCTCTACATATCCCAAAGCCTATGGCATTTATAGAAAGCCAAAAACCTGAAAGTTAAAGGTTCTCAGTGGCTTGCTCCAACACCCATGAACATATAGGCAGCAGTAATTGACTTTTATGAGTTGCTGGGGGTGGGAGCAGGCAGTTATAGAAGAGGTATTAGGCAGATATGGGGGAAATGAGGAGGAGATGGGGTGTATATATAACAACATTTCATTGTGTAACTGTATAGAATTCTCAAAGAATAAAAGAAAAAAATCCCAATGGCAAACACTGAGTCTCCAAAGGAAACATAAAGTGCTTGACAATGGAGAGACTTTTCAACATTGCTGAATGACAGCGAAGGTAAGACTGGGAGTCATCCCAGACCCTTTGAAGGAGAAGAAAACTTACATCCTGATCCAGGTGAGAACATAAGCAATGAAATGCCCATCCTGACAGTCTCAAGTAAACGGAGCATGAAGCGAGTAAGAGCCATAAGATGCTGACCTCACTGACCCTCCACTTCCTTCCCCAGCTCCTATTGCTCAAGTGATTGCCACACCCAGTGATTCATCCTGCGGGCTCTGACACATTGCTGGCCTTTCTCTCCTTTCTTTGTCACTGCCTTAAGAAATGATGCTCAAGAAAGCGGGTGAGAAGAATATAAAATGGACTTACTGCCTACACACGCAATTGCCCTACTTGAGCAGACCATTTTAGAACAGCCGCCCTTAATTTCTGGTTGTGCGCTGAATATGATCAATGCCATATTCAAGCATTGATCAGCATCTTGCCTGGGATTTTTCCCAAGAGTTTTCCAGATCTCACTGATTCATACCTGCAGGAAGCGGTCTCCCCTAACATGATCTAACTCCCTCTCTGTGTCCAGGGCCTTGAAGGCAACCCCCCTGTCCCGGTAATATGAAACTTTCTTCTGCATTTGGATGTACATGATCTCTTCCTGAAGTTTCCCTTCCTAGAGTCTTGGGATGCAGCTCATTCAGTGTTTGATCCCCAAAACCACAAAATCCAGGCACACATATGTATATGTATGTGTGTACACACATACAATCCCAGTACACCAAATTTTGAGGCAAGAGAATCAGTTTAGAGTCATCCTTGGCTCCATAGCAAGTTCAAGACCCTGTCTCAAAGAGAGGGAGTGAGAGACAGAGACAGAGAGAGTGAGAGACACAGAGAGAGTGTGTGTGTATTCCCTAAGGAAGAGCATACCCACTGAATATCCAATACAAAATGGTCAAATCTGAAAACACATACATACAAGTAATATTACATGAGTTGAACAGGTTGCGTTTATATATTTAAAAACTATATACATGTATACATATATAAACAATTATATATTACATGTAAACTATATGTAAATTATGTTTACTTAGTATATACATACATATGTGTGTATACATATACATAGAGAGAGAGAGAGTAAGAGAGAGAAAGAAAGAGAGAGAGAGAGAAAGAGAGCCATGAGTCTAAAAGAGAGCAAGAAAAATGTATGAGAGAGCTTGGAGAGAGGATGAAGGAGAAAATAATGTAATTATAATCCAAAAATTTAAAAAGTCAATTAAAAGAGTGGGGCAGAGAAGTCCTCTCTACTTCAAAATATTTATCTCAAAGACCATTAGTTTCCATTGAGCTGATCAACAGAAACCAGACAACAAAAAGCTCCAGCTGTAATGTGAAATAAAGCCACCACCAAAGTTCAGAGAGAAGGCCAGCCAACCTGAATAGCTACAAGGAGGCCATGTTTATCAGGTACCCAGCAATCCCTAGCCAGTCCAGCCAGGGCAAAAGAGCTAACTACATTCTCCAAACAAGGCTAAAAAGCAAATTCTAGGCCAAAATTTATACATAATAACTGTATCTATCTATATTCTATCTATCATCTGCCTAACTATTATCTAATCTACCCATCTATTTTTTCTTAATAGCAAATCTTTTTTCATAATTTCCTATTGATTCTTTGTGAAATTTCACATGCACCCCAATCCCATTCATTTCCCAGTCCTTCCACATCTACCCTTGACCCTTATAAACTTCTACCAAAAGAAAATAAAAAATATAAAACATCATGCCATGGAACCTGCTGTGTGTCACACAGTATGCCCTTTTGCCCGAACAGCTTTCCTTACAAGTGTTCATTGCACTGAGTCATTGGTCTGATTCAAGGTCTCTGGCTTCTGCTATACTATCAATACTGGACCCTCACAGAGATGTCTCTGGGATATATCCTGTTGTTGCCCTATGTCTATGCCTATGATCCTGCAGCTCTGGATCTGTAAGACCAACTGGTTCTTTTACCCACTCCAGCAGCTCATAGGTTGGGTAGATACTGGGGTAACGTCAGCTCAAAGCCCTGGATATGGGCCTTACGTTTTTTTGGTTTTTCGTTAAGGTCTCACATAACCCAGGTTGGTTTCAAAATCACTATATAGCCTATGATGACCTTGAACTTCTGATCCACCTGCCTCTACCTCCCAAGCACCAGGATTCCATCCAGGTGAATATCACCCACATCCTGTAAATGCATTCCTGGATATCAAACCAGAAGAGCTTGTGAATGCTTCATCGACAGACCTAAAAGTCTCAAATGAGATAGATTTAATAAGAACCCTCAAATTCATGAGCACATAATTGCAATCTTCCATGTATCAGGGTTGCTTTTCCTTTGGCAATAGCTTTATTCACTGTTATTTTTCTTTTTGGATAGATAAAGTATTCAGTTACCGGAGCACTCCTTGAGAGATTTTTGGCAGCAAGGCTGGACAAAAGCTCATCTTAGCAGAAACTTGATTCCTGTGAATTGGGAAAGGCTCACAGTCCCTGGTGCATACTTTGAGTCGCTTGCATTTCTATAGTCTAAGACTGGTAATCCTTCTGTTAAAAATTACAGTCACATTGCCCTGCCAGTCATTAGAACAGAGTAGGCTGGAAACTAAATGTAGGGAGGAGATGACCATGGTTATACCTGGTACAGCCAGGTGCTTCTCCTGTTCAAGCCTTCCTCTTGGGTTCTGGGACTCACCTTCATGCCTTCTCCCACCATTCCTCAGAATGTTCACCCAATACTGTCTTAGGTATTCCCAGACCAAACATGTCTGCCTTCCCCTCTTTCTCAGCAGGGCTTTGCCTGACATAATTGAACTCCTTGGTCTATTCGCAAGACAGAGAGATATCCTTTCCCTTGGCCCTTCCCGAGGTAAACCAGGCTTAGCCATTGTGTGTTGAGAGCTTGCTAAGATGTTCATTGTCACAGAATCTCCTGTGTCAAATCACAAAGTGTCCTTTCCCCTCCTTGATCCCCCCTACTTCAGCTCTCTGAGCACCTTCAGAACAGCTACAATACCATAACCCTGTCCTCACACAAAGGATGACAGCCAGCCAGTGTACTTTGGCTGACACGCAGGTGGGATTGCCAGAGGAATGAGAAGTCATTCCAAATTCCAAATGGGCCTCCAAAACATCCTATTTTGTTAGGGAAAACCAGATCCACACTTGAAGCTAAGTCTGAGGACTGCCATACACATCACCCCTTGGCAAGAGACTGAACATGCACAATTATGAAACATGTTTAGTCTCAAACAAAAATAAACAGCAAAGCTAATAATAATTCATAGTTCTCATATTAAAGGATCGACAATTAATGTTTCTGGGAATTTTTTCTATTCTAACAGGGCTCTTTCCTGAATTTAGTTTCAAAATGACCTAGACCACAGGAGCAATGCACCAATTATATTTCCCTATTTGTTCCAAATTACTTACAATTCGTATTTGAAAGCTGAAAACCATTCAGTTTTATCTCCCAGAAGGTAAGCTAGGTAAAGACAATTAACTAAAAATACTCCTGGAGGACTCCTGTTCTATATTACAGTTTTGTGGCTGTTGTTTTCTGGTTTGCAATGCTAAGGGTTGATCTTAGGACCCGAGCTTACTAAGCAAAGCTCTGCACCCCTGAATTGCATCCCTCACCTTAGATGTGTTCTTTGCACTTCAATTTTGCTTTGCAGTGTCATCCTATTTTGTTCAAATTCTACTTTGTCCTTGAAGACTTTCCTAGTTTTCCATTGTGACTGAGCTCACCATCTTCTGGACCATTTGAGAAGTTCAGTTGCTACCTCAACCATAGCCAAATTGTTCCTTTAGCATGCTGGCCTAAGCCTGCTCCCCTACTGAAGTGATGGACAGAGCTGGGGAAACTCAGACTCAGCTCACGTCTCCATAGATCACAGTGCAGAAGAAGCATTTGAACTCTCTGTTTACTCTTTAAGGAGCATGTCACAAAAGACAAGGTTTTATCCAAAAGATAAATGTCATTCTTTCAGCAATGAAGATACTATGTCACCAAAACTCTAACCTGGTGATATAATTTCTGAGATATTATCCATTCCCCCCAAAATTCAGAAGGGATAAAAGTTAAATGGACAAAAATATTCACGGTAGAATCATTTATCACAGGCATGGGCAGTGGTCAGGTGCGACCAGTAAGTCACCAAATGAGCTGTGTAACAAAGGGACTGCTAAATATTCCTCTATGGGACCACTACATCGCCATCTAAAATAAAACCAGAAAGACTTCCTAGCAATGTATAAATCAAGTATGATTATCACGTTGTGTGCCAGTACAACACAAAACTACAAGTATGTACAATTAGAATGGAAATGACTACAATTATATATTGCTTTTGTGTGCCGTAACCTTGTGAGCATTCTTAATCACTGGCATGTTGTTTTCATAATTAAAAACTGAAATGCTTTCTTTCTAACCTTCGTCACTAAGAGTCCCAAACAAGTATTGGATAATCATTACATTTTTTCTGCTATAAAGAAATAGAAATTAATCCAACATGGAGCTTTTTGACACTCTGAGGCTATGAAATTCGCCTCATATTTATGGAGGGGTCTTCTTTTAAGATCCAGGCATTTTCATTGCAGACAATGGTTTCTAGGTCATGACGCAGTTTGGACTGTTTGTCCATTCGTGTACCAGAAACATACGAATGTAGTAGTACTTGTAGCATTGTGATGGGTTTTCAGACCTGCAGAAGTTTCACCCTGTTCCCCTTTCACACAATCTTGGGGCAATATGTGCCCAACTTCATATTACCCTTGTGCAGTTATATTAATGTATAATTGGTAAAAGAAAAAAAAAACAGCTAATTAGAAAACACATTGGGTATGAAGTTAAAGCCCAGCCATCAGCTAAGTCCTAACTCCAAACAACTACTAGTTAACATTGGTATCCGCCTATCAGAGTGCTCACTATACCAGTTATACTGATTTTCATGCAGAAAGGCTTCTGCAGAGGGCAGCATTGTCCACTCTGCAGGGAGAGTAAGGCAGATGATTGTAAAGATGATGTCCGTACCCTTGTTTTCCCTTTGGAGCAAACAAAAGAACTTGCCACTCTGTCTTCTTGTCAGCTTTATCTACCTTCCTCTCCTCCTTCCCATCAGCCCTAACTCTTGCTTCTAAAAGTCCTGCCATTTGCTGTGCTTGGGCTTAGCTTGGTCCTGTGTCCAGTAGTCTTCACTGTGACCTAATCCTAAGTGACTCCATAAATAAAACAACATTAACCTTTCTTCCGATGATGGCTCCTGTTGATTGTCAACTTGACAGGTTCTAGAGCAGTGGTTCTCAACTTTCCTAATGTTGCGACCCTTTAATACAGTTCTTCAATGTTGTGGTGACCCCCAACCATAAAATTATTTCCATTGCTCCTTCATGACTGTAATTTTGCTAATGTTATGAATCATAATGTAAATATCTGATATACAGGATATGAGAAATACTGTTCTGGCATCACTGAAAAGTCTTTGAACATGTCTGTGAAGAAGTTTCCAGACAGGTAACTAAGGAGCAAAGACCCACCCTAAATGTGAGCAGTACCTCTCCCTGGGTGAGAGTCCTGGACTGCATAGAAAGAAGAAAGTAAGCAGAGCGCCACCTCTCATCTCTCTCTGCTTCTCTTTTTAAATTTATTATTAGTGTGTGCCTGTGTGCCTCTGTGTTTGTATGTGTGTGCATGTATGCGCATGCATGCGTGCATGTGTGCATGTACACACATTCATGCATGGAGAAACCAAAGCAATGGTGACAGAAGACAACTTTGTGGAATCATTTGTCTCCTACCTTTATGTGGGTTTCATAGACTTAGTCCCAGTTTGAAAGCTTGTGTGGCAAGCACCTTTTCCTGGTAATCCATCTTGCCAGTCTATTTAATAATAATATTTGTCCGTAGGCAGAACCAAGAGAACCACAAAGAAAAAGGGAAAGAAGGATCGCAGGAGCCAGAGGGTCTAAGGACATGAGAACACCACCCACAGAACTAACTAAGCAGGGCTCAGGGGATCACAGAGACTGACGTGACAACCATGGACCCTGTATGGGCCTGAGCTAGGTCCTCTGCATACATGTGATGGTTGCAAAGTTTGGTGTTCTTATGGGACTCCTAATAGCAGGAGTCTGGGTGTCTCTGACTCTTTTTCCTGCATTTGTGACCCTTTTCCTCCTACTGGCTTGTCTCATCCAGCCTTGGTATGAGGGTTTGTGCCTAGTCTTATTGCAACTTGTTCTGCTGTGTTCAGTTGATATCACCAGAAGTACTGTTCTTTTATGAAGGGAAGCAGAGAAGCAGTGGACCTAGAGGGGGTGTTAGAATGGGATGGGGGATGGGAAGAGTGGAAAGAGGGGAAATTATTGTCAGGATGTAACGTATGAGTGAAGAATAAAAGGAAAATAAACGAATCAGGTATTTGGGTTTTTTTTTAATGTTATTTGAATTTTATTTTCTCTCTGCTTGAGCCCATATGCAGTGTAACCAGCTAGCTCACATTCTTGCCCCCCTGCTTCCTTTGCCAGGAGGGATGTCAGCCTCAAGCTGCGAGCCAGAGCAAACCCTTTCTTCCCGAAGTTGCTTCTGTCCATTATTTTGTCACTGTAAGAGCTATGTCACTAACAGAGAAAACTGGTACCAAAACATGGAGCGATTTCTATGATAAATCTGACCTAGTTGATAGGAGTTATATGATAAATCAGATAGGTTCTGGAGGCTGGCTTGCGAGATGAACACGTCAGTTAAGTTCTGCGGCCTTTGAGGCTGGCTTGGAGGACAAAAGTGAAAGGGTTTGGAATTTGTGGCTAGCAAACCCTGGTAGAAGGCTATAAACAGACTTGTCAGAACACTCTGCCAGGAGTTTAGAAGACCACAATATGGAGAGAAGTGTAGATCATGGAGGCTAGCTCATGAGATTCTAGAGGGGTACAAAGATTCTACCAGAGAGTTCTCTACACAATTCATGTTATATTCTAGTAAACAATCTGTGTTTATCCTTTCTGTGTCCTGAGGAATTAAGAGAAATTAATTACTAGCTCAGTGGATTAATTTGTTTAGCAGAGAAAATTTCAAGATGGGATCATATTGGGGCTGTGGCTATGGCCACTGCTTGCTCCTCTCATCTCACCACGAGTGGAAAGCTGTGCCTTGGGAAAATGCAAATGTGGGCTGAAAGACATGGGCTAAACTGTGAATGCCATTGAAGAGAAAGTTCCCACTGCCTGTGAAGGATGATGTATGCAGCTGTGGTCCTACAGGGACAGGCTTCATTCTGAGATGACAGCGCTTCCCAGGATCAGCTACATGGATGTACAAGAAAGAGGGGTTCATGGAGTTTGGGGCCAAAGTCCCAGGGAGCCACTAACACTGGGCAATATACAGCAGGGTTGGAGTTCCTGCAAGGAGGCCTGAAGAGAATTTGCATGAAGCTATGAAGGTGAAGCCTGCTCCAGCAAAAAGAAAGGTAATTAACATTAACGCTTGGTCTACTCTTAGGAAGGAGACCTTTATTTAACACAAGTGTGTGACTCCTCCACCTCATAGAGACTTAATTAAAGTTATAGAGAACTTTACTTCAGCTATGGAATCCCCCCCCCCATGAGTCCCTGTGATCTGCCTCCATGTAATCCCCTCTCCTTAAACATGAACTTTTATTCCAGAGCATATCGGAAAATTCAGAGCTTTTAAAGACACATCTAAAGTTCCTAATCAGCTTACTTAGAAAGCTCATCCTGAGTGGGTCTGCCCTGACTGCAGGGGCCATTAAGGGGATCCAGACCTTTGCTGACGCGGAGAATCTGGATCCATAAAGAAGAAGCAAGCTGTTATAAATCCTCCAGCCAGAAGAAAGGATGTGAACTCTATCCAGCCCTGTGAGTCCTCATGAATGTATCCTTCCAGATTCCAACCTTAGTTTAGAGCTCAGGCTGTTCCTGACACAGTGGCTTGAGGTACCCTGGGCATGGCACTGCTTAAGCCATGCCTGGGCTGACAGAACTAATATATACTTAAAGCGGTGTCCTGAGTGACTGGTGTATTGTAAGCCTCTGTGTGGTAGCAGCTAGCTAATGTAGCAGTTGCGTCTATTTTAAGTGACTCTCTTCACCATTAAATTATCACAGTCGCCTCGCTCTCATCCATCTGGGTCATTCCCTGCATTTAAATCAGTGTTCCCACCTCCCTCCTGTTCTTCTTCCCTTTCCACTATCCAAATGTCTCCTGAGGACATGTCTTACAAACACAGTCCCAAAGAGGGTGCATGAGATCAGGGTTTCCAAATGCTTGAATGTACAGCGATTTCTTCCCTTCTATGCATGTGTGTATGTATGTGGGCATGTCAGGATATGTGCAGGTTCACGTGTGTACATGTGCATGTGGAAGCCTGGGGGGCAACCTCAGGTATCAGCCTCAGAAATGACATCCATCTCATTGGAGATGAGGTCTCTCATTAGCCTGCAATTCATCCAACAGGCTAGACCAGTAGGCCTGTGTACCCCAAACGACCTTGCCTCTGCTTCCTCGGGGCTAGGATGACACGGCTCACAGCAGAGGGAAGAGAGCTAGGGGAGGGAGACTGGCTATATTTGAAGATTTTTACACACATCGTAATTTTCTTTTACCCTATAGAGGAAGAGCCAGGAGTGTGTTTGGAGTAATGGTTTGATACAGGGCTTCCAAAGAAGTGCTATGACTTTAGAGCAAAAATATAGACAATTACAATATAACTACATTGAGAATGTATGGAAAGCATATGGAAAAGTTAGCATCGCAGCCTCTGAATTTTCAGGGATATGGGTAGGCTTTTATATGCAACTATATTTTCCTTGCTTAGTAAGGACAGTATAAGCTAGAGGTCGAAGACAGAAGAGTAGATAGGAAACCATTCTTATTCAGGATACATCTGCTTAATGATTTTGCTACTAATAAAATGAGAACTGTTACACAATTCTAAAGACTACTGGTAGCTTTAGTTATGTGAAGCCCATACTAACCCTATAACTGAAGGATATGGAAATAGCGGTATGCATCATTTTTTGTACTTTATACAGAGAAAACCAAAATCCATTTGAGAGCTTTGTCTGGGCTCAGCAGACCTGTGGCATGACTAAGATGAGCTAATTAGACCACTAGATTTGTTGTTCTTTTATTCTTTTTTCGGAATCAAATGAATCTCCCTCTTTCTCCACGTTCTGATAGACCCCCCAAGCTGAAAGGCCATGAGGATAAACCAACATGTCTGTCCCTGTGGCTTTGAAGAAGTGGATACTTTTTGGTTGTCGCTGGGTATCCCATTCCAAATGAAACAGCAGATAATGCTGTGTGTAAAGGCCTGGCCCCCGCTTTAACACATACATCAGAGCACCTCCCTGAGTGTGCCAGTCCTTAAAGCATTCTACAAAGACCAGAAAAGAGAGGAAGGTCTGTGAAAGAGAAGCAGGAAGAGACAGATGGAGGCTATCAAGGAAGCCGTGAAAGGAGTTGAAAGGTTAAGGGGAATGGATATAAATAGGAACTCAAAAGCATTTGAAAAATCTAAAGCCGGCCCTGATGCTCTGGAGTAGGACAATGTGCAACAGCTAGCAAGCAGTTCTTCCAGTGCAGCTGCTGTGAGCTGTGGCTGTCAGCCTCGAGCATCTGGGCTCACACGAAGCCACACCATCTATATACGCCACGGCTGGAAGCCAAGTTACAGGCAGGGAGAAGGGCTTGAAGAACTGAACCACACTGGCCGGCTCATGATGATAACATTACCATCTGCCTTGTGAGGCTGTTGCTTGCAGGATCCCATGAGTCAATACACGTGCATGCTTAGAACATGATCCACACACTTCAACTCTCCCATCAATGTCAGCTGTTTTTTTTTTTTTCCAGAGTGACACTAACAGGCATCTAATCAGATGAACATTCACCTCCCAACTGACTTGTTTAATAAAAAACTCACTTCTTTGCCAATACACGAGGCTCCGCCATCTCCCACCAAGGGCATCCTGTCTTCACCCACCCAATCATGGAGAACAGATATCTTCCTTTTTGTTACCAGCCATGGCTTTTGACCTCTCTCTGCCAGCACACCTTAACAACTCTTCCAGTTTCTTTTACCTTTATATGCATTCAACAGAGATGCATGTAAGAAAACAAAAAGGCAGGAGAGGGGTTTCTCAGCTAATCAGGAGGAAGCCTGAGACTTACAAATGGGTCTCCCAGGACCAATCAACCATCCCAGCCTCAGTATTTGATTTTGATCATAAACAAATCCATGCCACAGTTAGCCCTTACATACTAAGTTGAGAGCTCTGTGTGGTGTGGTCATTTAGAGCCAAGAGAGCATGTGAAATGGCTTACCTTTGTATTCTGCCAGGCACACACACTCATAGCCATTGATAAGGTCCCGGCAGGTGGCGGCATTCAGGCAAGGGGCTGACAGGCACTCATTGTATTCTTCCTCACAGTAGAGGCCATGGTAACCTGGGGGACAGAAAGGAAAAGCTGATGTCAGATGCATCTCATAAAATCCTACTTTCCTGTAGATCTGCCAAGAAGATAACTGGGTATTCAGTGTGGGGCCAGGCAGCAACGATTTTAGGGGCCAGATCCTTGGGGGTATATGGAAATGTGGATTGCTGAGAAGCACAGTTCTTGTATTTTTTCATGGCCCCAGGGAAAGAACTGATCCACTTAGCCACCTACTGGTCTCACACTTATGATTCCAAGGGCTCTGACATTGGATACATCAGTCACCAAATGTATTAACTCTGGCCATGAGAGGCATTGAGGGTGGCAGGACTTCTAGCACATGATGACAAACAGCTCCTTCCAAGGGCAATTTCCATACTATTTCTCTTTGTTCGTAAGAAAAAAATGCATTTATGTGAAGAAATATTGAAGAAGAAAGCTTTCCTCCCATCCTCCCAATCCAAAAAGAAAATGAATACACAGGGGCTTAGCTGAAATTCTTGTGGAGACATGGGCTTGTTTTGATATTGTTTACTTGTTTGTTCAAAAACACAAATCTATATGTCATACAGTTTCAAATTGTACTTAATATTTTAATTACTGGAGAATAATAGGAAAGAAGAAAAGAAGCCCAACAATTTTTATAAGGACAGCTTTTATGCTTCTATTTTGCAAAACAGGTGTTTATTTTACAAGACAAGAAGACACCATTCTCTGGGATGAGGCATTATGCTGTTTCCAACTTTCAAAAACACGTGTTATTGCCAATTTGCAGTGAAACCAGGCCACTTTTGTCTGGCCCTGTCCAAACAATGAGAACCATGTGAGTGCTTTGCTCTGCCTGTGTTTGTTCTGAATTCAGATAAGCAGAAAAAATAAACCTTTGCACAAGTAGGAACTGGAAATGCTGGGTGTCCCCACCCTAAGCCCCAGCCTTTCTGACGCACAAAAGGCCCTCAACTCAGAGTCCCGTAAGGATGAACTAATGTGCCCCATGCTTTGTTTCTTGTGTCTACCTCAAAAGTAGGTTAAGCTCATATTTGCATTATTAACAGAGCACTTTGCAACTGTGTTACCATCAAGGTTATTTTTGAACCACTTTCCAAATTTAGGTGGTGATAATGGTCCCTTTGAGGCAACCTTGATCTACCTAAGATAAATCCACCATGGGTTTTTGTCTCTTTTTCTATCTTCCCCTACACTCCGTAATCTTGGGAAAGCATCTCCCAGGACTCTTTATCAAGTTATTTCAGTCATCAGCCATCTAGAGAAGGTCACAGCTAACAGCAATTTTGTCCCCTAAAGGACATTTTGCATGTTATCATGACAGGTGTGGGTCCTTTTACTGGCATCAGCTGAGGAGATCTGGCTCAGCATCCAATAGTACACAGGAATGGAAGTCTTAAGCTAAAAGGCTTCAGCAAGCAATACCCTACAAGCAGAATCCATCCCAGGCTATTTTTGCAAATAAAGTTTTATTGAGATGCTGCCACATCCATCCATTGTGGCTGTATCTGTTTCTTCTACACTGTGACAGCAGAAACCCAGCAGCCTACAAATCATAGTTACTGTCCAAATCTTTATGGAGTATGATACACCATTGCCTATGCTTTTTAATGTGATTTTCCAGAAATCATTGCCAAGAACTATAAAGGATTCCCTAGCTGTTTTCTTCCAACAGTTTTCTAGTTTAACATCTTATAGATAAGCCTTTATTCCAAGTGCACTTGGTTTTTGTGTGTTGTAAGTTACCAGTAGTGGTGGATAGGTAGATGAAGGGATAATCAGCAAGAAATCAAAGAAGCAAAATTAAAACTACATCGAAAAACCACATCACACCTGTTAGGATGCCCTGCAAAGGAAGAAAAACAACAGAAAAACTACAAGAGCTGTTGATGTTGAGAAGTTGGAACTTATCTTAGTTCTCTTTCTTGTTACTATGATAAAATACCAGACAAAAACAACTTAAAGGAGAAAGGATTTATTTGACTTATGATTCAAGGACAGAATTCATAACTGCAGGTCAGTCACAGCTGTAAGGGCTTAGAGAACCTAGTAACACTCAAGAGCAAAGAGCAATGAATTAATGCATGCATGCTAGTGCTCGGCTTACTTTCTCCATCCTTACACAACCCAGGAGCCCCTTCCTAGGGAATGGTGCCACCCACAGTAGGCAGGTCTTCACACTTTAATCTATGTGATCAAGAATCCCATTGGCTAACCTGACTTGGACAATCTTTGACTGAGACTTTCTTTCTAGGTGATTCTAGATTGTGTTGACAAACTCTTCTACAATGTTAGTGGAAACATAACATGGGCCAGTTGCGTGGAAAAGGATATGCAGGTTCTTGGGTTAAAAATAAAAATGCTATAGGATTAGGCAATCTCATTTCTGGGTGTTTATCCATTAGAATTAAAAGCAGAATTTCAGAGAAATATTAGCACTTTCTCTATCCATTCCAGCATAATTCATAATACCCAAAAGATGGCAACAACCTAACCTTCCACCAACAACAGTTCAGTGACTAAAGAAAATGTGCTGTGTCCACCCAACAGAATGCTATTTGGAATAAAAGAAGGAGGAAATCCTATCATTGACTGCAACATGGACCATCTAGACATCCATACTAGTTGTGACAAAACAAACTCTTCACAGTCCTATAGTTAGAGGTCAAACTCACAAAAGCGAGACATGGAGTGATGGTTTCCAGGGGCGTGAGAAAGGGAAATTGGCAGCTGCTGAACAATGCATAGTGTGTTTCAGTGATGTAAGGTAAATCGACTCTAAGGATGTGGCGCACGGCAATGTGCAGATGAAGGCAGACTTCACGCCATACGTTTATCACAATAAATACTTCATATATAAGGAACTAGGGGCCGGAGAGATAGCTCAGTCATGTAAATTGCTTGCCTTGCAAGCTCAAGAACCTGAGTTTATTCCCCAGAACTCACATTAAGAAGAGAAAAGAAAACCTAAAATTAAAAATGCCAGACGAGGTGGCACACACTTGTAAACCCAGTGCTAGGGAGGGAGAGACAGATGGATTCCTGAAGCTTGCTAGCCAGCTAGCCTAGCCTACTCAGCACATCCTAGGCCAGTGAGGGACCCTGCGTGCTGGCTGATACAAGCTAGAGCCATCTGAGAAGAGGGACTCTCCACTGAGAAAATGCCTCCATAAGGTCGGGCGGTAGGGCAGCCTGTAGAGCATTCTCTTCGTGAGTGATTGATGTGGGGAGGGCCCAGACCATGGCAGGTGATGTGATCCCTGGGCTGGTGGTCCTGGGTTCTATAAGAAAACAGGCTAAGCACATCATGGAGAGCAAGCCAGTAAGCAGCATCCCTCCCAGCAAGGTCTTTGCATCAGCTCCTGCCTCCAGGTTCCTGCCCTATTTGAGTTCCTGTCCCAATTTAGAGGCATAAGCTAAAGAAACCTTTTCCTCTCCAACCTGCTTCTTCATGGTGCTTTATCACAGCAATAGGAACCCTGACTAAAACACATCTTGTCTTTAAAGAAAAAAAAAAAAGTAGACAGTACCTGAGGAGCAATCTAACTTGCCTTCACACTCCATGCACATACATATATGCACATGTACTTACATACATGCAAACATACAAAGAGAGAATTAACTGTCTTTGGACTCCTTTTCCTAATTATAAGAACTTTTTTTTTTATGATATAGCTCAGTTGATAGATTGCTTGCCTTGTAGACCCCAAGCCCTGGGTTTGATCCCACACCTACAAAAAGGACCTTTATATGCCAACGCGAGACTGTCCTGGGTAGGCCTGTTCCAACTATTTGCTCTCCCAGTAGATCTTTTATCAATCAGGAAGGATAATACGCGGCTCTGCGTGCACCCTTGCCCTCTAAAGTGAGGTGTCATTTACACAGACAAAAACCCGAAGCAAGTCTCTCGAAATTATCTATAATTATTTTGTAATTGGCAAATAGGGCAATTATCTTCCAATAGCATCCTAAAAAGCAAACTCTTACGTTATTTTTTACAGATGTAATTAAGCTGGTACTGTTTTTCCTTGCTTGCTTGGGTGGGGGGTTGGGGGTTAAGGTTTCATATTCTAAAATTGTTTCTTCGGAGACAGTAACATTTAAATGCCTTTACAGAAATGTCAAGGCACCCTTTCCACGAGTTGCCAAGGAGCCCTAAATTGTACTGGTTGAACTAAAAGGCATTCCTTCCAAAAGAGAAGGTCTCTGGAAAATGAGGCGGCCACCTCCTGCTGATAATTAATTCAGGCAAACAAATTAGTCCAGGGCACTAAGCCCAGGGTCTTAGGCTAGTCCAAGGAAT
>NW_022196896.1:109905335-109910750 GCF_008632895.1 Mastomys coucha
CCTAGACCTAATGGGACCCTACACAGTGAGTTCAAGGCCAGCCTAGACCTAATGGGACCCTACACAGTAAGTTCAAGGCCAGCCTAGACCTAATGAAACCTTTTCCCAAGAACAAAACGCCACCAACAACAAAACAGGCACAACTCCTCCCAATTCATAGAGGAGAAATTAAGAGTATTGGGTAAAGCAATTATTAATGTCATACAGTAACTAAGTTTCTCTTCCACCTTCCAATGTTGTCCCAAAACACATTGTCTACTGTGACTATGTGCTCAGGCAGCCACAGCAGAACAGCAGACTAGATGATTAAATGACAGAAACTTAATTCCCACAGTTCTGCGGAATGGAACTCCAACACCAAGGGCATCAGGTTGATCTGTCTTAGCTTTTGTTATGTGCCCACAAGACTTTCTCTCCGCCTGTGAATAATGCTGGGGTGTTTTGTTATAGCCATTGTATTGCAGCCTTACCCTTCGGACCTGGTTGAACTTTAATAACGTGTGTGTGTGTGTGTGTGTGTGTGTGTGTGTGTGTGTGTGTGTACATACATGTGCACACTCATGCATGTATGTATGTGTTTATGTGTGTGCATATATGTAAGAGAGTGCCCATGTTTGCATTTACGAGGCCAGAGGTCAACCTAGGTTGTCATTCCTCAATGCTGCTTACCTTGTTTTTTGAGACAAGGTTACCTGGCTAGCCAATAAACTCCATAGATGCATCCATCTTATCCCCTAGAGCTGTGCAAGCCAGTAATTGGGTTCTGAGCATTCAGCTCAGGCCCTCGTGTTTCCACAACAAGCATTTTACATGGGAGCTGTCTCATCTTTCATCATCTCTTAAAGGGTCCTATCTCTATAGACAATCACGCTGGAGTCAGCTCTTCAGAACCTGAATTGGGGAGGGATAGAATTCAGTATATAACATCCCAATTTAGGGTTTCTTAATCATGTCTCTGAATGCTCTCTCCCCATATGTCAAGTTTTGTTTTTTGCAGTTTCATTGGCCCACAGTAAAATGTGCCCTAAGAACTTTACATGGAAAGTTACAGAAATAAACTGTAAGGTATAAATCACATGCTCTTCTCAGTAGCATGATAAAGTCCTGCATTATCTCTCTTCACTCTGTGTGGGCCATGAATCACACCCGTGTAACTGTGCTGAACCCCATAGAACAGCCCATTCTCTGACTCTTTAAGCTGCAAATCTAGGGACTCTGCCTACCACAGTTGAACACTATTTGGAAGAAAAGTTGCATTCAACTGAACATATACAGAATTATTTTCTTTTACTCCCTAAATAATACAACAAAACAACTAATTACATAGTATTTACAAAATATTGAGAACTATAAGATATCTAGAGATGGTATAGATATACAAAAGGAAATATACAGATTATATGCAAATACAATATAATTTCTTATAAGCACTTTGGCAATGCCAGATCTTGGATGTGATATGTATATGCTGGAGTCATACCTTGCAGACACAGAAAGATGATCATTTAGAAAGGGTTTGGTTCACGGTAGCAGGCCATCCACCTGGGACTCGAAATATATTCCAATGTAAGTGGGGAGGAGCAGAAAACAGGACACTGTATTGATTTTTTGAAGCATAGCATACTTCACTATCGGGTGCTTTCCTATGAACTACAAAGTGTCAGGCACACCCTAACTTCTGTTCTCTGGATTTTAATAACACTCTTATTCCAGATGTCATGACCACAAGCAATGATCAAAGTGTTCCCAGTCATTGTCTGATGGGAAGATTTTGTTTTGAGAACCACATCCTAGATCATTTATTTAAAATGAGCTAAGGACATGCAGTTGTCAGATTGTTACAAAGAGTGAACATGAAATTATCAGAGAAGAGGAGACTTATTAGCAGTTCCCAAATTTCATCTGCCACTGAAATCTGATTATACTACCCCTGAGTGACTCTCGCTGGTTAAGCTGTTTCAAGGAGAGGACTAAATTTAACACTAAACAATGGGATTAGGGTGAGAGTAAGCATAGTGCCCCTATTGGTGGGTCTAAGGTACTGAGAACTCTGTTGCAGTTTTGCCACCAGGCTGAATGTGATGGTGACTCTTCTCAAGTTGACTATACTCTCCAGGATGAGTAAAGCAAGTGTGCAGGAAGGCATATCAAAGAAGTCAGACAAGGAAAGGAATTACTAAGGGGTAATGACAAGCTCAAATGTGATTGAAAGCGTCCCTGGGCTGGGGGACCTACGAGAGTGAAAGGGGAAATAGTCTTAATCCCTGTTCTATTGCTGTGAAGAGACACCACAAACACAGCAATGCTTATGACAGAAAGTATTTGATTAGGGTTTGCTTACAGTTTCATAGGGTTAGTCCATGACTATGATGGCATGGAGCATGGTGGCACATATGGTTCTGGAGCAGTAGCTGAGAGCTATATCCTGATCCACAGGCAGAGAGAGAGAGAGAGAGAGAGAGAGAGAGAGAGAGAGAGAGAGAGAGAGAGAGAGAGAGAAGAGAGAGAAAGCCTGAGTACCTGGCTTGGGCTTTTAAAACCTCAAAGCCCATCCTCAATGATTCACTGTTTTCAGTAAGGCCACACCTCTAACCCTTTCAAATATATGAGCCTATGGGGCCATTCTCACCGGACTTAGGAAGCCAGCCATTGCCTGCAAGCTCACCCTGAGAAGGGGAATGTATTGTTCCTGCCACTGCCTATGAACATCAGAGTGCCATTTCTTCAGTGTCTTAATGCAGAGAACCCTCTGAGGGATTTCTAGACCTTCGGTGTCTGTGTGTGGCTTCATAAAGTGGCTCTTTGAACTGACTGAAGCCAGTGAGTTCGTGGCTTCTCCTGCATGCTAAACAGCCACTTTGGACTATGCGTCTTCCGGTTGTACAAGCCAATCTAACGAATCCCCCTAACGAACACACACGTATACACACACACTGCTGGTGTCTACCTATAGAGAACACTAATAAATAGGGGTACTCTGGCCTCATCCACTCCACTAAACTGGCTGGGGTTTTCCAGAAAGGGCTTTGCCTGCTTTTCAGACAAGGAGGCCACAGCCCACCAGACGTGACACTGGCTCAGTAGCTCAACACAGATGTGGTGGGCTCTGACCAAGAGAAGAGAGTTCTCCAAGCACCTGCTGCTCCACTGGGAAGCAAGACCTCCTGCCACCAGTTCCTCCCCTGCCCCAACAGGCTCCTCATCAGTTAAACCGGTTGAAAAGGCTTGCAGCCCACACTGTTTACTCCTTAGTTCTTTTCCTCGCCCGACCCATCACGTTGTCACCCTCTGAAAAAAAATCCAAAATTCTGAGGCTCTGGTTATAGCCAGATGGCTCTCACGCGTTTGTGTGACAAATTCCAGCAACTCATCCCATCCCTGTCGCCTTGGGGGACGAAGGGGGCGGTTTGTGCCTCGTGCTGCCTGGAAGAAAGAAACCTGGCAAGATCATCCACACGGCAGTAGCCATATGCTCAGGCCAAGCAGGCCAAGACATGCTGCTCAGACCCCAGCTCCACCCGAATGCAGAGCAAAGACAGTTTACCATAACTACTTTTACCTGTTTCCTACGTTGTAGTTAAGCTGCAGTAAATGAGGCGTGAGTAGAGAAGAGAGGTTTCTTTAAGAGATCTTCCTTCTTTTCAGGGTGAGTAGATAAATGTGAGCATCCATGACTTGGATTCAAGTCTAGGCCAGTTCCCAGGAGGTCAAACCCTCCACTCCACCCAAGAGGTGTAGGCACAGAGGAGGACATAATCCTATTATGTTCATAAGAGTGCCTGAGAGCTTTCAGATTCCTATGAAACTCACTGGTGGCAGGGAGCCCAGGGGGGTGCTGGGTAATGCCTACACTTTACAGGCAGAGAACATTCCTTCAAAAACTTGGGGTGAGAGAGCCCACTGAGGAGGCTGCCAGAATGAACACAGGATCCCAACAAGGATGAAGGTGGCACCCGAGCATTGCTAATCTACTTACAACATAAACCAGAAGTACTTGATGTTGGACAGGGCCTGAGGGTGGGAAGGAGAGTGTGAGAGTCATGCCAGGCTCCTGCCTTGTTCTATACTGAATATCTGCACCATCCTTCAGAGGGCCATAAGAGGGGGCATTTGCTGAGGCCAATTTCTGTCCTACACACTGGCAAATACAGTCGCATCTCATTAGGAGGAAGAGACCATGTAAGTGTAAGTAATGAAACAGGAGTGAATACAAAGCACATTCTAGAAGCTAACCTTAAAGTGAGCAAAAGGGACTAACAGTTTCTCCCAGGAAAACAGAAATGACCTGAAGAAAACAATGAGTTTGTTTTCATGGTTATTTGCTGAATTCATTGCCCAAACAGCAACATAGATGCTAAAGAGATGGATCCTGCTATGGCTTATGAGAGATGTAGACCTGGCAAGATAGCTGCACAGGTAGAGACACTATCCTCTGACCTCTACATATGATGTGGTATGTGTACACATACACTAATAAAAAAAATATGTTAAAAACAAGGAGCCAGAGGTGGAGGAGCATCAGAGCAGGGGACAGAGGAGGGAGATGCATAGGATGCATAGAGATAGGGCTGAGAAGGGGGACAAGGACCCTGAAGATGTCAAGGTGAAGACAAGAAACAAGCCAAAAAAATAAAAGATACAGATAGAAAAGCCCAGAGTGATAAAATAGAACAGAAATTAATCCAGAACATGACAAAATTATAGCAGACGAGAATCAGGGTTCCCCCCCCCCCAGAGCAATGTCAGGGGCTCCTAAAGATCTGTTTCACCTCCTAGTATGATGACCATGGGCACTGTTCTTGGAGGGTCCCCTGAAGAGGCAGGTAAGGCAGGATGCAGTTTCTGGGTTTGACAGGTACTCAGATGCTGTAGGATGCTCGGTTCCCAAATTATCGTTCATGAATAAAATGGTACTGGGTACTCTTTACATATTTTTCTATTCGTCAATGCTGAGTGTCGAGGACTTCTAGCCCACACAGGTATGACTGCAGCTTATTTTCCAATGAATAACTGACATCTTCCATGAAGGCCACTCATGGGAATCTGCAACCACAAAGGGCGTGTGTAGTAGGAAAAGGCTTCTGTCCTGTCATCAAGATGACATGTGCTTGACCCTGCCCATAAGGTTCAGACCAAAGGGATGCACCTAGCAGGGTGTGACACAGAATAAGCACCTGATCTACTTGCCATGTGGTCATGTGACCCGAGATGCAAATATTATCTAAACAGACAACCTAAGTATCCTGCTCCTGGCTCACACATACTGTAAAAACTGCACATGCGAATGCTAGAAGATTCTAATGGCACTGGATTTTGTGTATCTGATTTTATGTTGAGGACTTTGATTCACTTGGCCTTTTGTGCAGGATGATAGATACTTGCATTCTTCTACATGCAGACATCCAGGCAGACCAG
>NW_022196896.1:109910760-109917797 GCF_008632895.1 Mastomys coucha
GAAATCCACCTGCCTCTGCCTCCCAAGTACTAGGATTAAAGGCGTGCACTACCACTGCCCAGCAATGCTTTCTTTTTTTCTTTTTCTTTTTTTTTTTCCACTATATAGTTTTGACTTCTTGGTCAAATCAAGTGTCCATAGGTGTGTGTGTTTACTTCTGGATCTTCAGTTCGATTCCACTGATCAACCTGTCTGTAACCTGTCTGTTTTTATGCCAGTACCATGCAGTTTTTATTACTATTGCTCTGTAATACAGTTTGAGCTCAGGGATGGTGTTATCTCCAAAACTTCTTGTATTGCACTGGATTGTTTTAGCTAACCTGGGTTTTTGTTTTTCCATATGAAGTTGAGTATATTGTTCTTTCAAGGTGTGTAAAGAATTGTGGTGGAATTTTGATGGGAATTGGATTGGATATGTAGATTGCTTTGGGGAGGATGGACATTTTTGCTTTGAACACATTGGCACAGGAGATAACTTCCTCAACAGAACACCAAGATCAGAAATTAATAAGTGGAACCTAATGAAACTGAAAATCTTCTGTAAGGCAAAGGACACCATTAAAAGGACAAAGTGGCAGCCCACAGAATGGGAAAAGATTTTTACCAACCCTATATCAGAGAGATGACATCCAAAATATATAAAGAACTCAAGAAACTAGACATCACCAAACCAAATAACCCAATTTTAAAAATGGGATACAGAGCTAAACAGAGAATTCTTGACAGAAGAATCTCCAATGGTTGAGAAGCACTTAAAGAAATTTTCAATATTCTTAAGTTATAAGGAAAATGCAAATCAAGTGTAAGATTCCATCTTACACCATCAGAATGGCTAAGTTCAAAAACTCAAGTGACAGAACATAATGGCAAGGATGTGGAGCAAAGGGAACACTCCTTCATTGCTGATGGGAATGCAAACTTGTACAGCCACTTTGGAATTCAATTTGGCAGTTTCTCAGAAAATTGGGAATAGATCTACCTCAAGATTCAGCTACAACACTCTTGGGCATATACCCAAGAGAAGATCCACCATACCACAAAGACACTCACTCAACTATGTTCATGGCAGTTTTATTTGTAATAGCCAGAAACTGGTTCAACCAAAGAATGGATAAAGAAAAGGTGGTACATTTACACAAAAGAGTACTAGTCAGCCATTAAAAACAATGACAATCATAAAATTTTTCAGGCAAATGGATGGAACTAGAAAAGATCATCCTGAGTGAGGTAACCCAGACCTAGATTGACAAACATGGCATGTACTCACAAATGGACATTAGCCATAAAGTACAGGATAACCATGCTACAAACCACAGGCCCAAAGAAGCTAAATAACAAGGAGGGACCAAGGTGGACACTTGAATCTCACAGATTAGACTAATAGACTAGGGGTGAATGGGGGCAAAGAGAAGAGTGGGGGTTGGGGAGAGATAGGAACTGGAGGGATGAGGCAAGGAAGAGAATCCTTAGAGAGACAGCTAGATTGGAGGGGGCCATTTCTGGGACAATGGAAACTCTTTGGGATCTATGAGGGTGACCCTAACTTAGACTCCTAGCATTGGGGGACATGAAGCCTGAACGAATCATCTCTTGTAACCATGCAGGACTTCCAATGGAGGGATAGGGACACTAACCCAGCCACAAAACCTTAGACCCACAATTTATCCTGCCTACACGATGTGCAGGGGTAAAGGACAGAGCAGAGTTTGAGGGAAAGACCAACCAATGACTGGTTCAGGTTGAGACCCATTCCATGAAAGGGAGCCCACCCCTGACACTATTGATGAGATTCTGCTGTACTTGCAGATAGGAGCCTAGCATAACTGCCATTAGAGAGATTTCACCCAGCAACTAATGGAAACTCATGCAGAGACCCACAGCCAAACATTAAGGGGAGCTTGAGAAATCCTGTGCAAGAGGCGGAGGAAGGGTTGAAGGAGCCAGAGAGTCAAGGACACCACAAGAAAACCTACAGAATCAACTAACCTGGATCCACAGGAGCTCATAGAGACTGGACTGACAACCAGAAAACATGCATCAGATGGACCTAGGTCCTCGGCACATATGTAACAGTTGTGCAGCTGGATCTTATATGGAACTCCTAAAGCAAGAGCAGAGGCTGTCTCTGATTATACTGTTTGCCTCTAGATCCCTTTCCACTAACTGGGCTCTCAATAGCCTCAATAGGAGAAGATGCACCTGGTCTTCCTGCAACTTGATATGCCAAGGCTGGTTGATATCCAAGGGAGGTTTCCCCTTTCTGAGAAGGGAAGAAGGGATGGGTTGTGGGGAGATATGGAGGGACTGAGAGAAGAGGAAGGAGGGGAAGCTGAAATTAGAATGTAAAGTAAATAATTTAATAAAATATATATTTTTTAAAAATTCTATCACTCTAAAATACTACAGAACATAGGCAGCAAAGGCTGCCCCCCACCCCCACCCCACCCCTACTGAAAAATGAACAATACCAGCTCAGCACTCCACTGTACCCAGCTGGGTGGCCCAGCTCTCAAACCAGCAGCAAAGGCCAGGAGTTTCCTAACAGGAGACATGCTGTTTATCTTTGGCGTTTTCAAACCCCACCTCTCCACAGCAGCATCCCCCCGAGAGTGACTTCGGGGATGGATCTGGTTTCCTGCCTGGAAGTAGAAATTTGGACTCACTGCTCAATACCCAAACCCAATTTCTTCATTTTTCCGTTTATAATGGTCCGTTTTATGTTCCTTAGGGTGCAGATTAGTAAATAGAGAGGATGTCTGGTCAAATCGGGTGAATTAAATTTGCTAAGAAAATGAAGTCATACGGTAGAGTAACCTTTGCATTCATAAATGCAGAAGAGTTCTTTTTTTTTTTTCCTTCACAGATGCCTGGTTTGAACAAATATGCATTAAAATGCCTGGAAAAACGTTTTCCAAAACCGACAATGATTTGCTTTAATATATTTAAATATGCATGCCCACATTTTTTTAATTTTCCATAATAGACTTGTGCTATTTGTGTAATACGAAGGATCTTATCATCCACACTTTCTGGATAGTATGTATGTAGTACAACAAATTCAAATAGTGGCTTGCATTGTAAGGGAAATGATGACCACATCCTATGGCTAATCCCTGACTGAACAGTAAGATACCAGGGAATAACGAGAAAGGGCCTGACTTCATTATGGACTTTATGAGATGGAAGAATTATCAAAGTCTATAAAGGGAAGGGCAAGCCTTTTTCAGATACAGGGAGCAGCCATCACACTAGGAGGGATCACTAGTAAAGAAAATTGCTTTTCAAAACAAGAATCATACTATCCAATCGGTAGCGAAGTCTTGTTTAAAATCCAGAAGTTTCTCTAGGTTAAGTGTATAAATCGTAAGTCATATTTGAAGGTAAAATGGTAGCAGCATGGTACTAGAGAGAGCCACCAGCATTCTATCTGTGATAACAAGCAGCATACTCCTCCCAACACATGGAAGAACAAAGAGCCATGTCGGAGATGACACCCCTGATGACCTGTGGATGGTACAGTGGGGGTACAAAGAGCACTGGAACTCTACAGTGAAGCTGCCACCCATGCCCATGTAAAGGTGATTCATCTTAAACTTGATTGTCATCTTGAATTTTTCTAGTACTATGTTGATGTAAACATGGACCTGTGAAGCCTTCTCTAAGGATTACCTGAAGGCAATCTGGGTTAATTAGGTAACAATCTAGCCACATGCAAAGAAGACATACAAGCAACCCTTCTTTTTTTTTTTTTTTTTTTTTTCCTTTTTCTCTTATGACGTTCATGTTGCTTTTGGCCACTAGAGGGTGGATTCTAGCTATGATGATCTACACTGGCTATGAGTGGGAGCGGGGAGGGGTTCTTAAAAATTTAATCACAGAGGTACCATAGGAAGATGCCTCTTATAAGAAGAATGTATGGTACCAGAAGAGAAAGGTCCAGCCTGCAAACTGCAATTAAAGGAGGAATACTATTCCCTCTAATAATGAAACTAGATATTCGAATTATTCCTTTACCTCCATTCACAAACAAATTGTGTATCCTTTGAGTACTGGACATCTGCAAGGAATATCATTCATTGTAAAGCAAACCATTCAGCTCATGGACTCTATAGAGATCACTGTTCAATAGAGATGCTTCTAAGTGTAGCCAACACAGGAAGATTTAAGGATGGATATCATGCTGGACTGTCTTGTACAAAACAACTTGAAAGATGATTCTGCTATCGCTTAAAGTTTAGGTAAAGATGAGGGGGAAATCAGATATAGAAGAGATTTTCTGTGCTAAAACTTTCTGACTGTGTAGTATTTCAGCCAAGATGCTGGACCAGCGGAGAGAACTGATAATGGAGATTGTGGCGTGAGGAGCCAGGTGATGAGGTATCCACACAAATTGTGTGTGCATGTGTGTATGTGTCTATGTGTGTGTGTCTGTGTGAGTGCCTCTGTGTGTGTGTGTCTGTCTTCCCGTGTGTCTGTGTGTGTCTGTGTGTGTCTATATGCATGTCTGTGTGGATGTGTCTGTCTGCCTGTCTGTGTGTCTGTGTGTGTGTATTCACAAATTGTGAAGGATTAAGACATGGGAGCATTTTTCAAATGTTTGATTGTTTTTCATTTATTTCCCAATTAAAGTTCATTTTAATTTACTGCCTTGCCAGTAGTTTGAGCAGTCCTAATCCTAAATCTGAAATCTGACATGCTCCCAAAATTTAGAATAGTCTTAGAATCATCATGAGAGCACAAGTCATAAATTTCTCATGTGACCTCACGTGATGGGTTTCACATGAAGTGCACAAAATTATTACAAGATATTATAAAAGGTTATTTCTAGTCTACTATAAAAGTATAAACATAGATGAATTTTGTGTTTAGACTCAAATCACATCCTTATGATTTCTCATTATGTATCTGCAAATATTCCAAAATCCAAAGAGATCTTAAATCAAAAACATTTAGTCCTAAAAACTTAAGAGTGTGAACTACTCAGCCCCTATACTTTGATGTATCTACACTCAGTGCACTGTTGTAATGGTTCTCATAATGCAGTTACCAAGCAATGTGTTATAATGCATGTTCTTAGGTCCTACTGAGACTTCAGAAACTCTCAGGGTAGTGCCCAGGCCTCTCAATGTACAACTAGCTTGACTTGTCACCTTAACACAACCCAGAATCACCTGTAAAGAGAGGATCTGTGAATGATGTCTACAGTGGATTGGCCTGTGTGCTTGTCTGCAGGCGGCTGTCTTAACTGACTGATATAGAAAGATTCAACCCACTGTGGGGGCTACCAATTCCTAGGCAAGGTGCTCTAGACTGTGTCAAGAGTAAAGAACTCTGCTGAGCACAGGCCAGCTGAGGACCAAGCATTTTCTCCTTTCTGCTCTTGACCATGGCTGTGGTGTGAACTGCTGTCTGAGACTTCCCTTAGTGATGGTCAGTGATCTGGAACTGTGAGCTAAAATAAGCCCTTCTCCTCTTAAGTTGCTCTTTGTAGGTGTGTATTATCAGAGCAACAGGATGAAGCAACTCTGTGGCATGCACACCTAATTAGAACAAGAAGAAACGATCCTAGGTTCAGATCTGGAAGCTGAAGCATTCCCAATTCAGGGTTTTTGACCCCAGAAAATTTCCCCCCTCTTGAAAAAAAATATTGTCAGAAAATTACAAACTAAGGCAGTCATTTTTACAAACCAAGAATTAAGAAACATTCTGTGATGCGGTTGCAGTATTCCTTGGGCTCTGTCAGAACTGGCTCTTGATAGACAGTTCAATGCCACAGAGTTATGAGATGGAGAGCAAAATGGGATTGGGGTTATTCTAGATCATTCTGGTGCACAGAATCTATAATATTGACTGTGTTTTGGGTTTTTCTTCTTTTTCTCCTCCTCCTTCTCTTCCTCCTTCTCCTCCTCTTCCTCCTCCTCTTCTTCCTTCTCCTCCTCATCCTCCTCCTCCTCCTCTTCTTCCTCCTCTTTCTCCTCCTCTTCCTCCTTCTCTTCTTCCTCCTTCTTCTCCTCCTCCACCTCTTCCTCCTTCTCTTCCTTCTCTTATTCCTCCTTCTCCTCCTCCTTCTCCTCCTCCTCCTCCTCTTCCTCCTTCTCCTCCTCCTCCTCCTCCTCTTCTTCTTCTTCTCCTTCTTTCTTCTTCTTCTTCTTCTTTGTCTTCTTCTTCTTCTTCTTTCTTCTTCTTCTTCTCCTTATTATTCTTCATTCTGAATATACTATCTCCCCTGTCAGTTAACTTGGGCCATTCTCAAGTAAATATGTGCAATTAAAAAACAACAACAAAAAAAAACAACAAAAAAACCCCACAACATTAAATATCAGAAATTTCTCACGCTCCTTTATAAACATTTTTGTTAATATGCTCCTCCCAGGTTGGCTACCATCCCAAATGGCCAGAAACTTAGACAGGTTGTATCTGACATTCATAGGCACAGCCTTTGCTAAAGACTATCATAGAGATATTTCAGCCAACAAAACTATCTTTAGGTTATTGGATTAGAAAGAAAATTTCAAAATATAAGTAAACTGGCACAGAAACACAATAATTTGAGGCCTCCTGCATTCTGCTCCAATTGCCAATATTGAATTAAAGATACACAAGACATCACACACATGCCTAAGAAGTCATAAAGCAGGGGAGCAAACAAGGGACATTGCTGTTTGCTGACTACAGACCGGGAGAACATGTGGTTGGTAGTATAAAGAATGGGATTTGCTGGAAAGACAGCAGGACACAAAGTACAACCCACACAGAGTTAGGAGGGGTGAACAGGAGTTGGTTCCTGGAGGCCCACTAACTTTAGCCTTCTCAAGTAACCAAAAGAACAGTTTTGTTCTTTGGCATGTAATGTGTGCTGATTCTGGCCCTAAGACTAGCTCAGGCAAATGGAACATTTGCAAACAGGAAGAAGCAACTTGTACAAAGTGCATGGAAGGCCAGCGAGGTGCCTCAGCGTCAAGGCTTGATGAAAAGTGGAAGGCCAGCGAGGTGCCTCAGCGTCAAGGCTTGACGAAAAGTGGAAGGCCAGCGAGGTG